>NC_069503.1:716935398-717279148 GCF_027579735.1 Bombina bombina
GGATCTTTTCTTGGCACACTTTGGTACCAATTGAGCATCATTTAACCGGAGTATTGTTGCTGGCTATGTCCATCCCTTTATAACTACAGTGTAACCATCTTCTAATGGCTATTTCCAGCAGGATAATGCACCATGTCACAAAGCTAAAATACTCTCAAACTGGTTTCTTCAACATGACAATGATTTCATTGTACTCCAATGGCTTCCACAATCACCAGATCTCAATCCAATAGAACACCTTTGGGATGTGGTGGAACAGGAGATTCGAATTAAAGGGACGCTGTACCCAAAATATTTCTTTCATGATTCAGATTGAGCATGAAATTTTAAGCAACTTTCTAATTTACTCCTATTATCAAATTTTCTTCATTCTCTTGGCATCTTTATTTAAAATGCAAGAATGTAAGTTTAGATGCCGGCCCATTTTTGGTGAACAACCTGGGTTGTCCTTGCTGATTGGTGGATAAATTCATCCACCAATAAAAAATTGCTGTCCAGAGTACTGAACCCCAAAAAAGCATAGATGTCTTCTTTTTCAAATAAAGATAGCAAGAGAACAAAGAAAAATTGATAATAGGAATAAATTAGAAAGTTGCTTAAAATTGCATGCTCTTTCAGTGTCCCTTTAAGGATGTGCAGCAGAGAAATCTGAAGCAACTGCGTGATGCGATTATGTTACCTTGTTGAATCTATGCCACGAAGAATTAAGGCAGTTCTAAAGGCAAAAGGAGGTCCAACCCGGTACCTAATAAAGTGGCTGGTGAGTGTATATGGTCCTGGGACAGAATCTATTAATTATTCTGCTTGCTGTTTCCTTCTTAATATGAGGAGAGTCCACGGCTTCATTCCTTACTTGTGGAAAATACTGAACCTGGCCACCAGGAGGAGGTAAAGACACCCCAGGAAAAGGCTTAAATACCTCCCCCACTTCCCTCATCCCCCAGTCATTCTTTGCCTTTCGTCACAGAAGGTTGGCAGAGAAGTGTCAGAAGATACAGAGTAGTTCCTTATGGAGGGTAGTACTCTTCGGAATGGGACTGGAGTTTTAAGTAGTCTTGTCATTCTCTCAGTGAGAGCATTGACAAATGTTAGAGTCTGGGGATGCAGGGAGAGTCTTTGCGAACCCATCTAGAGTCGTATTAACGGTTCCTAAGCAATCAGTGTTCATGAGTTTCACTGCCTGCTTCTATCACTCAAGTCCATGTCAGGAGCAATGCTAAAAGACTGTCAAACTTGAGAGGCTGTGTTTCTGTTCCACGGCATAGATTCCGGTACGATTGTTTCATTTTCTATTCACATTGTGACACACTATGACTCCTTTTATCTGAATGTAATCAAGGGTTAATGTCTCCAGAAGGGGATTATGGAACAGGGGGGGGATTAATCGCTTATTTTAAATATTGTGTTTATGCTGTGACGTGTGAGATGAGGCTCAGGCAGATGTTGGAACATACAGGTTTTACTTTCATTTTGGAGAGCTGCGCAGCCTGTTAGGCTTGGCGTGCTTTTTAGTGGTGCAGGGGCAGTGCTGCATGATGCACCACGTGACCGGGTGTGGTCACATTGATTCTCTTCTTCCTGACCATGCAGTCGACTGGAGACAAAGCGGTTTGGGCCTGGGTCATAGGAGGTAGTGAGTGCCCCAGCCATAGGGGGTATAAAGGTGCCATTTATTTTTGTCTATAGTCCTATTTATAAGTGCAAGCTATGGAGGACTCTAATACATTAGAGGGTACTCCCTCTTTACCTAAATCTAATGCCTGTCTATTTTATGAGGAGGCCACCGTAAACCCGCCTGCTCAGTTATGTTCCACATGCCTTGATAAAGTAATTATATCAAAGAAAGCTAATATGTTTAGTACTACTGAGGAGTCTCTGTCCCGTGAGTTGCTCATCCTACAGTCATACTCTAATACACATGCAGCTTCCCGTAGCACTCCTATTCCTCCATCTGGAGGGTCCCGATTTACTGCCAGACTTTACTGAACAGTTACAGACGGCAGTGTCTGCGGCCTTTAGTGCTTTACCTCGCCCTGCTGAGCGCAAGCGAAAGGTTAAATATTGCTATCCTTCCCAGGGGTCATCTACTAGCTTATTGGATTTATCTAATACAAGATTATCCGATGATGAAGATGCCTCTGATAGTGGAGGCAAGGGTGCCTTTTTACCGCAGGATACGAAGAACAAACCTAAGGGACAAGGTCCTAATTTTCGGTGCTTTCGTTCGGATAAATCCCAACGTCAGCAGCCCTCTGTAAAGCCAGAGCAGTCCAAGGGGACTTGGGAACCTCCTTAGTCCTGGAATAAGTCCAAGCAGACTAAGAAGCCCGCAAAGTCAAAGTCGGCATGAAGGGGCGGCCCCGATCCGGCTTTGGATCTGGTAGGGGGCAGACTGTCACTCTTTTCAGAATATTGGTTTGGGGACATGCAAGATCCGTGGGTACTGGAGGACATTGCTCGGGATACAGGATAGGTTTCAAGTTTCATCCTCCCAGGGGCAGATTCCTCTTATCAAAGCTGTCTTCAAGGCCAGAAAAGAGAGAGGCTTTTCTAGGGTGTGTGAGGGATCTCTCTGCCCTGGGGGTCATTGTACTGGTACCTCCAGCAGAGAGAGGTCTGGGGTACTACTCAAACTTGTTTGTGGTCCCAAAGATGGAGGGTACTTTTCGTCCAATTCTGGACCTAAAGTGTTTAAACAAATTCCTGTTTGTCCCCTCATTCAAGATGGAGACAATAAGGTCCATTCTTCCTTTAGTCCAGGAAGGACAATTAATGACCACAATAGACCTGAAGAATGCCTACCTTCACGTCCCTATACACAAGGAACACTTCAAGTTCCTAAGATTTGATTTCCTGGACCAGCACTTCCAGTTTATTGAACTTCCGTTTGGTATAGCTACTGCTCCAAGAGTTTTATGAAGGTTCTAGGGGCTCTGCTCGCAGTGGCCAGAACCAGAGGCATAGCAGTGGCGCCATACTTAGATGATATTCTGGTCCAGGCACCATCCTGTCATCTGGCAGAAGACCATTCGAAAAGCCCTTCTTACTCTTTTCGATCTCATGGATGGAAGATAAACCTAGAAAAGAGTTCTCTTATTCACAGTACCAGTGTGGAATTTCTGGGTACGATAATAGACTCCATATCTATGAAGATATTTCTTACAGACCAAAGACGTTGCAAGCCAACTTTCAATTGTCTTGCCCACAAGACCTCCTTAAGGCCCTCTGTGGCTCGGTGTATGGAGGTAATTGGTCTCATGGTGTCCTGCATGGACATAATTCCTTTTGCCAGATTCCATATCGGGCGTCTTCAGCTATGCATGCTGAGACAGTGGAACTGCTGACAATCATTCAGATCTGTCTCAACAGATTCCTTTGGACAACCGGTCGAGAGAATCGCTCTCCTTGTGGCTCTGTCCAGATCACCTGTCCCAAGGGACATCCTTCTTTAGACCATCCTGGGAGATTGAGACTACGGACGCAAGTCTCACAGGATGGGGAGCTGTTTGGGGGGCTAGGAAGGCACAGGGCCTGTGGACTCGAGTGGAATCCGTCCTCCCGATCAACATCTTGGAACTTCGAGCGATCTTCAATGCTCTCAATGGCTTGACCTCTTCTGGGTTTGGCCCAGATTCCAATTGGACAATATAACATCAACCATCAGGGGGGAACGAGAAGCTCCCTAGCTATGAGGGAAGTATCTCGGGTTCTGGAATGGGGGGAGACCCACAACTGCTCACTGTCAGAGATCTCATGGCATCCCAACTCAATTCCAAGCTACCCAGATATGGGTCGCGGTCCAGGGATCCGCAGGCGGAGCTAATAGATGCATTAGCAGTACCTTGGAAGTTCAGTCTGATCTACATGTTTCCACCGTTACCACTTCTCCCTCATGCAGTGGCCTGCATCAAGCAGGAGCAAGCATCAGTGATTCTAATAGCTCTATCATGGCCACGGAGGATGTGGTTCGCGGACCTGGTGAGGATGTCCTCATCTCCTCCATAGAGGTTATGGTGTTGCAGGGATCTGCTGGAGCAAGGTCTTTTTGTTCATCAAAATCTAGATTCTCTTAGGCTGACTGCGTGGAGATTGAACGCTTAGTCCTAGCCAAGAGAGGTTTCTCTGAAAGAGTTATTCATACTCTCATTCAAGCTTGTCGCCGGTTACTTGTCGCATCTATCATAAGGTGTAGACGACCTACTTATTCTGGTGTGAAGAGCGGATATTCACCTGGCATTAGGTCAGGGTTTTCAGGATTCTTTCCTTTCTCCAGGATGGTCTGGAGAAGGGCCTTTCTGCTAGCTCCCTTAAGGGACAGATTTTGGCCCTATCTGTTTTACTGCACAAGAGGCTCACTGAGCTTCCAGATGTCCAGTCTTTTATTCAGGCTCTGACTAGAATCAGGCCTGTGTTTAGATCTAGTGCTCCTCCTTGGAGTTTAAATCTTGTTCTTAAAGTTTTGCAGAAGGCTCCATTTGAGCCTATGCATGGAGTTGACATTAAATTACTGTCTTGGAATGTTCTTTTTCTACTGGCTATTGCCTTGCCGCGCAGAGTATCTGAGATGGCTGCCTTGCAATGTAAGCCTCTTTACCTAGTATTCCATGCTGAATAAGGCTGTTCTTTGTACTGGGTTAGGTTTTCTTCCTAAGGTTGTTTCAGATCCTAACATCATTCAGGAGATTGTGGTTCCTTCCCTGTGTCCTAATCCTTCGAAGGAGCGGTTACTTCATAATTTGGATGTGGTTCAGGTTTTGAAGTTCTATCTTCAGGCTATGAAGGAGTTTAGACAAACTTCTTCCTTGTTTGTTTTCTATTCTGAGAAGTGTAGAGAGCAGAAAACCTTGTCCACTTCTTTTTGGTTGAGGAGCATTATTCACTTAGCTTATGAGACAGCGGGACATAAGCCTCCTCAGAGGATTAAGGCTCATTTAACTAGAGCTGTGGCTTCCTCTTGGGCCTTCAAGGATGAAGCCTCTATGGATCAGATTTGTCGGGCGGCTACCTGGTCTTCCTTAAATACCTTTTCAAAATTTTACAAGTTTGACGTTTTTCCTTCGACTGAAGCATCTTTTGGGAGAAAGGTTTTGCAAGCTGTGGTGCCCTCAGGTTTTGCAAGCTGTGGTGCCCTCAAGTAAGGAATGAAGCTGTGGACTCTCCTCATATTAAGAAGGAAAACATAAATTATGCTTACCAGATAATTTCCTTTCCTTGTGTATGAGGAGAATCTACGGCTCCCGCCCGTATTCTCTGTTGGGCGGACCTACATTTTAGTTTTGTTCTGGCACCATTTATACCCCGATATTTCTCCTGCTGTTCCTTGTTCCCTCTGGCAGAAGGATTGGGGAATGAGGGAAGTGGGGGAGGGAAGGTATTTAAGCCTTTGGCTGGGGTGTCTTTGCCTCCTCCTGTTGGTCAGGTTCAGTATTTCCCATAAGTAAGGAATGAAGCCGTGGACTTTCCTTCCTTATACAGAAGGAAAGGAAATAATCTGGTAAGCATAATTTATGTTTTTGCGTGCATCAGGTTTTTAGAGCACTTAGTTTGATTTTTGCGTTTCAGCCTTCGGGTCTATGCGTGTCGCGAACGCTCACGTCGGTTTTACGTGCGTTGGGACTGTGCACATCTATTTAGTTCTGTTATACTTTTTTCACCCTTTTGGCTGGATTACGCACGTCAGGTTAGCGCACATTAGGTTTTGCCGCGCTAAAGTCTTTTTTGCGCACTTTATATTGGTGAGCGTTATCTAGGTTTTATATGTGAAGTTTATATGTCTCCCGCTTTGTTTTGCATTTTGGCTTAGCGTGCATTGCACCTGTAAGTTTTTTACCATTCCTCAAGCTTTTTAAAGGGGTTATCATGTTTATTGATTTGCTTTGTCCCTAAATCTACGAAAGGCAGAATAGTTCAGCACCAGTGTCAAAGAATGTGCTTGCAACAGGGTCCACACTCCAAACCCATAAAACATATAAAAAAGTCCAGGAGGTAGTCGCACCATTCAATAATATACTTTATTTAGTACAAAAGCATAATAAAAATGCAACATTTTGAAATCTACGAAAGGCAGAATAGTTCAGCACCAGTGTCAAAGAATGTGCTTAAGCTTACTCTTATACCCTTATTCACAACTCCACCCCCATGACTTTACAAAATAAACACAGGTGATTCATTAAAGAAGTTTATACTAGACAAATTATTTGATATATTTGTTACACTGCAGTTGTTATATTTATAACTATATATATATATATATATTTTTTTTTTTTTCTTATAGACAAATCTATAGAGATCCCAATCTTTATTCATACCTTGAGGCATCCTGATCTCTAAATGGTAGATCCAGAATGCCTCTTTCTGCTTTAGTTTTTTATAACCCTATCACCCCCTTGCCTGTCAATTGGTACAGCTCAATAATCTGATATCTAAGCTGGCTCACTGTATGCCCAGCCTCCTTTGAAATGGCATGCAACAGGAGATTTTTCGTATGCAGTTCTCACCTACATAAAGTCTGGCACACAGACATTTCAAAATATAAACTGCATACTCTGTGTTGCAAGTGAAAAAAACCTTTAATCATACATCTCTTGCCTGTACAAAGATGGCAAAAGTTAGACCCAAGGCAGGGGAAGCAGCCATTTATATTGGGGCCTAGGTATATTTGTCCTAATGCTGCTTCTATGGGTATTACATCTCCTTCTGTATGCTCATTACAGGAGAAAGTTACTGATATATCACATATATGGTTATTGTGTGATACTGTTACCAATATTATTCCATGAAGAGAATATGTGGAGTCTGCTCAGTGCTGGAGGATTAGATAAAATTGAAAATAGAAAGAAAGCATTATATAGAGCACTCACTTATATACAAAATGTACAAAAGAAAAGAAAAGTTAAACTATAAATAAAAATGAACTTTTATTGGTATGCAAGGTATCCCCAAAAAACAATCTAATTTTCCCAGCAACCCATGTAGATATTAGCATAGTTGGGTGCGCATGAGGAACCCATTGCAGTCTCCTGTGTTTGGAGAAAGAACCGTGTGTGAAAAAGTTGTGTTCCAGGACGAATTTAGCAGTCTCACACAGGCCTGATAGCTTACTTTCTTTTAATTATTTTTTATGTGTTTCTTGTTGTTATATCAGTTTGTTACAGATTTTTAGCATATACATACCAATAAAAGTTTATTTTTGTTTATAGTTTAACTTTTTCCCTATTCTTTTGTACATTTCGTACATAATTGAGTGCTGTATATGGTGCTTCCTTTCTATTTTCAATATTACTGATATATCACCCAGTGTAAAAAATGTAATCAAATCTGCTGCTCTCCCACTTTTAAGTTAGAATAAAAGGTTAGTGTAGATTTTTCCCTTCTACTAGTACTATATCTCTTGAAGTCAAGAATACTAATGTCTTCAGAAAGTGAAATTTCCTCAGGTGATTAGGAGTCTTCTCCTGATGTTGAACCTGATACTTCCTCTTTTTTTGTAAAAAAATAAATAAATAAATATATTTGTTTTCTCCTGAAAGAGGTTTTACTTATTTTATATGTTAAAGGTTCTAAGGTTTTTAGGATAAGCTTTGTAATTGTTTAAATTCAGTTTTTAAGCTCACTGATGTTTTTCCTATTCCTGATGCTGTCTCTGAATGGTTAGCTAGGGAATGGTCTAGGCCAGGTAATTAATTTAATCCTTCAAGGTTTACAATGTTACATCCTTTACCTGCTGCTAATGTTGAATTGTGTTCCTAAAGTTTATGGGGCTATTTCCACGTGACTCTGGATTAACGTACTATCATCTCTTTGGAAGACAGTACTTATTTTAAAGACTCTTTGGATAGAAAATGTAGACTTTTCATCGAAGGACCTTTTACAAGCAGGGTATTTGCTTATGCTGGCAATTTCTATTGTTGATATGGCTGCTGCTTGATCTTACTGGTTGTCTAGTCTTTGAGAACAGTGTTCAGGGTTTACTCAAAAATGCCAATCCCTTTATTTGTGATGCTATGTTTGATATTATAAAGATCAATATTAAAAGTATGTCTTTGGCAGTCCTTGCTAGGAGAGCCATATGGCTTAAATCCTGGTCTACTGCCATGGTGTCAAAATCCAGACTATTGTCCCTTTCTTTTCAGGGAAAGGAACTTTTTAGCTCTGATTTTATAATATCTACGGATACTGGAGGTAAAGAGGTCTGTCTTCCTAAAGACTATAGAAGTCTTAAGTGGAAATCTAAAGTTTCCAATCATTTTTGTTCCTTTCGTCAGACTAAGGAACAAAAGGGTGACTCCTCTACTCAGAAGCAAGGCACCTCTGACCCTGTCTGGCGGCCTAGTGCTAATTAGAACAAGTCAAAAATCTATCCCTACTTCCAAATCCGCATAAAACTGCGGTACCCGATCCAGAGGTTCTGGTAGTATCATGTATAATAAACTAAGGGGATATGAAGGTTGTGATAAACAAAAACATATATGTATCTGGATAATTAGGTAGAAGATGGGGTGGATTTAACTTGTTCCCAATAAAATTGTATAGAGTGGAAAAAGTCAAATTTCTGCTTTTTATAGGACCTGTAAGCTTCTAACGTTAATAATTAATCCTTTCTAGATAACGACATCTGCCTTGTAGGGATGACGGTAGATCTCCATGCTCTTGATATGAGAGATTTGGCACTATTTATTGCTATCTGAAAAACAGCCAACTTAATTTTACAAAATGTGTCTGGATTCTGATTTAAAAGAGCGTGGGTTGGTGTAAAGTGTATTCTATTTCAAATAAGTTTATTCCTAGTTTTTCCACTTCTTTCCATAAAGCCTTTATTTTTCTACATGTCCACCAAATATGTGTCATAGTTCCTGTCTCGCCAGCAAAGACCATGGAACTGTGAATAAATAGACTTCAGCCTACCATCTCGTGAAAACTTTAAAGTTTAGTTCTAGCATTTTTGCAGAAGCAAAAGATCTGTGTGTGCGGTAAATCATGTGTCTCCAGTATTTAGATTCTTTATTTACTGGTAATTCCTGAGCCCACTGTGTAATATATGTGGGTAATGAGGCATTGTTCAATTTACTTTTTAGTCTACTTGCTATCGATAGTGTTCCTTTCATTGGGACACTAGCTAAGCATAGCTTTTCAAAATCAGTGGGATCTCTAAGAAAACCGTCTTTATCTGGTGAAGTCTAAAGTAAATGTGACAGTTGTGCATATTTAAGCCAATTGGCAAAAGTTCCCCTGCTACATCTTGTATTTCAAGTCTTGGTTTCAATTTATTTTTATATGTAAGTAAGTTAATTGGAATTGAGATACCCACAACCCCCTATATCTAATCCCCTTGTAAATTGCACATTTAAGAATATTGGTGAAAGCGGAAATTTAATAGAAGACAATCCTCTAACTCGAGTTATTAATCCGTTCCAATTTTGGAGTACTTGGATATTGGAATCAGAGCTGTCTGCATTAACTAAAGAATTCTAGGCAAAATATTAATTTTGGTTGTCTGTATTTTGCCCCACTAGGAAATAGTTTTCTTCTACCAATTTTTAAACTCTGCTTCAAAATATTTTAGTAGTTTTTGATCATTTGATTCAAACTATTTTGATGTTTTTATCGTAATTTCAATATTTCATAGACATTTATTAGAGATATTTAATTGAAGAATGTTGTCTTTCATAAGTACAGATTTTACCTAGGTTTGCAAATTCCTATGGGCATAGAGTGATATTTAGAATTTCTGACTTTTGAGCATTGAACAAGAAGTTCAAGTATAAGCCGAATTTGTTCAAATTCTGCTAAGAGATGTGAAAGCGAGGTTGAAGGGGAGGCCAGAGACACCAGCACATTGTCTGCGTACATATTGGTTATTCTGCCTTTTGTTCAGCAAGATCAGTTTATGTTCACAATATATTTAAAGGATGCTTTTCTTCATGTTTCAATACACAGGGAACATTACCAGTTTTTGAGGTTTGCATTTCTAGACAAGCATTTTCAGTTTCCTTCTCTGTTTGGTCTGGCTGCAGCCAGCTCCAAGAATATTCACAAAGGTTCTGGGTGCCCTATTGTCTGTTAGCTCTCAGGGTACTGCAGCGTTTCTCTACCTGGATGATATCTCATTTCAAACTTTATCTTTTCCTTTAGCAGAATCTCGCACCAACAGACTGTTTCTTCAATTACATGGTTGGAGGATCAATTTTCCAAAGAGTTCTTTGGGTCCTCAAACAAAGGTAACTTTTTGGGTTTTGAAAAAGATTTAGTCTCCATGAGTCTTTCTCTAACAGAGCAGAGAAGGTTAAAAATTGTGAAAACTTGTCTGAACCTTCAGTCTCTTTTCCCTCTCTTGCTCTTTGTATGGAAGCTCTGGGTCTCATGATTGCAGCTACAGATGCAATCCCATTTGCTCGTTTTCACGTAAGACCTCTTCAGCTGGACTTCCGGTGGGCGGGATCAACTAACGGCAGCGCAACTTGTCTGAACCTTCAGTCTCTTTTCCCTCTCTTGCTCTTTGTATGGAAGCTCTGGGTCTCATGATTGCAGCTACAGATGCAATCCCATTTGCTCGTTTTCACGTAAGACCTCTTCAGCTGGACTTCCGGTGGGCGGGATCAACTAACGGCAGCGCAACTCAGGAGCTCCGCTCCCAAGATCGGCTAATCTGAGCCAAATAAGCAGCTAACCCCATTCCCCATGCACCGACATTGTAGGGCAAGTCACAGACACATTGTGCCTACCGAGGGACAAACTTGAAGGGCACTTGACATCAGCCCTAGCCCCTGGAGGTCCTGTGAGTGCGGCCAGGAAAGCTGTTGGGGCTATCTTGGATCTGTGTTAGCGCCTCACAGAGCAGCCATGCAGCAACTGAATCCGGCTGCAGGATGCTGAAGTCAAGACTCCTCATCAGCAGGTGAGAATACGCTCAAAATACAGAGCGACTGTGGATGCAGGGGGAGGAAAAGGAGAGAAGAGGGGAAGTAGAGCACTTTTCTGAACTGCGATCTTGGGTCACTATATGGGCCCCATGTACAGCCAACATACATGGACTTACATTAGTGGAGCCCCTACTGCGCATAGACACCTAATCTAAACAGGGCCAATATATTACCCTGTGGAATATCTACCTATACTGGGAAGACAAACCCACATCTGTCACGTCGCATTGGCAAGGCATTCATCAACTATAAATCCTTTAAAGGCACACATCCTCTCTCTCAGACTCTCATCACATTAAATGCGTATAGGAAAGCAGGGTGGGGAAGAAGACTGGGAGGACGGAAAAGGCGGAATCTATGGAGAAAATCTTTTGACCATCTCACCTTGCTGCCCTTTTTAAACTCGCTCTCGAATCTTCACTGTGGTCACCTGCTGCAGCACTATCAGCTGAATCAATATATGCTTTTGAATAGTCACCTAGCATTACCGCTAGATCAGGGTCACAGGTGGCATCTCCCCCTTCCTTAGCCTCTCTGGTGGCCTTTTGCAAACAATACAATGGGCGCGACGCAGCAGCTATCTTCTTACTTAACTGTCCTATTCTGATAGTCCATAAAAGTGGAGAAATATTTCCAAAAGCTCTCACCAGCTACAAGAGAAAACATGAGCTGTAAGACAAAAACTTCGGAAAGAAATCAGAGACATATTGTCGAAGTACACGCTGAAGGTTGCCAACTGCTGGAGCAGTCCCCATCTCCTATGGGAGAACAATCTTCCATGCTACAAGAACTTAAATATTTTTTTCTCCCCAAAATAGAGTCTTTGCAGGTGGGTGTTGACACACTAAAAAACGAAGTCTGCCAGTTCTCTTCCTGCCTCACAACAGTGGAAACCCAAATATCCGAAGTGGAAGACAGGCAAATTCACACAGACGCCTCTCTCCGGCAGTTACACAAAGAAAACCAGCACTTACAAGATCGTATTGATGATCTTGAAAATAGAAGTAGGCAAAATAATCTGCCTATTGTTGGTGTACCAGAATCAGTTAAAGGCAAGGATTTACTAGAATTCACCGCTTTAACCTTTCCTAATATGCTGGGTATGTCCCCTGACATCTTGCCAATCTACGTAGAAAGGGCTCACCGGGTGGGTCCCGAGAGAACTCTGGAACATGCCAATGAAAACCTAGGCAAGTCATTTTCAAGTGTCTAAACTTTCAGGAAAAAATCAAAATATTACGTGCATATAGAGCTCAGAAAGAAATTACCTATGACGGATCCAGGTTGCTTCTCTTTCAAGACTTCTCAGCTGAGATAACAAAACAAAGGAAGGAATTTGCCCCACTGTGCTTGTGACTCCATGAGCAAGGTCGTCAAGTAGCGCTATTGTTTCCAGCCAAACTTCGTCTTCAAACACCAACAGGAACCAAGTTCTTCAATTCTCCTAAGGCCCTGCAAAGCTACCTGGCCACGGAGGAGCAACGAGCCCCTATCTGAAGCTCATCTGATGTCCACAACAATGTACTTGAATAATGTAGCCTCTTAAATGGCTAAAAAAATGTTGCTGTTAATTGTTTTAGTAGGTTTTGTCATATTATCAGAGGGCGCCTCCTAGTAGGTCCTGAGTAGGGTATTATACTCACAAAATAGGCAGCACCCACTTGTGCTGAGTTAAGCCTCCTGGGATCTTACAGTGTCCCAGCTCACTGTTCTCTGGCCAGGGAACTATGGACACAGACTCCCAATATTAGCTCCAGAACAATGCATACAAAGCACAGGCTTCCAGGAATTTAAAATTAATTTATTAAAATAACAATATAAAAACTAAGGGTGCAGGCACTCACCCAAAGTGTATAAAAATTAGAAAATGTGAGTATAATAACCTACTCAGAACTTCTGTACTCTCTTATAGTAATACAGTATTACACTAGGAGGCCTGTTTCTTTGTGGTTCATTTCACAGATTCCTGGTCCCAATTGTGGTTCTGAGCCTGGGAGCAGTGAGCTGGAACACTGGCAATTTTCCAGTTAGCCTGACTCAGCACAAGTGGGTGCTGCCACTTTTGTGAGTATAATACTTACCAAAGACTCTTGTGTGTGTATATACAGTATAACTATTTTTGTCATCACAGTATTATGCTAGGAGGCGCCCTCTGTTTTGTGATCTCCATTCACAGATTCTTCTTGTTGGCTTCAATTATATCTGAAGAGGAGCAGCCTTAATTTTTGTTTCCATATTTATCCTCTCCTTCTGGGACATTCTTCTCATATCTCTAACCATATTGATGGTGGCAATTGGGACTCAGATACGATTTAGCTATCCTTTCTTATCTTTTATGTTTTTTTCTTTTTAATATTTAGGTGAATCATCACTGTATATTTATATATAGTAATAGATTTGTTACAATCTGCTGATACCAACATATGTACACAGTTTGTCCCATATGATACTTTAGTGACCTTTTCCTCTTGCGCCCCCTAGAGTTGAACACAGAGGTAATATCAACAGTTGTATGTTTTTCCTATTATGGATGTTTAATCGAGACTAAAGGACAGAGAGCAACATCCTCAACCTGCTCTCGGGGGACATCTATCCAAAGTTGGTGCAGAATACATCTCAACCTCACGTGAGCCTACATATCAATGTTCATCTAATGGTCTGTTATTGTGTTTTAATAGTTAAAAGTTTTTGTTTATGTTTGGTTGTGTGGGTAGATGGGAGTGAAGTAATTACACTCCTTTGTTCTTGGGGTCCAGGGCTAATAGAAACTCCCTGAAATTCCCCGCTTACTTGCAAACCTTCGAACGATTTAGAAAATTTCTATCCCACTGCTAGACAGATTTCTACACTGACAATCTGACACACATAAATAACCCACAACTGTTCTGGGAAACAGCAAAAGCTGTTCTTACTGGGCACATAATTTCTTACACAGCAGCTATTAAACATAAAGCTCAACAGAGATACATTGATCTTCAGCGACGATTGGGCCAAACATATCAGACATATTGTACAGACAAATCTAGGTCCTCTTTTAAATTGTAGATTGCGGTCAACGAGGACTTAGATGCCTTTCTCAAACACCAGGTGGCTTCCAGGCTCTTAAGAACTTCCAGTAAATACCACAGGTTTGGTAGCAGATCAGGTACACTTCTAGCATCACTTACTAAAATGCGCATGGCAAAAGTTAGTGTAGAGGTGCTTAAACACCAAGGTAACACCTATACAACATCCTCAGACGTGCCGAATTGCTTCGCTAAATACTACTCTCAGCTATACACAAAGCAATCAGGGAACCCCATGGCTAGGCAATTGATCACTCTGCCACAACTTACAAAAGACCAAGTGAATATTCTAAACACCCCTATCTCCATTGACGAAATAACATTATACACTCATTTTTTCTTTGTATAAATGTTTTGTAGATGATCTATTTATATAGCCCATAAAGTTGTTGGTTTTTTAATGTATAGTTTTGCTTATTTTTAAATAACATTGCTCTGATTTTCAGACTCCTAACCAAGCCCCAAAGTTTTATGAGAATACAGTAAGCTACCTACTCCAGCTTGCTCCTGTTTGTGTAAATGGTCTTTTCATATGCAAAAGAAGGGGGGGAGGGTCTTATTTCCCACTTGCAGTGGGCTTTCCAGCTAACTTTTCAACAGAGCTAAACTGAGAGCTTCTAAGTAAGTTTTGAAACAGTTTTATAGTGGATTTTTATATCAGTATCTGTGCATCTTATTCTTTATAGTAGTGTCTATTACATGCAGTTATATGAAAATGAGTTTATACTGTCTCTTTAAGTCTATCTCTGTAGGTAAGGCACCGGGCAAAGATGAGCTCCCGACAGAATTTTACAGAATCCTTCAAACACTAATCACTCCCACCTTAGCAAAGTTATATAACACCTACTTCCAGGAAAACACACTACCCTCACGGACCTTCTCCTCGGCACACATCACCCTCATCCCCAAACCTGGGAAGGATTATACACTGCCAGAATCCTATCGCCCCATTTCCTTATTGAACACAGATTACAAAATTCTAATGAAAATCCTGGCAAACCGCTTCCCTCCCTCCTGCATACTGACCAAACAGGGTTCGTCTTTAAACGCACCTCAGTAGTGAACATTCGCAAAGTACTTCAGGTCATTAACTACTATTGGACATTTTGGAAGGATGGTGGGGCTAAAGGGTCCTCAGAGGCCTTCCTGCTGTCCCTAGATTCAGAGAAGGCCTTTGATTGGGTCGAGTGGTCACATCTGCTTGACGCACGGCAACAATTTAATTTTCAAGGCCCTTTCTTAGAGATAATAAGTAAAATATACACCCCCCCCCGATGGCTCGTATACTGGTTAATGGCATATTCTCCCCTGACTTCCTCTTACAGCGTGGCACGCAACAGGGCTGCCTACTGTCACCCTTGCTCTTTGACATCGCTCTAGAGCCACTAGCGGTTAAATTTATTCAAATCTTCCTAGGTATTAATATGCAAGGCACTACCGTTTAAATAGCCCTCTACGCAGATGACATGCTGCTCTTTATTAATAAACCAAATTTATACATCCCCCCCATCTTACAAGTAATATCAGAATTCTGTAGTTTTTCGGGCTATAAAATTAACACGTCAAAATTTGAGATGCTCTGGCTGAACAAGCATCAACACTCACATCACAGTTTCCCATTCATAGAAGCCCAATACTCACTCAAATATTTTGGTATACACCTGCATAGGAACCCTTTTAAAATATATGAATTAAATATTTCCAAACAATGTACCGCTTTGGTAACACAGCTACAGGGTTGGTTGAATCTCCCTCTAGGTTTGATGGGCAGGATCAATTTAATTAAGATGGCCATTATTCCAAAGATTTTGTATCCACTTTTGGCTCTACCATCCCTTATGACTAAGAGGGATCTAGCATCCCTTTCTAGAGCCTTTAACACATTCATCTGGAAGGGAAAGAAAATCTGTATAGCAACAGATAACTCCCATATCTCAGTGGAGGACTTGCTCTCCCTAACTTCAAACTTTATAATTGGGCTCCCCTGATCAGATTTGTGGTAGACTGGCAGTTAAACACATTGCATTTTTGTGATGGACGACTTGAGGAATCAGTGCTGGCTCTGATGTCACTATCTTACCTACCTTATGCTTCCCCTAAAAACTCTGCATCAGCTATCAAAGATAGCCCCCTTTATAGAGACCCTTTAAAGGCATGGCATTTGACATTCAGGTACCTTAAACTAAAGTCCCCCACACCTAGGCACATCCCGATAGTGGGAAATGACTTCCCAGCGGGTAACACATCGTCCCCCTTCCCCATCTGGAAACCGTTAGGGGTCAAAACCCTAGGAGATGTTTTAGACCCATTGCTACACACAGTAAAAATGTTCCATGACATATGGAGACAATTTAACATTCCACATAACCACTTCTACGCATACCTCCAACTCAGGCATTACATCAATGACATACAGAGGTAAAACCCTGATTTTTGGCACTCATCTCCTTTCTCTATTTCACACACACTGTTTCAGGTTGGGATCTTTTCCTCATCAAAATTCTATAAACGACTGCTTAAACAGAAAGAAATAACCATACAAACTAAAATGGTTGCAGGAATGGTCCCTCTCACTTAGACCTGCATCACGACTACGGACATAAAACTTAGCTTAGAAAGGGCGAAAGCCGCAACACTAGCCATTCCGCTCGGATCTGTATTGTTCACAAAGACTACATTACTCCAGATCGTTTGGCCAAAGGGAGTACTCAACACTCTAACGCATGTGTCAAATGTCAAAGTACCTCACCACATCTCCAACACTATTTCTACTCCTGCCCCTTGGTCAGAAGGTTCTAGGAACACCTCCAATACTGGATTAGGATCACATTTAGGGTAGACATTACTCTGGACTTAGACAAAATCATACTTTTCTTATGGGATGACTCATACAAAAAGATACATAAATTACTTACACTATGCATGTTACTGGCTAGACACTGCATCTTATGTTGGTGAATTAGTAGAAGAGCTCCGACCATGGCACAATTCCGCAGTTTTTTACTTAGACACATTTTTATTGAACAGTACGACACAAAATTAGATACTGAACGTAGACTCAACCCCTTCCTTAGTAAGTGGAGCCCTCTGCTGATGACCCTGCCCCCCCCCCCCCCGGTGCAGAGACAGATTCTGCAACCTTTTCTTAACCCTGAGCTGGTTCTCGCGACTGCACTGAGGGGCGACTGGCCTGCACTGGCGGAGGGTATGGAAAATCCCTAAACAGATAAAAACCTAGAGGAATTGCTTCCAAGTATCCTAAAAATGTCATAATAGAATTAATATCACGACTGACATAGGGGTATTGTCAGGGCGATCAACCCTATATTGAGTACTCAGTGGACCCCTCCTCTGGGCCCCCTGCCCCTTGCACAGGTTGCAGGCTGATAGGAACATATATAGCTCCCCTTCTATACACAAAAATATAGGTCCAGAATATATTTTTTTTTTATTTCCTTTTTGAAACTTAATAGAGTTTGATTTGATTGCTTTGTTAATAATGTTGTGATTGTTTGGTTATTGGTTATTGTGTTATAAAATGTATATTATATAAAAAGGAGACAAGACCATCTTCAAATGGCTTATTTATGGCCTTATGAGAGACTTCAGATATGGAACTTCATTCTAATGGCCTTTCCAGGAGCTTTATGTGTACTTACCAAAACTTCAAAATGTCACATAAATTCTGCTGTCTCTGACTGGTGAATCTTTCTATGTAAAATGCCTTAAATTACATGTTGTATCTCCACATAATCATGTATAATTATTCTGATAGATGTGTCTTTGTTAATAAAGAGAATAAAAAAAAAGACCTCTTCAGCTTTGTATGCTTCGTCAGGGATGCAGAGATCATACTCTAATATCTCAAACTATTTTTTTTCTGGATCCCAGTACAAGTCAGTCACTTACTTGGCTGCTGAATTATCAGTTCATTATCCAGGGGGCTTCTTTTGCTCGTCCTACCTGGACTGTGAACACTACAGATGCAAGTCTTTCAGGTTGGAGAGCTGTTTTGGGGTCTCTGATAGCACAGGGTGTTTGGGATCCTTGGGAGGTGAGGTTGCCAATAAATAATCTAGAACTCTGTGCTATTTATTTTACAAAGATATGACGAGTCCACGGATTTCATCCATACTTGTGGGATATTAACCTTCTGCTAACAGGAAGTGGTAAAGATCACCACAGCAGAGCTGTATATATAGCCCCTCCCTTCCCCTCCACCCCCAGTCGTTCTCTTTGCCTGTGTTATACTAGGAAGAGGTAAAGTGAGGTGCTAGTTTTATTTTCTTCAATCAAGAAGTTTTTTTATTTTAAATGGTACCGGTGAGTACTATTTTCCTCAGGGGGTTATAGAAGAAGATTTCTGCTCTGAGGTTGATGATCTTAGCAGTTGTAACTAAGATCCATGCTGGTTCCCACAAGACTTCTGAAGGTAACCATGAGACATCTTCAGTGTGGAGACCGGTTTCATGCTACAAGCAGCATTAAGGTATGTGCAGCCTTTTATTTTCTGAAGAGACTTGATATATCAGAACTGGCTGGCATTTATTTCCCTATATGGGAATGGGGTAAGCAGTAGTCCTGTTTCACTGAAGGGTATTACTAGAGTCCCCTGTTATTATTATTTTTTATTATTGACATAAGGGCATGATATGACACTCTGGGAGAAGCATAGAAACGTTTTATAGATAAACTGTTAAAAATGTTTTATTTTTTATTTATTTATCCAGCATGATTTGCTGGGATGTGTTTGGGGTATGTTTTGTGTTCCACTTAGATTGTTAAACCACTTCCCATGCAGTTGTGTTTGGGCCTAATTCAACTTCAGCCGTAAGGGGCGGGGCTTGTCTTTGCGCGCTCAGATGTGCACTTCCTTCTGACAGAGGAGCAGCAAGCAGTAACTCTGGCTACTCCTGGACAGTAGTCTCTGGCTTGGAGTGTTGGCTATTGATTTCGAAGTACCCTGGGGGCAGGTAGGCGCCACAGCAGTGCTGTGGCGAGGTGCAGAGGGTGCTTTTTTGTAAACTGTTATATTTTTCATTAGAGCTTTACCAAACCTGGATTCCTTCCTAAGGTTGTTTCAAATAAGAATATTAATCAGGAAATTGTTGTTCCTTCCTTGTGTCCTAATCCTTCTTCTAAGAAGAAGCGTCTGTTACGTAACCTGGACGTGGTCCGTGCCTTAAAGTTTTACTTACAGGCAACTAAGGATTTCCATCAATCATCTTCATTATTCATTGTTTATTCTGGAAAGCGTAGGGGTCAGAAAGCTACGGCTACCTCTCTTTCTTTTTGGCTGAGAAGTATCATCCGCCTGGTATATGAGACTGCTGGACAGCAGCCTCCTGAAAGAATTATGGCTTATTCTACTAGGGCTGTGGCTTCCACATGGGCCTTTAAAAATGAGGCATCTGTTGAACAGATTTGTAAGGCTGCGACTTGGTCGTCCCTTCATACTTTTTCCAAATTTTACAAATTTGATACTTTTGCTTCTTCTGAGGCTATTTTTGGGAGAAAGGTTCTTCAAGCAGTGGTGCCTTCTGTTTAGGTTCCTGTCTTGTCCCTCCCTTTCATCCGTGTCCTATTGCTTTGGTATTGGTTTCCCACAAGTAAGGGTGAAATCCGTGGACTCATCATATCTTTGTAAAAGAAAAGTAAATTTATGCTTACCTGATAAATTAATTTCTTTTACGATATGACGAGTCCACGGCCCACCCTGTTCTTTTTAAGACAGTTTTTCTTTATATTTTTTGTAAACTTCAGTCACCTCTGCACCTTTTAGCCTTTCCTTTTCTCTTCCTATACTTTCGGCCGAATGACTGAGGGTGGAGGGGAAGGGAGGGGCTATATATACAGCTCTGCTGTGGTGCTCTTTGCCACTTCCTGTTAGCAGGAGGTTAATATCCCACAAGTAAGGATGAAATCCGTGGACTCGTCATATCGTGAAAGAAATTAATTTATCAGGTAAGCATAAATTTACTTTTTCAGGGCTCTTCAGCCTTGGCCCCTGTTAAAAGGGAGTCTCATCTCCATACAGCCAATCTCAGAGCAGTGACTTATGTCAACCATCAGGGGTGAATTCACAGTTCCCTAGCCATGAGGTAATACTCATGTGCGGAAATCAATTCCGGTCTAGTCTCTACGATTTATATTCCAGGAGTAAACAATTGGGAAGCAGACTTTCCGAATCGCAAATTTCTACATGCAGGGGAATGGTGTCTTCACAGGGATGTGTTAAATCAGATTGTGGTTCTTTGGGGCTCCTACAGGTAGATCTGACGGCTTCTCGTTTGAACAACAAACTTCTCAGGTACTTTGCAAGGTCCAGGGACCCTCAATCAGAGTTTGTGGATGCTCTAGTAGCTCCTTGGTCATTTCAGCTTGCTTATATGTTTCTTCCTCTGGTACTTCTTCTTAGCATGATCTCCAAGATAAGCCTAGAGAAATCTTCAGCAATCCTGCCTCAGCTTGGCCTCACCGGATTTGGAATGCAGATCTAGTTTAGCTGTCCAGTTATTCTCTTTGAACCAATCAGCCAATCGGATTGAACTTGAATCTGATTGGCTGAATCAATCAGCCAATCAGATTTTTCTACCTTAATTCCAATTGGCTGATAGAATCCTATCAGCCAATCGGAATTCGACGGACGCCATCTTGGATGACGTCATTTAAAGGTACCTCATTCCTCGTTCAGTCTTCGTGCCGGATGGATGCTCCGCGGCGGTGGAGCGAAGAAAGAAGATTGAAGATGCCGCTATGCTTGAAGACATCGCCGGATGGAAGAAGACTTCACTGCCCGCTTGATTGAAGACATCGCCGGATGGAAGAAGACTTCACTGCCGCTTGATTGAAGACATCGCCCGGATGGAAGAAGACTTCTCTGCCGCTTGATTGGACATCGCCCGGATCGGATGAAGAGTTCTGCCCGGCTGGGTGAAGACAAGGTAGGGAGATCTTCAGGGGGGTAGTGTTAGGTTTTTTTAAGGGGGGTTTGGGTGGGTTTAGAATAGGGGTATGTGCGTGGTGGGTTTTAATGTTGGGGGTGGTATTGTGGTTTTTTTACAGGCAAAAAAGCTGTTTTCTTTGGGGCATGCCCTGCAAAAGGCCCTTTTAAGGGCTAGTAAGGTAAAAGAGCTGTGAACTTTTTAAATTTAGAATAGGGTAGGGAAATTTTTTTATTTTGGGGGGCTTTATTATTTTATTAGGGGGCTTAGAATAGGTTTAATTAGCTTAAAAATCTTTTTTATTTTTTGTAATTTATTGTTTGTTTTTTTGTAATTTAGTTTAGTTTATTTTATTGTATTTTAGTTTAGATATTTGTAGTTTATTTAATTTATTGATAGTGTAGGTGTATTTGTAACTTAGGTTAGGATTTATTTTACAGGTAAATTGGTAATTATTTTAACTAGGTAGCTATTAAATAGTTATTAACTATTTAATAGCTATTGTACTTAGTTAAAATAAATACCAAGTTACCTGTAAAATAAATATAAACCCTAAAATAGCACCAATGTAATTATTAATTACATTGTAGCTATCTTAGGGTTTATTTTATAGGTAAGTATTTAGATTTAAATAGGAATATTTTAATTAATAATATTAATATTAATTAGATTTATTTTAATAAGAATTTAGTTAGGGATGTTAGAGTTAGATAGGGTTATTATACTTAATATATATATAATAATGATATTAACTATATTAACCCTAATATAATTAGGGTTAATATAGTTAATATATATAATATAATAACTATATTAACTATATTAACCCTAATATAATTAGGGTTAATATAGCTTGCGGCGGTGTAGGGGGATTAAATTAGGGGTTAATATTTTTAAAATAGATGGCGGCGGTGTAAGGGGCTCACTTTAGGGGGTAGGTAAGGTAGATGGCGGCGGTGTAAGGGGCTCACTTTAGGGGGTAGGTAAGGTAGATGGCGGCGGGGTAGGGGCTCACTTTAGGGGGTAGGTAAGGTAGATGGCGGCGGTGTAAGGGGCTCACTTTAGGGGGTAGGTAAGGTAGATGTTGGTGGGGTAGGGGCTCACTTTAGGGGGTAGGTAAGGTAGATGGCGGCGGTGTAAGGGGCTCACATTAGGGGGTATGTAATGTAGCTGGCGATGGTGTAGGGGGATCACATTAGGGGGTTATACTTTTAATGTAGGTGGCGGCTGGGTCCGGGAGCGGCAGTTTAGGGGTTAAATACTTTATTAGGGATTGCGGCGGGGGATCGCGGTTGACAGGTAGATAGACATTGCACATGCGTTAGGTGTTAGGTTTTATTTAGCATGTAGTTTAGGGAGTTACGGGGCTCCAATACACAGCGTAAGGCTTACTACGGCTGCATTTTGTGGCGAGGTGAAAATGGAGTAAGATTTCTCCATTTTCGCCACGTAAGTCCTTACGCTGTATATTGGATACCAAACTGCGCTGGTTTGGTATACCTGCCTATGGCCCAAAAAACTACGGGCGAAAGCAGAAATATACGAGCGTAACTTCTAGGTTACGCCGTATATAGGATACCAAACCAGCACAAATTTCAGCGTCGCTGGCTTTTGCGGGCGACGCTGCATATCGGATCGGGCCCCATATGTGTTTGCTTCTTTTGAGGCAGCCTTTGATAGGAAGGTCCTTCGGGCAGTTGTTTCAGCTTATTTTTTCTTGCCTGTTTGATTTATTTTTTAAATGCATTAAAAAAGTATATATTTATGCCCTTGCTGGTTTTTAGTGGGGTTGTGGATTTAATTTAGTTTTTTTTTTAATCCCTCCCTTTGTTATAACTTGTGAACTCCACTGCTTGGGTATTAGTTCCTATGAGTAATGGATTATGGACTCTCAACACCTGTGTGAAAGAAAACATAATTTATGCTTACCTGATAAATTCAGTTCTTTCATGGTGGTGAGAACCCACGAGATCCCACCCTATGTTTTTTCGTGTTAGCATATCTTTCTCTCCCTGCTCCTTCTTATCACTCTTATTTCTTTTCTTACCTAATTTTCTTGACTATACTTTAGACAGAGTTTTATGTGAATTAGGAGGGGTTTTATAGAGTGCTTGAGGTTTGGGAATATTTGCCTCCTCCTACTGGTAAGGAAGAGTAATTATTAAGAGTAATGGATTGTGGACTTTTACCAATATCAAAGAAAATAATTTATCAGGTAAGCATAAATTGTCTTTTGTTTGGTCTACTAATTTTTTAGTGTATCTGACAAAGGAATAGTACTGTTTAAGATGTAAGTGGTCATTTTTATTTATGTCAACTTACTCATAAAAATGAGAACCAAAGACCATGAATAAGAAGGCAAGTTTAGTATTTTGTATTTGTTCCCTTACCTACCATAGTACCATGACTCATGCTACGGGGAAGCATTGGTGCTGAAAACAGCACAACTAGGGATGTGCATTTTGTGAGGTCATAAATGGGGAAGATGGTGGTCACCAGCTTCATTCGGCTATTTTCAGAGCCAGATTTCATTTTGTGAAATTGCCACACAGTAAGATCTGTTATAAATACACAGCCCTAAAACACAATCTTAACCTGCACAGGAAGGTCAGTGAGCTCTTATTGATGCACATTTTGGTCCACAGCAGCAGCCTGCTGGCAGGGTACTGGGTTGGCAGACTGGGAACTTTTTTGACATTTTTTTTCATAAATTAAAAAAAATCTTCCTCTGCTACTCTTTTTATAGTGTATACTCCAGCCCCTCCTTCACATATCTTCAGCTCTACTGATAATGGTCCTTTCTCTCGTTGCTGCATAGCATTCTGGATAGTTCCAAGCCATGTGTCTTAGAATGGACCCAGCTGCACCAGGTTAAATTTTAGGTGTGGCTGGCTTGGCGCCCAAATTTCTATTGCTATAGATATTTATATATCCTTCCTCTGAGGGGCTGTGATAAAACTAGCTGCACATATTATAACTGTAAACATTTATCTAATAGTAGGCATCAGGTGACAGTGTCACCTAGTATAACAAAAATAAATAATAGAATATTACATAGAAAAGTAAAAATACCCATGTGATTTGGTTAAAGTCAAAGTAAAGCTGAATCAAAGAGTATTTGCAGCTCAAATTTCCAGATGAATTCATTCAAATCAAGCTCTGGCATTAGATGGGTTCAAGATCTTTTAGTTATCCTATTTCAGGTCATTGCTCATATCCTTCCTAGAGTTAGGAATTTCAAGTCAAGTTTCTGTGAGGGCTAACAGGTTAAGTGATAGCAAATGAATAGGCAGTGAATAGAAGTGAGCTTATTGCATACAGAGCGTGCATAACAGAGATAAGTAATACAATTTGAATTTCAGTTATTATACAAACAGATATAAGACAAGAGACCATGTGTGCAGGGCCGTCTTTAACACAAGGCAAAAGAGGCAGCTGCCCAGGGCCCAGTTTTCTGTTGAGGGGCCCAAGAGTCCTAAAAAAAATAATTTTTTTTTTAATGGTTCATACCATGTGACATGGCGAACACACACATTCAGTCCTAATACTGTCACAGTCAAAACTACTCTATTTTTTTTTTAAACTGAGCCAGACCGTGCCGGTGTCATGTGACATGCCAATCTATTGCCATGTGCTGTTTTAGATGTGCACTGTGCAGCACTGAATGCAAAGCCCTAACTCGGCATCCAGCCATTCCCACTGCATGCAGCAGAAAGCTGGAGCGGCAAGGACGTGAGGTTTTGAGCATCTGTGCAGCTGCATACACTGCTCTCTTCAGTCTTGAGGCTGTGTGACTCATCTCACACTGTATCCATGCAGCCTTGGACAGACAGCATCCAGTCTGCTGGTCCACTTAGCCCTGCTCTTTCTGCTGTGGCCCTAAGATCAACTAACTGAAATTTGTTAGGGGAACAGTGCTTTGAATAAAGGTGTCAGTGGGAAGAATAAGTGAGTGCACACACACCCCTCCCCATGCAGCATTGTCTAGTGCAGGGTGAGAGGGAACTTGTTCCTAGCAAAGAAGTGACATGTGCTGCTTTAGCTGATGTATAGTGTCATGCTGATACTTCACACATTAATGTAAGTTTTATTTTTATAGTTTTTGTTTTCTCTCTGTCTCAGATTTTACAGCTTCCCATAGTAGTTCTGCTGTTCCAGTCAGTAAACTTATATTTGTCTGCACCTCCATGCTTCCTCCTGAGTCTTTACCTTGCTTTGCTTCTGTTGGCTGCCCTAAATCTCTTTAACCAGCTAACCTCACACCAGAATCACATTCAAAAGAATATTAAATGAATCCACAGTGGAGGAATTTATATATTTATTTACTTAGTACTGCTTAGGTCCAGTTTCACATATTGCAATTTATTTAATTGTTTTAAAATGATTAATCCAGCAGTGGATGATCCACTGCTGGGCTAATAATTAAAAAAGAAAAAAAAAACTGGTTTAGTTGTTTTTTGGGATGTTGGGGTGGAGAGCGAAATTGCATGGGGGGGGGCAAGAACATTTTTGCCCAGGGTCCAGTCAATATTAAAGACGGCCCTGCATGTGTGTGTGTATAGAAAGTGATAAAATAAGGAGATCTGATGTTTCCAGTAATCTCAGCCTATTTTATTGGGTTGTAGTTTTAAAAAAAAACAACAACCGCTATTTCATATACAAAAATAAAGGTAACAATTTCTCATACATTTTATAATCTGCTGCTGGTATAACACATTATTGAAAACACATTAGGGGAAACCAATTTTACTGTACAATGTCCCTTTAACTTTCTTATTCATACACTAGCTAGAAATATTGCACTAATTTTTAGTGAAGTTTAATCTACCATTATTTTTGGTGGCAAAGAAGCCTATATCATCTATTTACACATTTCCTTCATAAAATGCAAAGTGCACTTTATTGCATAGTGAATATTTAAATTCAATGCAAAGAAAAAAGATAGTGGTCCCATTAATGGGCCACTAAGGCAAAATTTAAGTTTTAAATTTTAAAGTATTCAATTTAATAAAAACAAACACATTTCCAATATACTTTTTTTTATGAAGATATGCATATTATTTTTATGTCCATACTTTCTAAGGCTCCAGCTCCTACTGAGCATGTGCAAAATACTATGGTTATGTCCATGATTAAGGCACCAAGCCAGAAGATCGAACCTCCACCATATGTTTTTTATTTGGTTGTGACAATAAACTTTATTTTTTTAATTGGAGAAGTGCTGGCTACCTTTGTTCTTCATGTGCACAATATGTACGTATATGCATTTCAAACTAAGTATTATTGCATTGCTGTATTTAGTGGTCCTTTAAGTATATGGGACTTAAATAATGAAATTAACACAAGTTACATAAATAAATGCAGAGGATGCACTTTGAAAAAACACACACATATTTGATTATTTAACTAATCATACATTTTAAAAAAATCTCTTGTTTTCTCAAAGATATTGTATATTTAATTTGGTCGAGATTACAAATTGTATCATTGGGTATTCAAATAGATTGTAATGACATAGAAAACAAGTCTTAGAATCACCCAATTTTCTTGTGTTTCACAGTGAAATGAAATTATTTTAACAGGAAAAGCAAATTGCCTCAATAGGCTAGTATTCATAAATCATTGTCATTTCATTTTTTATGGTATATAAAAAATATTTTTGCAGTTGGGGGAGGTTTACAGATAACTAGTGTATTCAAACACAAAATATACAATCTTATTGTTATTACTAAAAATATAATCTGCAATATTTGGGTCTTCTTGGTCACTTAAAGTAACTAGTATCTATTTTCTTCCAAATAGTCTATTTGTCTTTGCAGGGCTGGCCTTTGGGCAAGACAGATAAGGCGACCGCCTCGTACTCCGCGATCAGTGGGGCCCCGCCGCAAAGGTAATCAAAAAATATATATTTTTTAAATTTTAATATTTTTTTTTAATTGTATTTTTTTTAATTGTATTTTTTTCATGCCTTTTTTTCCCCGGCGCAATAAATTTTGAGGGGGGGGGGGCCCCGGCCCACAAGACACACACGGGGGCTTGCCAGGTGACAGCAGCATCTGAATGATTGGAGCATATAACTTTTATTCTCCAATCATTCGGTGCTGTCACTGAGGGGAGGAGGCGGAGCACTGCACTGGAGGGTGGAGGTGGAGCATAGCTGCCTGCTGCCTGTCACGCTCACGAGGGACTTCAGTACGCAGCAGGCAGCAGAGTGAGCAGCAGTCACAGACCATCAGACTTGTAGCCAGGTGAGGATCCCTGCTTTGGCCCTGGCCCCCAGACAGTCAGACACAGTGAGTGTGACTGACTAGTGCCACATTTTAATTATTCAAAGGCACTCTGGGAGGTGGGCTGGGCATAATTTTATTGCATGGGGCTGGGGTATAATTTTATTGCAGGGGGACTGGGCTTCTTTTTACTGCAGGGGGGCTTCATTTTATTGCTGGGGGCATTTGAAGGGGGGCTGAGGCATAATTTTATTGCAGGGGGAATAATTTTATTGTTGGGGGGCTGGGGGCATCATATTTTTGTTGGGGGCATAATTTCATTGCAGGGGAGATGGGACATAATTTTATTGCTGGAGCATCATTTTTGTGCTGGGGGTATTATTTTTTTGCAGGGGGGCCTGGGACATATATTTATTGCAGGGGGGCTGGGGGCACTATTTTATTGCAATGGGGCTGGGGCATCATTTTATTGCAGGGGGCTTCATTTTATTGCATGGGTGCTGGGGGCATTGTATTTTTGTTGGGGGCATCATTTTATTGCAGGGGGCAGGGCTGGGGGCATCATTTATTGCAGTGGGGATGGGGCATCATTTTATTGGAGTGGGGATGGGACATCATTTTATTGTAGGGGACTGGGCATCATTTTATTGCTGGGGGCATCATTGCAGTGGGGCTGGGGGAATCATTTATTGCAGGGGGGCTGGGGGCATCATTTTATTGCAGAGGCATCATTTTATTGCAGTGGGGATGGAGCATCATTTTATTGCAGGGGGACTGGGCATCATTTTATTGCTGGGGGCATCATTGCAGTGGGGTTGGGGTAACCATTTATTGCAGGGGGGCTGCGGGCATCATTTTATTGCAGGGGCATCATCTTATTGCAGGGTGGCTGGGCATAATTTTATTACAGGGGGGCTTCATTGTATTGCTGGGGGCATCATTTTATTGCAGTGGGGCTGGACATCATTTTATTGCAGTGGGGCTGGGGCATCATTTTATTGCAGGGGGACTGGGGGCTTCATTTTATTGCTGAGTGCATCATTTATTGCAGGGGTGCTGGGGAAATCATTTTTTTGTTGGGGGCATCATATTTTTGTTGGGGGCATAATTTCATTGCAGGGGAGATGGGACATATTTTTATTGCTGGGGCATCATTTTTGTGCTGGGGAATCATTTTTTTGCAGGGGGGCCTGGGGGCATATATTTATTGCAGGGGAATGGGGGCTTCATTTTATTGCTGGGTGCATCATTTATTGCATGGGTGCTGGGGGCATTTGAAAGGGGGCTGAGGCATCATTTTATTGCAGGGGGAATAATTTTATTGTTGGGGGGCTGAGGAAATCATTTTATTGCTAGGGGCATTATATTTTTGTTGGGGGCATAATTTCATTGCAGAGGGGCTGGAGCACTATTTTATTGCAATGGGGCTGGGGCATCATTTTATTGCAGGGGGGCTTCATTTTATTGCTGGGTGCATCATTTATTGCATGCGTGCTGGGGGCATCGTATTTTTGTCGGGGGCATCATTTTATTGCAGGGGGCAGGGCTGGGGGCATCATTTATTGCAGTGGGGATGGGGCATCATTTTATTGCAGTGGGGATGGGACATCATTTTATTGTAGGGGACTGGGCATAATTTTATTGCTGGGGGCATCATTGCAGTGGGGCTGGGGGAATCATTGATTACAGGGGGGCTGGGGGCATAATTTTATTGCAGAGGCATCATTTTATTGCAGTGGGGATGGAGCATCATTTTATTGCAGTGGGACTGGGCATCATTTTATTGCTGGGGGCATCATTGCAGTGGGGTTGGGGTAATCATTTATTGCAGGGGGGCTGCGGGCATCATTTTATTGCAGTGGCATCATCTTATTGCAGGGGGCTTCATTGTATTGCTGGGGGCATCATTTTATTGCAGTGGGGCTGGGCATCATTTTATTGCAGTGGGGCTGGGGCATCATTTTATTGCAGGGGGACTGGGGGCTTCATTTTATTGCTGAGTGCATCATTTATTGCAGGGGTGCTGGGGAAATCATATTTTTGTTGTGGGCATCAATTTATTGTAGGGGCTGGGGGCATCATTTTATTGCAGGGGAGCTGGGGCATAATTTTTTTGCAGGGGGGCTGGGGGCATCATTTTATTGCACGGGGACTGGGCATTATTTTATTGCAGGTGGCTTCATTTTATTACTGGGGGCATCATTACAGTGGGGCTGGGGGAATCATTTATTGCAGGGGGGCTGGGGGCATCATTGTGTTGCAGGGGCATCATTTTATTGCAGGGGGCTTAATTTTATTACTAGGGGCATCATTACAGTGGGGCTGGGGGAATCATTTATTGCAGGGGGGCTGGGAGCATCATTGTGTTGCAGGGGCATCATTGTATTGCAGGGGGCTTCATTTTATTGCTGGGGGCATCATTTATTGCAGTAGGGCTGGGGGCATCATTTTATTGCAAGGGGCAGGGGGCTTCATTTTATTGCTGGGTGCATCATGTATTGCAGGGGTCCTGGGGGCATCATATTTTTGTTGGGGGCATCATTTTATTGCAGGGGCTTGGGGCATCATTTTATTGCAGGGGAGCTGGGGCATAATTTTATTGCTGGGGCATAATTTTTTTTCAGGGGGCTGGGGGCATCATTTTATTGCAGGGGGACTGGGCATTATTTTATTGCAGGGGGGCTTCATTTTATTGCTGGAGGCATAATTTATTGCAGTGGGGACAGGGTATCATTTTATTGCAGTGGGACTGGGCATCATTTCATTGCAGGGGTGCTGGGGAAATCATATTTTTGTTGGGGGCATCAATTTATTGTAGGGGCTGGGGGCATCATTTTATTGCAGGGGAGCTGGGGCATAATTTTTTTGCAGGGGGGCTGGGGGCATAATTTTATTGCACGGGGACTGGGCATTATTTTATTGCAGGGGGCTTCATTTTATTACTGGGGGCATCATTACAGTGGGGCTGGGGGAATCATTTATTGCAGGGGGGCTGGGGGCATCATTTTATTGCAGGGGGCTTAATTTTATTACTAGGGGCATCATTACAGTGGGGCTGGGGGAATCATTTATTGCAGGGGGGCTGGGGGCATCATTGTGTTGCAGGGGCATCATTGTATTGCAGGGGGCTTCATTTTATTGCTGGGGGCATCATTTATTGCAGTAGGGCTGGGGGCATCATTTTATTGCAAGGGGCTGGGGGCTTCATTTTATTGCTGGGTGCATCATGTATTGCAGGGGTCCTGGGGGCATCATATTTTTGTTGGGGGCATCATTTTATTGCAGGGGCTTGGGGCATCATTTTATTGCAGGGGAGCTGGGGCATAATTTTATTGCCGGGGCATAATTTTTTTGCAGGGGGCTGGGGGCATCATTTTATTGCAGGGGGACTGGGCATTATTTTATTGCAGGGGGGCTTAATTTTATTGCTGGAGGCATAATTTATTGCAGTGGGGACAGGGTATCATTTTATTGCAGTGGGACTGGGCATCATTTCATTGCTGGGGGCATCATTGCAGTGGGGCTGGGGGCATCATTTTATTGCAGGGGCATCATTTTTGTGCAGTGGGCTTGGACATAATTGTATTGCAGGGGGCTGGGGCATCATTTTATTGCAGGGGGGATTCATTTTATTGCTGGGAGGGCTGAGCACATCATATTTTTGTTGGGGGCATCATTTTATTGCAAGGGGCATCATTTTTTGCAGAGGGTTGGGGGGTATTTTTATTGCAGGGGGACTGGGCTTCATTTTATTGCAGGGGCTTTATTTTATTGCTGGGGGCATCATTTTATTGCAGTGGGGATGGGGCATCATTTTATTGCATGGGGACTGGGCAACATTTTATTGCAGGGGAGCTGGGGGTTAATTTTATTGCTGGACTGGGCTTCATTTTATTGCAGGGGCTTCATTTTATTGCTGGGGGCATCATTTTATTGCAGTGGGGATGGGGCATTATTTTATTGCAGGGGGACTGGGCAACTATTTATTGCAGGGGAGCTGGGGGGTTAATTTTATTGCTGGGGGCATCATTGCAGTGGGGCTGTGGGAATCATTTATTGCTGGGGGCATCATACTTTTGTTGGGGACATCATTTTATTGCAGGGGAGATGGGGTATCTTTTTATTGCTGGGGCATCATTTTTGTGCTGGGGCATCATTTTATTGCAGGGGGGCTGGGGGCTTCATTTTATTGCTGGGGGCATCATTTATTTTATTTATTGTGTGTGTGGGCTGTGTGTGTGTGTGTGGGGCTGTGTGTGTGTGTGGGGTGTGTGTGTGGGCTGTGTACACCTATTTATGTGTCTGAGTATGTGGATGTATGTGTATATAAATATCTCTCTGTGTATTATATCTGTGTGTTTGTGTGGTACAAGGCATTGTCCCATTTCTTTTAAGTATTTTTTGTTCTGGGTAGAGGCTCCGGGATATCAATCTGCCTAGGGACCTGCACTTGCCAGGGCCGTCCCTGGCGTCTCTAATGTTCTTGTTTTCATAAGAAAACACATAAAAAAAGGCCCAGTTTAACTCAACTGTTCCTAATTGTGTCAGCATAATTCTTCATTATATACATAAACAGTTGTTCCAATAGTACAAATGGTATATTGCAATATATACAATGTTATAGTGCTCCACATTAGTGGATTTATGTGTTTTTTATATATATATGTCATACTCTGCAAGGGAGCAGGTTCAGGAGTAAGGAGCTGTTGTGCAGAGGTGTCAGGTTTTGGGGTTAATGTTGTGTTTTGTCTGCGTGAGTCTTTCCTTTTAGGCATAATTAAACAGGTACAGTACAACGTTTTAGGAAATAAAGGAGATGGTTTTATTTATAGGATAAAGCAATGTAGAATTATGCAATTAGATAAGACAAAGTCTATAGGTTGTAGTATTAGGCAGGAATACAGTTCTTTGTAATAACAGGCAGGAATGCAGAGATTTGTAATAACAAACAGGATACTTGCATATGCTGTAGAAGTGGAACTGTGTAATAACATGCAGGAATGCAGAGATTTGTAATAACAAACAGGATATTTGCATATGCTGTAGAACTGTAGAACTTTATGGAAGTTTCCTTAAAGTACTTTAAGGAAACTTGCATAAACTGCAAACTGGTACTTCGTAGAAACAAACAGGAAACTTGTATAGACTGCAATTTGGAACTTTGTAGAAACAAACAAGAAACTTGCATAGACTGCAAATTGGAACTTTGTAGAAACAAAGAGTATACTTGCATAAACTGCAAATTGGAACTTTGTAGAAACAAACAGGATACTTGCATAGACTGCAATTTGGAACTTTGTAGAAACAAACAGGATATTTGCATAGACTGCAATTTGGAACTTTGTAGAAACAAACAGGATATTTGCATAGACTGCAATTTGGAACTTTGTAGAAATAAACAGGATATTTGCATAGACTGCAATTTGGAACTTTGTAGAAACAAACAGGATATTTGCATTGACTGCAATTGGAACTTTGTAGTATCAGGAAACAAGCAAGCAAAAGTACCTGAGTCAGTCCTTAGGAAAGAGAGTTTTAGGCAAGATTAATTGCCAGGAAATCAGTCCCAAAATGAAACACAGTGCCAAGGGATTATCCAGAAGAGTAGTCAGTAATTGAAGCAGAAATCAGGAACCAGAAAATCCAACAAATCTGTATTTCACACAGGATACAGGAGCAGAGAGTCTTTCAGAGTATCACTCTTAATGTCAAGGCCACAGAATTGCAAACAAACCTCCCAGATAAAGCAGGCTGCTGATTAAATGATTTGTTTCAGCTGGCAAGCAGGTGGAGCCAGAGAGCCAAAGTTACAGCAAACAGAAAAAACACATTATTCTTTTCCTGTGATCAAGCCATCTGGTGGCATAGTGGTAAAACAACAGGCTGGGAACGAACAGCAGCAGAAATAGAGACAGGTCCCAGGTTCAATTCCAGGCTGAACCATGACAATATAAAATGTTGTGCATTACCTTAAATTATTATTTTTTTATTATAAAAGCTGTGGGGCGTGGTTGGGGGCGGAGATTGGGTGGGGTTGGGGGCGGAGAGAAAGGGGGCCCCATTTTGTCATCCTGCCTTGGGCCCCGCAATGGCTAGGGCCGGCCCTGTGTCTTTGTAGAGCACAGCAGCTCAAGAGTGGAAAACTAGTGCTGTCATTACATAAATTAATTTTTCTAATTGGCCAAGCCAAGGAATTGTTAATACCTACACTGGTAATTTAATGGACAAAAATGGAAAAACAACTGTGACAAGCATCAGAGGCAAATAAAACATTTGATAAACACTTGCATCTTCTATTCATTGTGTTTTAACAACACATTTGAAAATTGAGGCATGGTTTAACTGTAAAAGGCTTGTTGTAATATACTAAGGCTAGTGATAAATTCTGTTGCTACAAACCTTTTATTTCTAGTATGTTACAGGATTTATGGCTGTTGGATTTAGCAAGCATTACCTTTTGTTACTGATGTCTTGACAGCTATTAATTCACAAAGGGAAAGAAAAGTGTCCCGTTAAACAGAAACTGTTTCATAACTTTCTGTTTAAATAAACACTTGCAACCTATTTCATAGGGGTTGTCTTCAACTTTTGTGTTTGTAATAAAAGGCTGTTGAATAGGTGGATTTCATTCATCTAATAGGTTCAGTGTGAACCTTTAGTCACTTGTTGAAGTGTACATACACATGAGACCCTAAAAGCTGTCATTTTTAAGCTGTTCAAGTGATATACCATGCATTAAGATAACCATTTCACTCCTCCAAGTGTATTTCTTTTTAATAAAGTTTCTTTAATATTGAAGACGTAACATAACTAGAAGTATTCTACATTTTTTTTAGATGAGAAAAAAATATATACAGGACTGTTATGTAACTGTACTGTATAAAAATACATTTATTATAGCATGGTACTACATGTATATTATAGTTCATATGATGGCAAATTATCTATATATGTATTGTACATAGATTATAATTCTGATAATGAACTGAACTTTTGTTTTTTACAGTACAACAATAGAGAGTATAGTGTCCTTATCATCTATTCTACAGTAACTGTATTAGGGCCACTGGGATTTGGTGATCCAGGAATCTCAGCTTCTTCTGGAGGTACTTATTAAGATCTGTTAGTCTTTTCAGGATATCATTTCAAGAACACCCATGGCCCCCCTACTCAGTTGCTTCATTTCCCAAAACAAAATACACAGATAAAACATAACTGGGTTAAAAAAAACAGCAGCACTGTATATTAAAATGGTATACCAATAACATAAATTAATATAATACAAATTATTAGATCCGCAATAAACACTAACACCCCAGGTGCTTGCCTGCTATTCCATAGTTCCACTATCACCTCGTTAAGCCTCTCCTGATCACCTGGAGGTATTTTTTTCTACCATTCCCTCCAAAGGCAAGCACCCCTGCCACTAGCCCGGCATACCGCAGAGCCCCGCCACAAACCTCCAAGGCCTCTATAAACCCTTCCCGCAAATTGAAATTAAAGAGATGCAGTCCCACCTTGTTCAAATGCACACTATCCTGAAGAAAAAAACAACGACCAGTCTCACCTTCAAATTCCACATGTCTGATCGACACTCCCCCCAACCTCTTAACAAAACTGCTGACCATCCAATTAACCTTTATTCTAGAATTTTCCAACATCCTCCCATCCCATGCGGATCTCCATACCACCCAAGGCTCAATGTCTGACCAAATAATAATAAGCTTAGGAAACAGTTCCATGAGCCTCAGCAAATCAGACTTAATTCTTACCAACAGCTCTTTTTGTGCCATATAACCCAAATCATTGCCCCCAGCATGCATAACTAACATACTTGGAGGATGAAAAAGCTGTGAGTTCTCAACCACTTTCAGCAGTACCTGCTCCCACTTCAAACCCCTGAAGCCAAGCCACTGCATCTGAACTGCCTCAACAGAGAAATCAAACTGGACACTACTCTCCTTAATGGCTGCCACCCTTCTGCCCAATATATATGTGTGGCTAATCACCCAGCAAACTTCAGGACTTGAAAAACAAATGAAGAAGAACATAACTAAACAGCCAAATTTGATCTAAGATAAGAACGAGACCTACCCGAAGCCCATCTCCCAATCCTCCTAATCTGAGAACCATTCAAAACTTGTAAGATACCCTCTGTGACAGCCCCAATCCTAAGAAATTAGACCCAAGCCCCTCCCCCACAGATGCAACAAAGCCTTCAGAAAAACAGTGATAAACTGGAAACACGATAAAGTGTCAACATTCAAATGAACAAATAATGGACCTGAGCAACTTGAGGGACTTGCTATAAAATTGGACAGTGCTTCAACAGGACAACAAACTCCCCCTATAGCTCACAATTTAATCCAGTTCTCTTTTCACATCTGATCCGTTTTGACTTACCCAGCCATACTTCTACCCCACCAGGTTTGAACACCACATCCGACAACTGAATCCCTTCTGTACCCCGCCTAATCGCTCCCACAATCTCAGAAATCCTAAAAGCAGCAAAGAAAGCCAATACATATACAACCCTAAATTAAAACAACTTTTTAAGCCTCAGAACAAATCATACCTGACCATAGGCTTTCCAAGTGTTGACAGAGAGCACTCCCCTCACCAACCTTTCTACCCACAGGACACTGCGTACCTGCTTCTGCCTCCGTAACCAGCAAACATAAACTATGAAATAAAGAGTCAGCAACGTTATTCAACTTACCTGGGACATGCACTGCCTGAAAAAACACATTACACTTCAAACATTCAAGCACGAGCAACCTGAGCAAGTGAACCACTGGCAAGGAATAAGCAGACAAATTGTTAATGGCTGACATCACCCCCGTGTTATCAGAATAGAAAGCAACCCGTTTATTATTCAACACACCAGACCAAACTCTCAGAGCCACCACCAAAGGAAAAGGTTCCAAAAAGACCACATTCTTGGTTAGCCTAGCCTCCACCCAAAACCCCAGCCACTTATCACAACACCCAAGAAGGCCCTGAAACTATGTGAACAAGCAGCATCTGTGTACAAATGCAACAACATATCCAGTACCCTTACCTGCTGAATAAGTGACTTCTGATTGTACTGCTGCAGAAAAATCAGCAGGACCTTCAAGTCCTCCTTAAGCTGCTGTGCCAACCATATATGATGTACCCCTGCCATCACTAGCGACATCCTTCAACAAAAAACTCGTCCTACAGGAGTGTTAGTTATAATGGTGCTTTTTTATTTTATGGGCCATGTAGTTTAGTATGAATTTTTTCCAGCCACTAATTATTTAAAAGACCTTTATTCCTTAAGCAGGGTCCATAGGTGTAAACATACAAGCAACATTGTTTCAAGCCTGCAAAAGGCTCTTAGTCTAGGAGAGTACTTGCGGTGGTTATGTGTCTGTATAGGGGTGCACTCGCACTTCCAGGCTGTTTTTCAGACATGGAAAGTGGCAATCTCTACACTTCTGTAGTTGTACTTTTTCCATACAGTACAATATAGCTGCTGATCATGAGAGAGGGAGTAATATTGGCGCTGCTAAACTGTGCCACTTACAAGAACTGCATAGCTTTGCTTGGGGTACATTTAATAACTAATCATGTGTTACATGACTACTATGCAGGGCAACACAGAGCAGTAGCAAGATAGCAGGACAATAACAACACAGTAGTGAAATAGTGTTAGTTTGGAAATAAGAGTGCAATAGTAGAACAGCGCTAGTCAAGACCACACTGAGCGACGTCTTACTGTAATATATTTATCTTGCATTCACAGAGCCATACGCAGTACTGGTGGTTATATGGCCTCTGATCTCTGGAGTAGGTAGAAATATCTCCTAGAAGGTTAAGGAGGAGGGGCCTCATATATAACCCAGCCTTCCTGTTTGGGTCCATTGAGTTGTTACTTATTTCAACTGTGGTAGGCTGGTCAGGAGCTTTGCTTTGTCTGCAATGTTTAGTATAAGTGTTATTAGTAAAGGATATAAAATCCAAAGTAAAGTCGAAGTGTTTTTCTTGAATGAAGTATCTAACCAAAAAAAGAGAAAAGAAAACACAATAGTGCAATATTGTATGAATTCAACAATGCCAAGTGTGTACTCATGTATGGTGGAGCATGATATGCTCTATGTAACAGGCCTGTCAAATGATTTAAGGGCTCATACGCTGCCTTCTCTGTTGCAAGTGAAACCATAGCCAGATGTGGGATAAGAAATGCAGTTGTACCAATTAATTATAAAACCTAAAATGGGTAATAGTCTCAAACAACCTGCGTGATGTACTTTCCTCTGGATTCCGACATGTGGTGGAACATATGTCAGAGTCCAGAGGGCAGTACATCACACAGGTTGTTTGAGACACATTTTGGGGTCAAAAAGTAACTGGTTTACACAATAGTATTTTTTATACCCGGTTGGCACTTTGTTGATATGGGATGTTCTCATTAGCATTGATGTTTGCCCTTTTTCTTTTAACAATTGTATTGTTTTTATAAATACTTAAAGGGACACTGAACCCAAATTTTTTATTTTGTGATTCACGTCACACATTAAAGTTTGCTGGGTCTGAAACCCAGAGATTGCAATCAACAATATTGCACTATTGTTTTTTTATTTTTTTTGGTGAGACATTTTACTCAAGATAAACACTTTGGAGGACTATACTTTGGATTTTATATAATTTATTAATCACACTTATACTTAACCGTATTATTAATTTGTGATTCACTATTGTTGTATTACCTGTAATGTTTATTATTTCTATAGATGAAGAAAGCAGAATTGACCCCTCTTGGTACAGCATGCTTAAAGGGATACTAACCCCACATTTTTCTTTCATGATTCAGATAGAGCATGCGATTTTAAGCAACTTTCTATTATACTCCTATTATCAATTTTTCTTTGTTCTCATGTTATCTTGATTTGAAAAAGCAGTAATAAAAGGTTAGGAGCCGGCCCATTTTTTAGTTCAGCACCTTGGTAGAGCTGCTGATTGGTTTGCTACATTTAGCCACAAATCAGCAAGTGCTACCCATGTACTGAACAAAAAATGGTCTGGCTCTAAAGCTTACAGTACTGCTTTTTCAAATCAAGATAGCATGAGAACAAAGAAAAATTGATAATAGGAGTAAATTAGAAAGGTGCTTAAAATCCCATGCTCTTTCTGAATCATGAAAGAAAAAAAATTGGGTTTAGTATCCCTTTAATACTGCATGAACCTGCTATCCCTTGCACATTGTTGCTGAACCCTCCTCTGACCTTGCAAGTGATCTTAAATTAATGGTATACCTGTGCATTTGAGATGAGTATCTCTGTTGTTTTTTTCAGTGGATTTAAGGGCTATTGCTGACTATTACATTGTACGCCTGGTTACCCTCAGCAAATCTGTTGTGCAGGGGAAGACAGAATAATGCTGAAGGTTTTCACTTGTTTTTGTATTACATTTATCTGTACTGTGCGCTAATCCAGTTGGTCCACTACTGCTTTTTGCACATTGAAGTTAGCATGTACCTATATTATAGCTGACAGCTAATGCAGCTATAGTTTAGCCTGTAGGGTGCATAAAACAACACATAAATGTCCTCCACACTAATCTCACAGGGTGGAGAATTACAGCGTTTCATACTCCTGGGTGGTCACATGCAAAGGTGGCAATAAGCTAATCACCATGGCATATAAGTTCACATAACAGAACCCAAAGCATATACAACAACATCAGGGTGGTGTGGTATCCCCTACCTTGGCCCCACAATACATAGGCAAACCTGAGACCCCTTATTTCAGAGCACCACTCATCTTTCAAATGAGTGTTCAGCCAGCTGATCGTCACACTAATGACAAATGCCTCACAGACCTGATTCTATGTTTTGGATTCTGGTAATTTTTAAAAGGCAGATTTCCCCCCAATCATAGAAATATGTCATAAGACCTCTTAATGAGTGAGGATCCGCAATCCCATCATTCAAATAAGGGGTTTTATGTCCGCAAGTGATTGTCATAGTAATACGGCTCAGCAGGTAACAACACTAGTCTTATTTTACTGTTGATGTTTGGGCTGCTAAAAAATAATACAGGAATCAGAATAAGAACTGTGTGAGTAAAAAAAAGATATTTTGTGAAATTGGTGCATATTTTTTTGTTTTAATATTTTTTCAATAGTGGGGTTATATAGGGGTAGAAACATACATACATTGTCAAAATGGGACAAGCAACAGCTCAGGGAACATAAAAATGTAATGACATTTTAAAATGTATCTAATATGTTTGTTATACATTATTATAACCTCATTTTTTGCACACATTGCATAGTGCTGCAGTGACACATCAAAGGGGTGTTAAATGACTCAGGACTGAAAGAGTTAAGTTTAAATGAGAATTCTATGTTAAATGCAGGTTTCCAAATGATTTTTCATTTTGAATGGATGAATGAATTTAGTTGAAAATTGGCTTTTTGTCTAAAAGATCACTAAACATTTAAAAAAATATGAAGAAATTGGTTCATTATTTCAAAAGTTATTCATGTGTGGAAAAGGTTATTTTAATTGTTATAGATAGGAGACCCTTTAGTCATTGCTAGTACAAATGCTGATGCACCATTCTATGAATTACAGCTGGAAGATGAACCTGATTATGTAAAATGCTCCAAGCATGGTTTGGAAAATTGTTAGTTTATTACGAATATATGCAGCTTTAAAGTAGCGTTATAACTCTACTCTATAAGCACAAAAATGAAGTGAAATCACACATGCAAACATACGGCTAGATTACGAGTCTTGCGTTAGCCTTAAAAAGCAGCGTTGAGGGGTCCCAACCCTGCTTTTTAACGCCCGCTGGTATTACGAGTCAGGCAGGAAAGGGTCTACTACTCACTTTTTTTCCGCGATTTTAGCTTACCGCAAATCCCCTTACGTCAATAGCGTATCCTATCTTTTTAATGGGATTTTCCTAACGCCGGTATTACGATCGCCTAAAAAAGTGAGCAGTAGACCCTCTCCTGGCAAGACTCCTATAAAACCCGCATATAAAAGTCAGTAGTTAAGAGTTTTATGGACTAATGCCGGAACATAAAGCTCTTAACTAAAGTGCTAAAAGTACACTAACACCCATTAACTACCTATTAACCCCTAAACCAAGCCCCCCCACATCGGAAACACTTAAATAAAATTTTAACCCCTAATCTTCCGACCGGACATCGCCGCAACTTTAATAAATGTATTAACCCCTAAACCGCCGCACTCCCGCCTCGCAAATACTAGTTAATTTTTATTAACCCCTAATCTGCTGTCCCTAACATCGCCGACACCTACCTACATTTATTAACCCCTAATCTTCCGACCCCAACGTCGCCGCTACTATATTAAATTTATTAATAAGTCTTATCCCCCCTAACTTAAATATATTTTAAATTAAACGAAATAAATTTACCATAATTAAATAAATTATTCCTATTTAAAACTAAATACTTACCGACAAAATAATCCCTAAGCTAGCTACAATATAACTAATAGTTACATTGTAGCTAGCTTAGGATTTATATTTATTTTACAGGCAACTTTGTATTTATTTTAACTAGGTACAATAGTTATTAAATAGTTATTAACTATTTAATAACTACCTAGCTAAAATAAGTACAAAAGTACCTGTAAAATAAACCCTAACCTATGTTACAATTACACCTAACACTAGACTATAATTAAACTAATTACCTAAACTACCTACAATTAATTACAATCAAATTAAATTAACTAAATTATGAAAAAAAACCACTAAATTACGGAGAAAAAAAATTACAAGAATTTTAAACTAATTACACCTAATCTAATCCCCCTAATAAAATAAAAAAGCCCCCCAAAATAATAAAATTCCCTATACTAAATTACAAATAGCCCTTAAAAGGGCCTTTTGAGGGGCATTGCCCCAAAGTAATTATTATTATTATACTTTATTTATGAAGCGCCAACATATTCCGCAGCGCTGTCCATGGATACAATTAATTTGAATAAAACAAAACAAGACTTGTAAGAGACAGGACAAAATTTATAAACACATACCGGAGGGATTGAGGGCCCTATTCCCGTGGGAACTTACAATCTAGAAGGGTAGGAGGTTGAGAAACAGGAGGTGAGGACGGCAAGATTTGGAAAGATGTTAATACAGAGTTAGATGAGGGAAATGTTTGGTAAGTGAAGTTAATTTATTATTGAGTTAGGTGGTAGGCTTCCCTGAACAGAAATGTCTTCAGGGAACATTTAAAGTAAGACAGATTAGGGCAAAGCCTGACAGCACGAGGGAGAGTGTTCCAGAGGGTAGGTGCTGCACGACAGAAGTCCTGCAGTCTAGCATGAGAGGAGGTGATAGTTGCGGATGCAAGGAGCAGGTCATTGTTGGATCTTAGTGGACGGGCTTGAGTATACTTGTGTATTAGAGAGGATAGGTAGAGGGGAGCAGCGTTGGTGTTCAGCTCTTTCACCTGTAAAAAAAAAATACAATACCCCCCAACATTAAAACCCACCACCCACACACCCAACCCTACTCTAAAACCCACCCAATCCCCCCTTAAAAAAACCTAACACTACCCCCTTGAAGATCACCCTACCTTGAGCCGTCTTCACCCAGCCGGCCAGAAGAGGACCTCCAGACGGGCAGAAGGCTTCATCCAAGCGGCATCTTCTATCTTCATCCTTCCGGAGCGGAGCGAGTCCATCTTCAAGACATCCGATGCGGAGCACCCTCTTCATCCGACGGCCGACGACTAAATGACTGGTCCTTTAAGTGACGTCATCCAAGATGGCGTCCCTTGAATTCCGATTGTCTGATAGAATCCTATCAGCCAATCGGAATTAAGGTAGGAAAAATCCTATTGGCTGATGCAATCAGCCAATAGGATTGACCTCACATTCAATTGGCTGATTGGAACAGCCAATAGAATGCGATCTCAATCCTATTGGCTGATTGGATCAGCCAATCGGATTGAACTTCAATCCTATTAGCTGATTGCATCAGCCAATAGGATTTTTCCTACCTTAATTCCGATTGGCTGATAGGATTCTATCAGCCAATCGGAATTCAAGGGACGTCATCTTGGATGACGTCACTTAAAGGACCAATCATTCAGTCGTCAGCAGTCGGATGAAGAGGATGCTCCGCGTCGGATGTCTTGAAGATGGACCCGCTCCGCTCCGGAAGGATGAAGATAGAAGATGCCACCTGGATGAAACCTTCTGCCGGTCTGGAGGTCCTCTTCTGGCCGGATAGGATGAAGACTTCGGACCCTCTGGAGGACCACTTGTGCCCGGCTGGGTGAAGACGGCTCAAGGTAAGGTGATCTTCAAGGAAGTAGTGTTAGGTTTTTTTAAGGGGGGGATTTAGTGGGTTTTAGAGTAGGGTTGGGTGTGTGGGTGGTGGGTTTTAATGTTGGGGCAGGTATTGTATTTTTTTTACAGGTGAAAGACCTGATTATTGATTACTAGGCCCTTTTAAGGGCTATTTGTAATTTAGTATAGGGTAGGGAATTTTATTATTTTGGGGGGCTTTTTTTATTTTATTAGGGGGATTAGATTAGGTATAATTAGTTTAAAATTCTTGTAATTCTTTTTTTCCTGTAATTTAGTTTATTTAATTTAATTGTAATTAATTGTAGGTAGTTTAGGTAATTCGTTTAATTATAGTGTAGTGTTAGGTGTAATTGTAACTTAGGTTAGGGTTAATTTTACAGGTACTTTTGTACTTATTTTAACTAGGTAGCTATTAAATAGTTAATAACTATTTAATAACTATTCTACCTAGTTAAAATAATCCCTAAGATAACTACAATGTAACTGTTAGTTATATTGTAGCTAGCTTAGGGTTTATTTTATAGATTATTTCACCCCTTGTATACCTCAGCCTCAGTCTTATCTCTGTAATATTTTGTTGATGGGTTTTTTATTTGTTTCTGCATGATTGACCCTTAGCTTAAATGTCCATAAATGGACCCTCCCACTCCTTTAACACACTTTTGCTGGCCCATCATTAACCTAATATATCTCTGTCTTTCAGCTTGATTTCAAACACATCCACTCCCAGAACTCAGAGAAAATACACAGATTTTTACACTCAGCTGCTTCAACTGCCCTCTAACTTACAACAGGTAGCCTTCTGGAAAACAGCTTCCCTCCCACCCTACCCCTCACCCCACCCACCCCAAGCTCATTTCCTCATTTATAGATAGTCTCCCACACAACTTTCACTCTCCTGAAATGACAAGTGCAAACACTGATCAGCACATCCTTCCATTCCCTTAAACCTATAGAATACACAGTACTTTTGTAATATTATGTTTCATATACCTTTTGTTCCCTTATGCAATTGTTACATTAATTCTGTGTCTTATGTTTTTAACTGGTTCCCAATTCTGTAAAAATGCTCAATATATTCACATTCCTTTTTGCTACCCTTTGTCTCTATAACAAACTACACTATTCAATTACTCCTTCTCCCTCTCCACCTGCACTGTTCATTAGCCCATCTCTCTTAAACTCACCTTACTTTTGTACTCATGAACTTTACCTATTCCTAAACACTCTCCCCCCTGCAGCACATCTCAAAAGCAGTCTCACTACTGCAAATCTGTATCTCATCTCATGTCACTCTCCCTCTTGCTTCTACTTACTGCTGGTTACATCTCCCCTAATCCTGGTCCCCAACCACTGACAAGCCGTGCACATCCATGTGTACCATCCCATAGACTCAGAAAACAAAACTCTGCACACCTTACTCACATTCCTGTTGCATCTAAAGCCACTACCCCTTTCACTTGGAACTCTCGCTCTGTTTGCAACAAGCTCACTTCTATACATGACCTCTTCAGCTCCCGCTCCCTCAACCTTCTGGCCCTAACAGAAACCTGGCTCTCTCCCCTAGACACCGCATCCACTGCTGCTCTGTCACATGGGGGTCTCCACTTCATCCACACTCCTAGGTCTGGTAATAGACAAGGAGGTGGTGTAGGTATTTTACTTTCCTCTCGTTGCACCTTTCAACAAATACATCCTATCTCTTCCCTCACTTTTCCCTCATTCGAAACCCACATGATTCACTTATTCTCCCCTCTCTCTGTACGTGTTGCAGTCATATACCGACCCCCTGGCTCCTCAACTCAATTTCTAGATCACTTGGCTGCCTGGCTACCCTATTTTCTTTCCTCAGACACCCCTGCCCTCATTCTTGGCGACTTCAACATCCCCCTTAACAATCCCACTGCCTCATCTGCTAAACAACTTCTGCAACTCACTTCCTCTTTCGGTCTGTCACAATGGACTGATTCTCCCACTCACAAAGACGGTCACTCTCTTGACCTGATTTTTAGCTATCGATGCACTTTCTCAAACTTCTCAAACTCCCCTTTTCCTCTTTCTGACCACCATCTCCTTACTTACAACATATCATCCCTTCCTACAACTCTCCCTCCTTCTACTCCTCACACCAAACTTCACAGAAGCATTATGTCTTTAGATCAGCAACAACTTGCTAATTCCCTTAAACCGCTCCTCTCATCCTTCTCCTCCTTTTCCTGCCCTGAACAATCTATCTGCCACTATAATTCCACCCTTTTATCTGTCCTTGACAATCTCGCCCCTCTTACCATTGCTTGGAAATCCCACACTCATCCCCAGCCCTGGCATACTCCTCTGACAAAGTACCTATGCAGATGTCCCCATACTGCTGAATGGCATTGGAGAGTTCAGCTGATTTTCTTCATTACAAATTCATCTTGAACTCCTACTATTCTGCCCTTAATCTCCACAAGCAACACTACTTCTCTACTCATATCTCTAATCTTTCTTCAAACCCAAAACGTCTGTTCTCCACTTTCAATACTCTCCTCTGCCCTCCCCCACTTCCTAATACAACTTCTCTGTCAGCTCAAGACTTTGCCAGTCACTTCATTAACAAAATTGACTCCATCAGACATGAAATCAGCTCTCAACATAATTCCATTCTCTCCCCCCCTCAAATGCACTCACTCAACCACAACCCTCATAACCTAAAACTTAGTTCATTCTCCCCTGTTACTGAGGAAGAAGTTTCGGCACTTATACTGCGCTCTCACCTCACTACCTGTCCCCTTGACCCTATCCCCTCACAGCTACTCCCCTCCCTCTCTGCTACCCTTACCCCTATACTATACTAACACACATTTTCAACCTCTTCCCTCAGCACTGGTACATTTCCCTCATCAATGAAACATGCACTGGTCACACCTATCCTCAAAAAACCTTCCCTTGATCCTACCTCCCCATCCAACTACCGCCCTATTTCCCTCCTCCCTCTTGCTTCAAAGCTTCTCGAAAAACTAGTATATGCACGCCTATCCCATTTCCTTACGTTAAACTCCCTTCTTGACCCACTGCAATCCGGATTTCATCCCTATCACTCCACAGAGACAGCTATTGTTAAGGTCACCAACGACCTACTTACAGCAAAATCAAAAGGCCACTTCTCTCTGCTTATCCTCCTAGATCTGTCCGCAGCCTTTGACACTATCGACCACCCTCTTTTGCTCCAAACCCTCCAATCCTTCGGCATCTGTGACACAGCCCTTTTGTGGCTCTCTTCCTACCTATCAAACCGTACCTTCAGTGTAGCCTTCTCTGGGGCCTCCTCTGCTCCGTCACCACTTTCTGTCGGAGTACCACAAGGCTCTGTCCTCAGTCCCCTTCTCTTCTCAATCTATACGTCATCACTAGGTTCCCTAATTAAGTCCCATGGTTTCCAATATCATTTGTATGCCGATGACACCCAAATCTACTTCTCTGCACCAGACCTATCTCCTTCCTTGCTAACCCATGTCACTAACTGTCTTTCTCACATCTCTTCCTGGATGTCCTCTCACTACCTCAAGCTAAATCTCTCCAAAACTGAGCTCCTCATTTTCCCCCCTTCTTCCAAAGTCTCCACCCCCAATATCTCTATAACTGTTGACAACTCCATCATTACCCCTACCCCACATGCCTGATGTCTTGGGGTCACATTTGACTCAGATCTTTCCTTCACTCCTCACATTCAGTCCTTGGCTAAAGCCTGCCGCTTCCACCTTAAAAACATCTCCAAAGTTAGACACTTCCTTACACAAGACACAACTAAGATTTTAATCCACTCTCTCATTCTTTCCCGCCTTGATTACTGCAACTCTGTCCTCTCTGGTCTCCCCACCTGCCGCCTAGCTCCCTTACAATCCATAATGAATGCCTCTGCCAGACTCATCTTCCTTACACATCGCTCTTCATCTGCTTCTCCTCTCTGCCAATCCCTTCACTGGCTTCCTCTTGCCTCTAGGACCAAACACAAAATTCTCACTCTGACATACAAAGCCCTCAACTGCACTGCTCCCCCCTATATCTCAGACCTTGTCTCCAGATACTCTCCCTCCCATCCCTTTCGCTCTGCTCATGACCTCCTACTCTCCTCCACTCTGGTTACCTCATCGCACTCCCGTTTACAGGACTTCTCCAGACTGGCTCCCATCTTGTGGAACTCACTGCCTCGCCCCACAAGACTCTCCCCTAGTTTTAACAGCTTGAAGCGCTCCCTAAAGACTCTACTGTTCAGGGATGCATACAACCTACGCTAACCTTACTTTATACCAGTTCCACTCCTCCATTGCTATCCCCTGAAGACCAGCAGAAGACCAGCTGTTTGTAGATCACCTTCTTAAGAGCTAATTACAACAGTGCAACTCTTGGCAGGGCCCTCTACCCATCTGATCCCTTTAATTGTTTTGTTGTACTACCCTCTGTTTACAGCGCTGCGGAATCTGTTGGCACTCTACAAATAACCGATAATAATAATAATAAGGTAAGTATTTAGTTTTAAATAGGAATAATTTATTTAATTGTAGTAAATTTATTTAGATGTATTTAAATTCTATTTAATTTAGGGGGTGTTAGGGTTAGACTTAGGTTTAGGGGTTAATACATTTATAATAGTGGCAGCGACGTTGGCGGCGGCAGATTAGGGGTTAATAAATTTAATATAGTTGCGGCGACGTTGGGGGGCAGATTAGGGGTTAATAAATATAATGTAGGTGTCGGCGATGTTAGGGGAAGTAGATTAGGGGTTCATAAGTATAATGTAGGTGGCGACGGTGTCCAGAGTGGCAGATTAGGGGTTAATAATATAATGTAGGTGTCAGCGATAGCGGGGGCATCAGATTAGGGGTGTTTAGACTCGAGGGTTCATGTTAGGGTGTTAGGTGCAGACATAAAATTCATTTCCCCATAGCAAACAATGGGGCTGCATTAGGAGCTGAACGCTGCTTTTTTGCAGGTGTTAGTTTTTTTTTCAGCCAGCTCAGCCCCATTGTTTCCTATGGGGAAATCGTGCATGAGCACGTTTTGCCAGCTTACCGCTACCGTAAGCAACGCTAATATTGAGGTGAGATGTGGAGCTAAATTTAGCTCAACTCTCACTTTTCTGAGGCTAAAGCCGGCTTGCAGAAAACCTGTAATACCAGCGTTGTCTTAAGTGAGCGGTAAGAAAAAAAGGAGCGTTAGCAACGCACCCCTATTACCTCAAAACTCGTAATCTCACCGATAGTAAGTTCTTATGTAGATCTACAAAAAATAATTCATCATGGGGTCCACTTCCCTGTGTGGTTCTTGAAATGCTTGAACTTGTAGCTTGGTTGCCGATTCTTTCATTCTCAAAGGCAAAGGTATTTCAGATGTCTATGTTACTGAAAGCTCATAAAACAGCTTGTTATTATTACAGAATTTGGACACTTTTGTAATTGATTTGAAGACAGTAATCTTATTTGGATTTGTAGACTTTTAAATATTTTGTATTTTATCCAGTGTGTTTATCTATTAGGTTTTTTAAACATTACATTTAATTTCTTTATTTGGCTGCTATTCATCCTGATGTTTTTACATTCTTTTATATTTTAAAATCAATTTATGATATATTTTAAGACCCCATTCTAATTTGTGATTTGAATTTGATGCCTCCCGTTCTGCAGTCTGTTCTGCATGTAGCCTTGTCCACCAAAGCTGATGCATGAGAACTTGGTCTTCTTCTTCTTCTTCATTGTGTTTCTTTTACACTAAGGGCTAGATTTATTAAAGGCTAGACGAACTCTGTATCTTCTTCGCCTGTAACTGCGCCCCAGCTCGCCTCAGGAGAGGCACACATGTGCGCCTATATTTATCAAAAAAATAGATGTAACTTTGCGCAGGCGAGCTGGGGCGTAATAATGATAAATTGCGCCTGTCGGAAAAAGCATTTACTCCCTATTTACTCCCTATTTATCACAGTACATCCCTATAAATATTTGCGCTGCCATGTTTTGATTATTAAAAAAACGTTTTTTAGGTAACTATTTAGCTAATATTTATATTACACAACGTTTCTGTGCTGTTTGTGCCATATGTTGACACAAAAATAAATATATCAATATATTGATATATACATATAAAACTTTTAGTACCATATGCGCCTGTGGAAGCGCAAATTACTGGGAATAACACTATCTTCTTTGCGCTGAACTTTTTAAAAATTAGTTAAAAGAGTAAAGTACTGCATCACAAGATGTAAAAGCATGTATTATAATGGTGTTCGACTCAGTCTGTATGGCGAAATATACAACACGCAATTACAGCCGGAATTATCGGCGCAAAGCAATGATGAATAAGCAACTGGGCGTATTTGTAGGTCGGGCTGTTAAATTACGCCTATTACTAATGTATATTGGTGCACTCGGGAGCGCGCCTGTGCGCCTAGGCGAATGCAAGTGGAGTGCGAAGAAGTTTCTTTCAGATTTGCGCAATTATAGGTGCAGAGTGCTTTGATAAATATGAGGATCCATTTGTATGCGTTATTTTGGACGATATTAGAGGAGTATAGCTTTGATAAATCTAGCCCTTAGTCTTTAAGATGTTAGTTTTAGGACATCTCCTTTGATCCTGTCACATGAAGTTTCTTCTTGGAATAGTAATTATAAGATTGTGGGGTTTTCATTCTATCTGAATTCAAGCAACAAACATGAGGCTATTAACACCATGGGTTAGATGTCAAATATTGTCAGTGCTCCCAAATATTGTTATTAAACTTACAGAAATATCAGGAAATATTATATTTTATCTTTTCTTGTAATATAAAGAGTCTATGTTCTTTTCAAAGTTTTATTTTTTGACAGTTGAGTTAGTACTTTGATTCTTAAGAGTTGAGAAAGATTCTGATTTCTTTTGCGATCAGGTTAATAATCACAATTCATTTTCTAGGGCTAATGCTATGTTTTTGGCCTGCTGTTAATTTGATGGTTGAACAGCTGTGCAAGGCTACCACTTGGTTTAACTCTGTGATAGTATGTAAGGTAAGGAAGTATTTTAGAAGCTATCAGCCATATTACGAGTTTTGCGTTATGAGTGAAAAAGCAGCGTTATGCTTCATAATGATGCTTTTTCACTAACGCCGTTATTACAAGTCTTGTCAGAATAGCTGTACCGCACACCTTTTTGGCCGCCACGCAACGTCAGTACCGCACTTTAAGAAAAGTCCTTTTTCAATGGGACTTCCATAGCACCGGTATTACAAGTTTTGCTGTGAGTCCAAAAAGTGAGCGGTACAGCCCATAACTACAAGATCTGTACCGCCATCTAAAGTCAGTAGTTATGAGTTTTATGCTACAAAGCTGTAACATAAAACTCATAACTAAACTGTCACAAAGTACACTAAACACCCATAAACTACCTATTAACCCCTAAACTGAGGTCCTCCCGCATTGCAAACAGTAAAATAAAATTATTAACCCCTAATCTGCCGCTCCGGACATCGCCTCCACTTCAAAAATTTATTAACCCCTATTCCGCCGCTTCCCGACATCCTTGCCACTATAATAAAATTATTCACCCCTTAACTGCCGCCCTCCTGCATTGCAAACACTAGTTAAATATTATTAACCCCTAATATGCCATCCGCCCACACCTCTGCAATAATAAACCTATTAACCCCTAAACCTAACCCTAACGTAACCCTAACACCCCCTAACTTATATATAATTAAAATAAATCTAAATAAAACTTACTATTATTACCTAAATAATTCCTATTTTAAACTACTTACCTATAAAATAACACCTAAGCTAGCTACAATATAACTAATATTACATTGTAGCTTTCTTAGGTTTTATTTTTATTTCACAGGTAAATTTGTATTTATTTTAACTAGGTAGACTAGTTAGTAAATAGTTATTAACTATTTACTAGCTACCTAGTTAAAATAAATACAAAGTTAACTGTAAAATAAAACCTAACCTGCCTTACACTAAAACCTAACATTACAATAAAATAAAATAAATTAAATTAATCAAATACAATTACCTAAATTACAAAAAAAAATAAAAATAAATTACACAAAATAATAAACAAATTATCAAAAATAAAATTGAATTACTCCTAATCTAATAGCCCTATCAAAATAAAAAAGCCACACAAAATAGAAAAACCCTAGCCTACACTAAACTGCCAATGGTCCTTAAATGGCCTTTTGCGGGGCATTGCCCCAAATAAATCAGCTCTTTTACCTTTAAAAAAAAAAAAAAAAAAACCCTCCAACAGTAAAACTCACCACCTACACAACCAAACCCCCCAAATAAAAACTTATCTAAATAAACCTAAGCTAACCATTGCCCTGAAAAGGGCATTTGGATGGGCATTGCCCTTAAAAGGGCATTTAGCTCTTTTACTTTGCCCAAACCCTAAGCTAAAAATAAAACCCACCCAATAAACCCTTAAAAAAACCTAACACTAACCCCCGACGATCCACTTACAGTTTTCGAAGACTGGACATCCATCCTCATCCAAGCGGCAAAAGTGTTCATCCAAGCAGGCCAAAGTCCTCATCGAAGCTGGCAGAAGTCTTCATCCAGACAGCATCTTCTATCTTCATCCATCCGGCGCGGAGCAGGTCCATCTTCAAGACATCCGGCGTGGAGCATCCTCTTCTTCCGATGGTCAACATAGAATGAAGTTTCCCTTTAAGGTACGTCATCCAAGATGGCATCCCTTATATTATGATTGGCTGATAGAATTCTATCAGCCAATAGGAATTAAAGGGTAAAAAATCCTATTGGCTGTTGCAATCAGCCAATAGAATCTAGCTTTCATCCTATTGGCTGATCCAATCAACCAATAGGATTGAGCTTGCATTCTATTGGCTGATTGGATCAGCCAATAGGATGAAAGCTCAATCCTATTGGCTGATTGCAACAGCCAATATGATTTTTTTTACCCTTTAATTCCTATTGCCTGATAGAATTCTATCAGCCAATTGGAATGTAAGGGACGCCATCTTGGATGACATACCTTAAAGGGAAACTTCATTCTACGTTGACCATCGGAAGAAAAGGATGCTCCGCGCCGGATGTCTTGAAGATTGACCCGCTCCGCGCCGGATGGATGAAGATAGAAGATGCCATCTGGATGAAGATAGAAGATGCCGTCTGGCTTCAATGAGGACTTCTGCCCGCTTGGATGAAGACTTCTGCCGGCTTCGATGAGGACTTCTGCCGCTTGGATGAGGATGGATGTTCAGTCTTCGAAAACTGTAAGTGGATCGTCGGGGGTTAGTGTTAGGTTTTTTAAGGGTTTATTGGGTGGGTTTTATTTTTAGCTTAGGGTTTGGGCAATGAAAAAGAGCTAAATACCATTTTAAGGGCAATGCCCATCAAAATGCCCTTTTCAGGGCAATGGTTACCTTAGGTTTATTTAGATAGGTTTTTATTTGGGGGGTTTGGTTGTGTGGGTGGTGGGTTTTACTGTTGAGGGTTGTTTGTATTTTTTTTTTAAAAAGTAAAAGAGCTGATTTCTTTGGGGCAATGCCCCGCAAAAGGCCCTTTTAAGAGCCATTGGCAGTTTAGTGTAGGCTAGGGGTTTTTATTTTGGGGGCTGTTTTATTTTGATAGGGCTATTAGATTAGGAGTAATTCAATTTTGTTTTTGAAAATTTAGTTTTTTATTTTGTGTAATTTAGTGTTTATTTTTTTAGTGTTTTTTTTTTTTTAATTTAGATAATAGTATTTGATTAATTTATTTTATTTTATTGTAATGTTAGGTTTTAATGTAAGGCAGGTTAGGTTTCATTTTACAAGTAAGTTTGTATTTATTTTAACTAGGTAGTTAGTAAATAGTTAATAACTATTTACTAACTAGTCTACCTAGTTAAAATAAATACAAACTTACCTGTGAAATAAAAATAAAACCTAAGTTAGCTACAATATAACTATTAGTTATATTGTAGCTAGCTTAGGTTTTATTTTATAGGTAAGTATGTATTAAGTTTTAAATAGGAATTATTTAGGTAATAATTGTAAGGTTTATTTAGATTTATTTTAATTATATTTCAGTTAGGGGGTGTTAGGGTTAGACTTATGGTTAGGGTTACGTTAGGGTTAGGTTTAGGGGTTAATATATTTATTTAGTGTTAGTGATGTTGGAGGTCAGAGGTTTAGGGGTTAATAACTTTAGTATAGTGGCGGCGACATTGGGGGTGGCAGATTAGGGTTTAATAGCTGTAATGTAGGTGGCGGCGATGTTAAGGGCGGCAGATTAGGGGTTAATAAGTGCATTTAGGTGGCGGCGATGTTAGGGGCAGCAGATTAGGGGTTAATAACATTATGTAGGTGGCGGCGATGTCGGGGGCAGCAGATTAGGGGTTAATAACTGTAATGTAGGTGGCAGCGATGTTAGGGGCAGCAGATTAGGGGTGTTTAGACGTGGTTTTTACGTTAGGGGTTTTATTTTCCCATAGACATCAATGGGGCTGCGTTACGGAGCTTTTTTTCCCCCGATCGCAGGTGTTAGGCTTTTTTTTTGCCGGCTCTCCCCATTGATGTCTATGGGGAAATAGTGCACGAGCACGTCAAAGCAGTGCTTGTATTTGGGTGAAGCATGGAGCTCAACGCCACCATATTACTCGTACAAACCTGCTTTTTGCAAACTTGTAATAGCAGCACTATAGGGGAGTGAAATAACGAAGCTTTTGTGGCGATTGTTAATTTCCCTATAGCGCTCAAAACTCGTAATCTGGCTGTATGTTTCATAAGCCCTACACAAATATTATTTTTATCCCATCATTGCATTCATATGATTTAGTTTTGTTACTGGCCACTATCACTGCAAATGGTTATAATTTATATGAGTGTGTGGGACAGAACCCTGTACTTATTATTTTTCTTCTTGCTCATAATAGAAACATATGAAGGCCTGGAAACATTTGCACAATGTTTTATGTTGTTTTTAAATGATCAGTTCTCTAAGAGTTGTTTAATGGGTCAAACCTCCTTTCTGCAGTTTCTACAAATAGTTGCTTGGTTGAGAATGTGTCAACTCATTTAAACTGTTCTAAGTGTGAAACATATGATTTGTCGATATGTGTATATCAGGTTTCATATATATTTTACAAATTCAAGTATCAAAATTCAAAGTGAAATGTTCTAAACCTTCAAAGACATTCACAGCCGAGGAAGTATATGCATTAGAGCAGGTATTTTCAGGCCTCCCTAAAAGGACAAATTGCATTACCTTGGGTGAGAGCAGGTTAATATCCATGCTTGCTTAGCAGCTGATTATTTCACCTGTGCTCCTGTTCAGATGTCCGGATTTTGCAGCTACTATTTCCCTTATTTTGAGAAGCCAATCTGGCAACAAGTCACAGTCATAAATCATAATGCAGGCAACAAGTCACAGTCATAATGTTTCTATAAAGTACATTGTTTTGTAGTTGTTCTCAAATAAATCCAATTAGGGACATATATGTAGCAGAGTTAGCCCTGGGAAGTTAACATGGTGTATTTCAGGTTCTTAGCATTAGAAAATCCCCAAATGAATTACATGAAAAGCTTTTTAATTAAACATAAAACATTTTATATAAAAATTTCAAGATGTTTGAAATCATTATATAGAGCAGCATGTTTATTATTATTATTGCTTATTACCGAATTACCTTTATTATTAACATTATTTTAAGTAGGTCTGCTACTGTTAGGAGTCAGAGATGTCACTGACACAATAAGACAGGTTTAATACAAAGAAAAGTATATTTAGTTGCAGTTGGGGACAAGTGTGAGAGCTGATATAAGCTCAATTACGCCTAGATTTAGAGTTCTGAGTTAGCCGTCAAAACCAGCGTTAGGGGGTCCTGGTATTTAGAGTCAGTCAGGAAAGGGTCTAACGCTCACTTTCCAGCCGCGACTTTTCCATACCACAGATCCCCCTACGCCAATTGCGTAGCCTATCTTTTCAATGGGATCTTTCTAACGCCGGTATTTAGAGTCTTGGCTGAAGTGAGCGTTAAAACTCTAACGACAAGACTCCAGCCGCAGAGAAAAGCCAGGAGTTAAGAGCTTTCTGGGCTAACGCCGGTTCATAAAGCTCTTAACTACTGTGCTCTAAAGTACACTAACACCCATAAACTACCTATGTACCCCTAAACCGAGGCCCCCCCACATCGCCGCCACTCTAATAATTTTTTTTAACCCCTAATCTGCCGACCGCACACCGCCGCAACCTACATTATCCCTATGTACCCCTAATCTGCTGCCCCTAACACCGCTGACCCCTACATAATATTTATTAACCCCTAATCTGCCCCCCCCCCCCAACGTCGCCGCTACCTTACCTACAATTATTAACCCCTAATCTGCCGACCGGACCTCACCGCTACTCTAATAAATATATTAACCCCTAAAGCTAAGTCTTACCCTAACCCTAACACCCCCCTAAATTAAATATAATTTTAATCTAACGAAATAAAATAAATCTTATTAAATAAATTATTCCTATTTAAAGCTAAATACTTACCTGTAAAATAAACCCTAATATAGCTACAATATAAATAATAATTATATTGTAGCTATTTTAGGATTAATATTTATTTTACAGGCAACTTTGTATTTATTTTAATCAGGTACAATAGCTATTAAATAGTTAATAACTATTTAATAGCTACCTAGTTAAAATAATTACAAAATTACCTGTAAAATAAATCCTAACCTAAGTTACAATTAAACCTAACACTACACTATCAATAAATTAATTACATACAAATACCTACAAATAAATACAATTAAATAAACTAACTAAAGTACAAAAAATAAAAAAAGAACTAAGTTACAAAAAATAAAAAAATAATTTACAAACATTATAAAAATATTACAACAATTTTAAGCTAATTACACCTACTCTAAGCCCCCTAATAAAATAACAAAGCCCCCCAAAATAAAAAAAATGCCCTACCCTATTCTAAAATAAAAATTGAAAAGCTCTTTTACCTTACCAGCCCTTAAAAGGGCTTTTTGCGGGGCATGCCCCAAAGAATTCTACTCTTTTGCCTGTAAAAAAAAACATACAATACCCCCCCCAACATTACAACCCACCACCCACATACCCCTAATCTAACCCAAACCCCCCTTAAATAAACCTAACACTAAGCCCCTGAAGATCTTCCTACCTTATCTTTACCACGCCGGGTATCACTGGTCCGTCCAGAAGAGGGTCCGAAGTCTTCCTCCTATCCGGGCGATGTCTTCATCCAAGCGGGGGCTGAAGAGGTCCATCATCGGACTGAAGTCTTCATCCAAGCGGGGGCTGAAGAGGTCCATCATCGGGCTGAAGTCTTCATCCAAGCGGGGGCTGAAGAGGTCCATCATCCGGCTGAAGTCTTCTATCAAGCGGCATCTTCAATCTTCTTTCTTCCGGCTCCATCCCCATCCCGCCGACGCGGAACATCCATTCTGGCCGACGACTTCCCAATGAATGACAGTTCCTTTAAGGGACGTCATCCAAGATGGCCTCCCTCGAATTCCGATTGGCTGATAGGATTCTATCAGCCAATCGGAATTAAGGTAGGAAAATTCTGATTGGCTGATGGAATCAGCCAATCAGATTCAAGTTCAATCCGATTGGCTGATTGGATCAGCCAATCAGATTGAGCTCGCATTCTATTGGCTGATCGGAACAGCCAATAGAATGCGAGCTCAATTTGATTGGCTGATCCAATCAGCCAATCGGATTGAACTTGAATCTGATTGGCTGATTCCATCAGCCAATCAGAATTTTCCTATCTTAATTCCGATTGGCTGATAGAATCCTATCAGCCAATCGGAATTCGAGGGACGCCATCTTGGATGACGTCCCTTAAAGGAACCGTCATTCATCGGGAAGTCGTCGGCCAGGATGGATGTTCCGCGTCGGTGGGATGAAGATGGAGCCGGAAGAAAGAAGATTGAAGATGCCGCTTGATAGAAGACTTCAGCCGGATGATGAACCTCTTCAGCCCCCGCTTGGATGAAGACTTCAGCCCGATGATGGACCTCTTCAGCCCCCGCTTGGATGAAGACATCGCCCGGATAGGAGGAAGACTTCGGACCCTCTTCTGGACGGATCGGTGATACCCGGCGTGGTGAAGATAAGGTAGGAAGATCTTCAGGGGCTTAGTGTTAGGTTTATTTAAGGGGGGTTTGAGTTAGATTAGGGGTATGTGGGTGGTGGGTTGTAATGTTGGGGGGGGGTATTGTATGTTTTTTTTAACAGACAAAAGAGCAGAATTCTTTGGGGCATGCCCCGCAAAAAGCCCTTTTAAGGGCTGGTAAGGTAAAAGAGCTTTTCAATTTTTATTTTAGAATAGGGTAGGGCATTTTTTATTTTGGGGGGCTTTGTTATTTTATTAGGGGGCTTAGAGTAGGTGAAATTAGCTTAAAATTGTTGTAATATTTTTATAATGTTTGTAAATAAAAAAAATTATTTTTTGTAACTTAGTTCTTTATTTATTTTTTGTAACTTAGCTCTTTTTTATTTTTTGTACTTTAGTTAGTGTATTTATTTGCATTTATTTGTAGGTATTTGTATTTAATTTATTTATTGATAGTGTAGTGTTAGGTTTAATTGTAGATAATTGAAGGTAGTTTATTTAATTCATTTATTGATAGTGTAGTGTTAGGTTTAATTGTAACTTAGGTTAGGATTTATTTTACAGGTAATTTTGTAATTATTTTAACTAGGTAGCTATTAAATAGTTATTAACTATTTAATAGCTATTGTACCTGGTTAAAATAAATACAAAGTTGCCTGTAAAATAAATATTAATCCTAAAATAGCTACAATATAATTATTATTTATATTGTAGCTATATTAGGGTTTATTTTACAGGTAAGTATTTAGCTTTAAATAGGAATAATTTATTTAATAAGATTTATTTTATTTTGTTAGATAAAAATTATATATAATTTAGGGGGGTGTTAGTGTTAGGGTTAGACTTAGCTTTAGGGGTTAATACATTTATTAGAGTAGGGGTGAGGTCCGGTCGGCATATTAGGGGTTAATAATTGTAAGTAGGTATCGGCGACGTTGGGGGGGGGCAGATTAGGGGGTAATAAATATAATATAGGGGTCGGCGGGGGTTAGGGGCAGCAGATTAGGGGTTCATAGGGATAACGTAGGTTGTGGCGGTGTACGGAGCGGCAGATTAGGGGTTAATAATAATATGCAGGGGTCAGCGATAGCGGGGGCGGCAAATTAGGGGTTAATAAGTGTAAGGTTAGGGGTGTTTAGACTCGGGGTACATGTTAGGGTGTTAGGTGCAGACTTAGGGAGTGTTTCCCCATAGGAAACAATGGGGCTGCGTTAGGAGCTGAACGCTGATTTTTTGCAGGTGTTAGGTTTTTTTTTCAGCTCAAACGGCCCCATTGTTTCCTATGGGGGAATCGTGCACGAGCACGTTTTTGAAGCTGGCCGCATCCGTAAGCACGTGTAGCTAATGCACCCCTTTGGCCGCAGAACTCTAAATCTAGCCGTTAGAAAACAATGACAAAGTCTGGCAATCGGTTAGCATAAATGACTCAAAAACAGCAGAAGCAGTAACACGGGTTAAGAGTCTGTAATTGGAACACAGTTAAAGGGACTGTTCACTGTAACATTGTTTTTCCATTAATGTATTTAAAATTACTTTTTATACCAGCTACAGAATATAAAATGTAAGAGAAATGGAATTTTCAGGTTTATTTGTGTAAGTGGCTGATTTTGGATTTTTAATCCACAGCCTATTACAATGAGTTGAGTTTCAGTTATCAGATCTCAACATTATGTTATCATTTTATGTACACATACAAACTTTGTTATCTTATATTTGTCTGGAAAACCAAAGCTTAATACTTAGAGAGAACACTGGAAAATTAAAATGGTATTACTTAACTTTCCTGCACCCCACTGGAAGTGTAATTTCTTCTGCTGGCTGGCTGTTGCTGGCTATTCAACAGCCTAGACTATGTTGGCTGGCTGTTGATGACTATTCAATAGCCTATACTCCAGTGTACAAACTTTTACTATAGGTGGGGATACCACAGGCTAAATCTGCTATTTCAAATGGCAAAATAGGGATAACGGAGCTACTTGTAAACAATGTAATACATTCCAGCAGGTAAAATTGATTGTTGGGAGACAGTTTTCTCTTGTAAGGTGTATCCAGTCCACGGATCATCCATTACTTGTGGGATATTCTCCTTCCCAACAGGAAGCTGCAATAGGATCACCCACAGCAGAGCTGTCTATATAGCTCCTCCCCTAACTGCCACCTCCAGTCATTCTCTTGCAGCTTTCGACAAGCATGGAAGCAGTTAGAGAGATGTGGTGTAATTTAGTTGTTTTTCTTCAAATTCAAAAGTTTGTTATTTTCAAATGGTACCGGAGTTGTACTATTTTGGTCTCAGGCAGAAAATAGAAGAAGAATCTGCCTGCGGTCTATAATGATCTTAGCAGGTTGTAACTAAGATCCATTGCTGTTCTCACACATAACTGAAGAGAGAGGTAACTTCAGCTTGGGGAATGGCGTGCAGGGTATCCTGCTATGAGGTATGTGCAGTCTAAATTTTTCTAGAGAAATGTATATGCTAGAAAATGCTGTTGATACCGGATTTATTTAAGGTAAGCCTGATTACAGTGATTTAATAACGACTGGTATCATGCTTACTATTAGAGGTAACACTCTTATTATTTTTTCAAATTACTGAAATATTAAACGTTTGCTGGGAGTGCTTAAACTTTTTTTATATGCTTTTTGGTGATAAACTTTATTGGGGCCCAGTTTTTTCCACATGGCTGGCTTAAATTTGCCTAGGGATAGTTTGTTAGGCCTCTCACTGTGTATACAGGAAGTGGGAGGGGCCTAATTTTGCGCCGAATTGCGCATTAGTTTTTGCAGACTGAGACATCCAGTTTCCTTGAAGGAGTTCCCTGAATGCTATAGGACCTCTCTGAAGGGTTTTGGTGCTTTCTAAAGTCGTTTGTATGGCAAGGTAGGGCCACAGCAGAGCTGTGGCAGTTTGTTGTGACTGTTAAAAAAACGTCTATTTCGTTTTTTTGATCCGTTTTTGAAACTAAGGGTTTAATCATCCATTTGCAAGTGGATGCAATGCTCTGTTAGCCTATTATACACACTGTAAAAATTTCGTTTGTTTTACTGCTTTTTTTCACTGTTTTTCAAATTCTGACCTTTTTTATTTTTCTTAAAGGCACAGTACCGTTTTTATTTTTTGCTTGTTAACTTTCTGTAAAGTGTTTTCCAAGCTTGCTGGTCTCATTGCTAGTCTGTTTAAACATGTCTGACATTGAGGAAACTCCTTGTTCATTATGTTTAGAAGCCATGGTGGAACCCCCTCTTAGAATGTGTACCAAATGTACTGATTTCACTTTAAGTTATAAAGACCATATTCTGTCTTTAAAAGATTTATCACCAAAGGAATCTGACAAGGGGGAAGTTATGCTGACTAACTCGCCCCACGTGTCAGAGCCTTTGACTCCCGCTCAAGGGACTCACGCTCAAGAGGCGCCAAGTACATCTAGCGCGCCCATGGCGTTTACTTTACAAGACATGGCGGCAGTCATGGATAATACACTGTCAGTGGTATTATCCAGACTACCTGGGTTACGAGGAAAGCGAGACAGCTCTGGGGTTAGAAGAAATACAGAGCACTCTGACGCTTTAGTAGCTATGTCTGATACCCCCTCACAATATGCAGAAGCTGAGGAAGGAGAGCTTCTTTCTGTGGGTGATGTTTCTGACTCAGGGAAGATGATTCAACCTGATTCTGATATGGCAACATTTAAATTTAAGCTTGAACACCTTCGCGTGTTGCTCAGGGAGATTTTTAGCTACTCTGAATGACTGTGACACCATTGCAGTGCCAGAGAAATTGTGCAGATTGGATAAATACTGTGCAGTGCCTGTTTACACTGATGTTTTTCCAATACCTAAAAGGTTTTCAGAAATTATTACTAAGGAATGGTATAGACCATAGTACCGTTCTCTCCCCCTCCTATTTTTAAAAAATTGTTTCCAATAGATGCCGCCACACGGGACTTATGACAAATGGTCCCTAAGGTGGAGGGAGCAGTGTCTACCCTAGCTAAGCGTACTACTATCCCCGTCGAGGACAGTTGTGCTTTCTTAGATCCAATGGATAAAAAGTTAGAGGGTTACCTTAAGAAAATGTTTATTCAACAAGGTTTTATTCTACAGCATCTTGCATGCATTGCCCCAGTCACTGCTGCGGCGGCCTTCTGGTTTGAGTCTCTGGAAGAGGCTTTACAGGTAGAGACTCCATTGGACGATATACTTGACAAGCTTAGAGCACTTAAGCTAGCCAATTCATTTGTTTCTGATGCCATTGTTCATTTGACTAAACTAACGGCTAAGAATTCTGGTTTTGATATTCAGGCGCGTAGGGCGCTATGGCATAAATCATGGTCAGCTGACGTTACTTCAAAGTCTAAGCTTCTTAATATTCCCTTCAAGGGGCAGACCCTATTCGGGCCTGGTTTGAAGGAGATCATTTCTGATATCACGGGAGGAAAAGGTCATGCCCTCCTTCAGGACAGGTCTAATAAATCAAGGGCCAAACAGACTAATTTTCGTTCCTTTCGAAACTTTAAGATGAGTGCGGCATCAACTTCCTCTAATACAAAACAAGAGGGAACTTTTGCCCAGTCCAAGTCGGTCTGGAGACCTAACCAGGCTTGGAACAATGGTAAGCAGGCCAAAAAGCCTGCTGCTGCCTCTAAGACAGCATGAAGGATTGGCCCCCGACCGGTAATGGATCTAGTAGGGGGCAGACTTTCTCTCTTCGCCCAGGCTTGGGCAAGAGATGTCCAGGATCCCTGGGCGTTGGAAATTTTATCCCAGGGATATCTTCTGGACTTCAAAGCTTCCCCTCCAAAAGGGAGATTTCACCTTTCACAATTATCTGCAAACCAGATAAAGAGAGAGGCATTCTTACATTTTGTCCAAGACCTCCAAGTTATGGGAGTTATCCACCCAGTTCCAAAGGAGGAACAGGGACAAGGCTTCTATTCAAATCTGTTTGTGGTTCCCAAGAAGGAGGGAACCTTCAGACCAATCTTAGATCTCAAGATCCTAAACAAATTTCTCAGGGTCCCATCATTCAAGATAGAGACTATTCGTACCATCCTACCTATGATCCAGGAGGGTCAATACATGACTACAGTGGATTTAAAGGATGCTTATCTTCACATTCCGATTCACAAAGATCATCATCGGTTTCTCAGGTTTGCCTTCCTGGACAGGCATTACCAGTTTGTAGCTCTTCCCTTTGGGTTAGCTACAGCTCCAAGAATCTTTACAAAGGTTCTGGGGTCACTTCTGGCGGTCCTAAGGCCGTGGGGCATAGCAGTGGCCCCTTATTTAGACGACATTCTGATACAGGCGTCAAATTTCCAAATTGCCAAGTCTCATACGGACATAGTTCTGGCATTTCTGAGGTCGCACGGGTGGAGTGAACGAAGAGAAGAGTTCTCTATCCCCTCTCACAAGAGTTTCCTTTCTGGGAACTCTGATATATTCTGTAGAAATGAGTATTTACCTGACAGAGACCAGGTTATCAAAACTGGATCAAGAGACCAGGGATTCTCTTCTCTGGTGGCTATCTCGGGTCCATCTGTCCAAAGGTATGACCTTTCGCAGGCCATATTGGACAATAGTAACGACAGATGCCAGCCTTCTAGGCTGGGGGGCAGTCTGGAACTCCCTGAAGGCTCAGGGATCGTGGACTCAGGAGGAGACCCTCCTTCCAATAAACATTCTGGAACTAAGAGCGATATTCAATGCTCTTCAGGCTTGGCCTCAGCTAGCAACAATGAGGTTCATCAGATTTCAGTCGGACAACATCACGACTGTGGCTTACATCAACCATCAAGGGGGAACAAGGAGTTCCCTAGCGATGTTGGAAGTTTCAAAGATAATTCGTTGGGCAGAGACTCACTCTTGCCACCTATCAGCTATCCATATCCCAGGTGTAGAGAACTGGGAGGCGGATTTTCTAAGTCAACAGACTTTTCATCCGGGGGAGTGGGAACTCCATCCGGAGGTGTTTGCACAATTGGTTCAACGTTGGGGCAAACCAGAACTGGATCTCATGACGTCTCGCCAGAACGCTAAACTTCCTTGTTACGGATCCAGGTCCAGGGATCCCAGGGCAACGCTGATAGATGCTCTAGCAGCGCCTTGGTCCTTCAACCTGGCTTATGTGTTTCCACCGTTTCCTCTGCTCCCTCGTCTGATTGCCAAAATCAAGCAGGAGAGAGCATCAGGGATTTTGATAGCACCTGCGTGGCCACGCAGGACTTGGTATGCAGATCTGGTGGACATGTCATCCCTTCCACCATGGACTCTGCCTCTGAGACAGGACCTTCTACTTCAGGGTCATTTCAACCATCCAAATCTAATTTCTCTGAGACTGACTGCTTGGAGATTGAATGCTTGATTTTATCAAAGCGTGGCTTCTCCGAGTCAGTTATTGATACCTTAATTCAGGCACGAAAGCCTGTCACCAGGAAAATCTATCATAAGATATGGCGTAAATATCTTTATTGGTGTGAATCCAAGGGTTACTCAAGGAGTAAAGTCAGGATTCCCAGGATATTATCTTTTCTCCAAGAAGGATTGGAAAAGGGATTGTCAGCTAATTCCTTAAAGGGACAGATTTCTGCTCTGTCTATGCTTTTGCACAAGTGTCTGGCGGATGTTCCAGACGTTCAGGCGTTTTGTCAGGCTTTAGTTAGAATCAAGCCTGTGTTTAAACCAGTTGCTCCACCATGGAGTTTAAATTTGGTTCTTTAAGTTCTCCAAGGGGTTCCGTTTGAACCTCTTCATTCCATAAATATCAAGCTTTTATCTTGGAAAGTTCTGTTTTTGGTAGCTATTTCCTCGGCTCGTAGAGTTTCCGAGTTATCTGCCATACAGTGTGATTCCCCTTATCTGATCTTCCATGCAGATAAGGTAGTTTTGCGTACCAAACCTGGTTTTTTACCTAAGGTGGTATCTAATAAGAATATCAATCAGGAGATTGTAGTTCCGTCACTGTGTCCTAATCCTTCTTCAAAGAAGGAACGTCTTTTACACAATCTTGACGTGGTTCATGCTTTAAAGTTTTATTTACAAGCTACTAAAGATTTCCGTCAAACATCTGCTTTGTTTGTTGTTTACTCTGGACAGAGGAGAGGCCAAAAGGCTTCGGCAACTTCTCTTTCGTTTTGGCTAAGAAGTATAATACGCTTAGCTTATGAGACTGCTGGCCAGCAGCCTCCTGAAAGGATTACAGCTCATTCTACTAGATCTGTGGCTTCCACATGGGCTTTTAAAAATGAGGCTTCTGTTGAACAGATTTGCAAGGCGGCGACTTGGTCTTCGCTTCATACTTTTTCAAAGTTTTATAAATTTGATACTTTTGCTTCCTCGGAGGCTTTTTTTGGGAGAAAGGTTTTACAGGCAGTGGTACCTTCCGTTTAAGTATCTGCCTTGTCCCCCCCTTCATCCGTGTACTTTAGCTTTGTTATTGGTATCCCACAAGTAATGGATGATCCGTGGACTGGATACACCTTACAAGAGAAAACATAATTTATGCTTACCTGATAAATTTATTTCTCTTGTGGTGTATCCAGTCCACGGCCCGCCCTGTCATTTTAAGGCAGGTATATTTTATTTTTAAACTACAGTCACCACTGCACCCTATGGTTTCTCCTTTCTCTTGCTTGTCTTCGGTCGAATGACTGGAGGTGGCAATTAGGGGAGGAGCTATATAGACAGCTCTGCTGTGGGTGATCCTCTTGCAGCTTCCTGTTGGGAAGGAGAATATCCCACAAGTAATGGATGATCCGTGGACTGGATACACCACAAGAGAAATAAATTTATCAGGTAAGCATAAATTATGTTTTTGTGTGAACTGTCCCTTTAATCAAAACCAGAACACTGCTAAATATCTGTTATGGGAAAACACTGGACTGAAACTTGAACTGTGTAAAGAAATAAAGGTGTTACCTTTTTTTATTTGCTCGATTCACAAATGGATGAGATGAACTAGAAGCTATAGTCTGTAACAGTCAAGATGATATCTGTAGCTGTACAAGTAATCAGAAACCAGCATCAATATCAGTAAAGAAGACAGTAGAGAAGTCAGATTTCAGGCCAGGTCAGAAACCGATAAATCAGTCATGAAGCATAGGGAGGAAGCAGAAGAATACAAAAACAGATCCAAGGGTCAGCAGCCAGGTAGTCAGTCAGGAATAGATAACACAGCAAAGGGGCAAGAAGCAAAAGTCAGGAAACAAGCCATGGTCACAAGAGAAATATCATTAAAGAAAATTCAAGCACAAAATATTGTTCAATGGGACCTTTTATAACTTTCTGTTGCTCTTTCAATGCACTTTCTGCTGCAGGGTCTTTTATGACTTACAAATAGTGCAATTTTCAGCATACATATCACTGCTTGTGCCATGTTTAGCACTGCTGCAGCCAAGATCCAAAACAGCTTTAGCACTACCTAGGTCCTTAATAGTGCCACACCCTACACTATGGCCTACAACATCACTGGGCACAGCTCTGACCTTATCACACCTCAGAGTTTTAGTAGTGCTACAGCCAGTGGAAGGCCGCTAGTGGGCCTGTAACAAACCTAAGGGATAACTTTCTTAAGTCTGGAGAGTGCTGTGTGTATGTGTAATATTGTTGCAAATTCAGGGGCAGGAATTTGTCTTATCTTGTATAAGGCCCTGATGCTGTATTTCCAGCCTCTTTTTCCTGCATTCTACCTGCAAGAGTTTTTCCCACCCTGAATGAAGTGGTTAGGTTTGATACATTGTAGCTTCTTTAGGGTCGGGGTTAGTCAGTCTAAGCAGGATTTGGTTTAATTGAGATAGCTCCTTAGCTAGGTGGTCGGTCATGGCCCTAGGGACGTGCAGAGAGAGTGCAGAGTAATTGCCCCGATGCACAGGGAGGGGTGATACCCACTAGGTGAGGGCCCTCGGGGTGTCCTCTAAACAACACACGGGCCGAAGAGCCTCACCAAAAATCTAACTCTCTCTGCCAATGGGCTGGATCAACAGGTGCTCCGCTGCAGGTTCCAAATGTGCCTTGACTATCTGCTGATAGGGGTTAAGATAAGTACTCAAGTTGCCGCCATCTGGTTTAAAGGTTTGCAAAAAGTTTAGTTTAAATTTTTGTGTTATAATCCCAGGTTATGTGACCGTGTGTTATTTGGAGTTTAATAGTTAGAAGTTAGGTACTTGTGTAAAAAAAAGGTGAAATTGGAAATTGAATCCCTTATGCCCGCACAATAAGGCAGGAACACAGGATGGCAACTTGAACTGCTGTTGAGTAAGATAGGAACACAGGTTTGGAATTGTAAGTAGAACTACAGCAAAGCAAGCCTCAAACACATGTGGGTAACTTGAAAAACAGTAAGCAGAAACTCCTAGATACCTCTAGGGAAGGTGGGGTAATTGTAACTAACCTTAAACCCCCTTAAATAAGCCTATGTATATAAAGGAGGGTAGTGCCTAATGTCTTATGGTATAATTTGAGAATAACAAGAAATAGAGAGAAGTATTTACTGGCACACTTTAGAAGGGTAGTTATATACAATGTATGCAGAGTGGAGTGCAGGTGAAGTTAAAACTTAACATTTAATAAATATAACTAAAAATAGATGTGGACCATGCCACCCAATATTAAAAAATAATTAAAATAGAACAAACAGACTTCCAGTGGGCGGCGCTTCAAGATGGCTGCAGGACTCTTCTGCTCTGAAGAAACCCTCTTCTAAAAGTTATTTTGCAGCCTTTAAATATTGCCATCTACCTCTTCCTTGACAAATAAGTGTCCGGGAACTTTCAGTAGATAGATGGAATTAGACCACTTCTACCCCGGAAGGCATGTTGAATAACATAAAAGGCTATGTCTGCCTCTGTCACCCACGAGGCAATGGATACAGAAAAGGATCTTGCTGTAAGGCTACTAGCAATTTTTTCACCTACTCCGCAGCTGTGAGAATCTAATAAAGATAGTACAAAATACTGGACGATCGTGTGTTTTTGAAGCTGACCCAACTAATCTACGGCAATGCTACTCTGCATTAGAACCGCAACCCTGTGAAATATCGGATTATAGATCTGTAGCATACCCTGTGGAAGGATCAACCTTTAACTGGATATGGGATAAAAAGATCAGCACCTCCTTGTGATATGCAGGGGAGTCAAGATTGCATGTCCGCAGCACAGTCACAACGCTCCGGATTGGAGATGCTACTAAAGGCCTTGTCTTTGATCCCTCCTTTTGCGGAGGCTTCTCTTGAAAGTTGTGCAAAGGAGATAGTTTGTGGCAGCACAGAACCAGGGGAACATATCATCCAACTGCTGAATTATCTGGACTTAATTTGATCCCCCCCAATACGGGTGTATGAGATGCTTGAAGTATTGGTAACAACAGAACCTGGGCAGTTCACAATAACCATCATGCTGCAATTTAAGGAAAGCACTCTATGGGGCCAATTTATCAAAGGTCTTGCGGACCTGAACCGACAGTGCGGATCAGGTCCGCAAGACCTCGCTGAATGCGGAGAGCAATACGCTCTCCATATTCAGCATTGCACCAGCAACTCACAAGAGCTGCTGTTGCAACGCCGCCCCCTGCAGACTCGCAGCCAATGGGCCGCCAGCAGGGAGGTGTCAATCAACCCGATCGTACTCGATCGGGTTGAATTCCGGCGATTCCTGTCCGCCTGCTCAGAGCAGTTTAACCATGAGGAAATATTACCATAAACTAGAAGGGAGAGCCCTCAGGATCTACCCTATCATTCCCAAAAAAGGTCCCCCTGTAAGTATATATAATCAGATAAAGTTCTACAAAAATTGCCAATTAAGGCCAACAAATTAACTCAAATAAAGGAGAGAGGAGAGGCAGTGTGAAACTCCCCTGCCCAATTTTGGGTTAATTAGTTCTGCAAGCCTCATTAGACACATATCATATTTATACAGGTCTATCCTGCATGCTATACCAGAGGAGGCAGTGTTTGTTCTATTTTTAATTATTTTCTAATATTAAAGACACCAACAGGGATGTACTGAAGGCCTACAGCTGGGATAGACTGTTAACTGATGCCAGAGTTAAGGACACAGTTAACCAGCAAATAGTCCATAGATTGAGTGCAAGCTGCACTTAAATTTACAAACAGGATATCAGCTCATGTGCACTGGCAGCTGAATAGCGTTAATCCAAAGCATGGAGGCCGGGAACTGCTGAGGATTTAAACAGTGCAGAGTTCCAAAGTTATCCCTGGATCAGCAAGTGGAGTTAGTAAGTGGATTAACAAGTGTGTGTAAATGAAGAAATTCCCATCCAGAAGCACTTTAGTGATAAAGGGCAGGAATAGAGCTGAGGTACAAATAAAGAGACCTGGGCAATCTTAAAGGAGCAGGAAAAATCAGAAAAAAAGCTTGGCTTCATGCGTTTTTTTTTTGGAGAACAGCTATTACCATGGTGACAGAATCAGATTGTTGCTTTTATGTGCAGCAGGCCACAATGCACAAACAGATGCTTTTTTCGCAAAAACTAAAAGTATTAATACAACAGGTTTTAACTGTCATGTTATTGCTTTTTGGCAGAGAACACAAAGATGATATCAAAAACTATCTTCTATGTTGAATTAACCTTCCACACCACTTTTAACTTCTACTAACCCGGACATATAAATTCCTACCATAATGCTTTGCAAATTGTTCTGTTTATTGTTTCCTCATTATCTAGTTTTTTAAGATCCTAGGGAGACCCTAGGTGCAATTGGTCTTCCATGGTGCTTGTGACCTGCTATATGTCTCTATGTCAATAGTTCAACAGCAAAAAGATACTTAGAACTAAAAAGCATTTTTGCACATATATTTTCACCGTTCTTGCTCTTTTTCTCTTTCTTATACACTTTTTTTTGCTCATCTCTTTTCCAAACCTACCACTCACTATCCTTTAATTAGTAAATAAGCAACATCTGTCTGAGCTTTAACATTCAGTAGCCCCCATCAATAAATATATACAACACAAATGCAAGTGCAAAATAAATTTCAAACAGGCCCCTCTACAAACCACCCATGAAAAAAAAAGAGATAATGTGCACGCTTGGAGATGGAGATGTATTATTTTTGGGCGGTCTATTAGTTGACTGGGATTTTAAAGGTAGTAAGAGGTCCCATCAGGGGCGGAACTACCATTGATGCAGCAGGTGCAGCTGCACCAGGGCCCAAGAGCTGGAGGGGGGCATAACAGCAGGAGAGCCTTTTATTAGTGCAAGTTGTAGGTCCATCCTATTATCTATCTATCTATCTATCTGTCCATCTAACCTCAAAATTATTATGCAGAGGAGAATGTATATTAATACTTTTGCTTTCTATTGAGTTACCATTTGGGGGCCCCAAAAAATCTTGCACCAGGGCCCTCTGTTGAGTAGGTCCGCTACTGGGTCCCATGGATGTTTGGGGTATTTCAGTGGGAGGATCAATTAGCATTTCAGGAACATGTTAATCAAGATAGCAGTTATAGTTAAAAGGTCTCGAGGTGGGTTGAGTCATCTGTGGTTATTGTTTGTTGCGGTGTGGTAAGTTTGTAAGTGATGAAGTACGAGTGGGCAGGAAATGCGTCAGCATGCTTGGATATTTTTACTGTATAGATACTAAAATTTTGACTTTTTAACACAGTTTGTAAGTGGGTCCTATTGAGGTTTGCATTGTCTTTTCTTGAATAGTTGTATACTATTGTATGCTGCTTGTTAGACTAGTTGCATGAAATGCAGCAACAGTGACTATGTATCTACAGGTTTGTGCAGCAATACTTATTGTCCATAGCAACTCTCATTGAAATGAATCATTTCACAGACATGGCTGTACAAACACCCTGGCTGCTACATTTTTGTGTCATTTGATTGTGCTCTCTCACAGACCACACATTGGGGCTACATGAGTTTATGTGTTGTGACTGACAATGTGTGGCTCAGGTGAGTTTGATTCCAAACAAGCCAAATGTTTTCAAACAGACCCATCATACATCGTATAGGTTTTATATTAGAATATTTTAAAAATAAAAAAGCTATTAAAAGTGTGAATACAGAAACAGTTGTCTTTCCTGATGCATTATAATAGGGGTAAAAGCAAATGATGATGCATGAAGCCCATTAAATTCTTGTAAAATGCATGCACTGGTGAACACCTCCTTTCAAGCAATGACAGAGCATCAGGTCAATTAGCCGACCCACAATTTTATAAAGAAAAAAAAATTCATAATGGTTTTTAGCTTCAACAGAACACGCACCATGCAATGCTCCTTTATACCGCTTCCTTAACCAACTTTTGTGAGGGGGTTAGCATGTTTGGAACTCAGAATACAGGAACAGATACACAGAACAATTAAAGTATTTTTGAAAGCTTTACTGAATCATTAGCAAAAGAGCAGTTGGTAGTTTAGACTGAAGATCACAGAAACAGCAAGTTTGAACATAGGCCTTATGCAGAACACTAAAGTCCAATACAAGGTTTATAATACTTTAAGTAGTAACAAAGTCCAATTGGCAGGGTTCTTAAATTGAATAGTAAAGGGTGAGGTTGTCACATAATACCTGGTAGGTGCAGCAGACACAGCAAGTGAGAGGAAAGCAGATACAGGTTTCTCAGCAGGCACAGGATACCCAGCGGGTACTGTTGGTGAGACTGTCACAGGATACCAGATAGGTGCAGCATGCACGGTTGTTTTGAGGAAGGCTGTAACTGGTATGGTAGACACAGGTTTCTCAGCAGGCACAGGATATCCAGTGGGTACTGTTGATGAGACTGTCACGGGATACAAGATAGGTACAACAGCTTCAGTACCAATGTGAGCATACACAGGTATCAGGCAAGTCTGCTTGGCTTTCAGAAACAAGGTGAGCATATGCAGGTGCAAAGTATGTATGCTTGGTCTCTGGAACAAGGTGAGCATACACAAGTACAAGGTAAATATGCAAGAGTCTTACAGTGCTCCCTCCTTAGGTGTAACCTCCTGGGGACAACGGAGAACAGGATGCTTCCTTTTAAAGTATCTGATACGTGAAGGAGCATGCACTTCAGATGCTAGTACCCAACTTCTCTAATCAGGACCATATCCTTTCCACGCTGAGGGACTCCTAGATGTAAGCCGCAGCTCTCTGCGTTTGCCGAGACCGGAGGCGCCAGACCGGGAGCTCCCTGTGAGTCCCCTTACAACTTTATACTCTATTCACATTTCAGTGCTATGCTGACAATATCTCTCTTCACCTGAAATTTTCTTTGATCACTAAAGTTGACCATTGCCTATCTACTATTTCCACTTAAATATCTTCTCACTGCTTAAAAATAAACATGTCAAAAATGCAGGTGCGGATCCAGAGCCCAATATCGAGAGGGGCAATGTGGCAGATTATCTTGTTGCAACACGACCAATAGAAAAGCAAAGCAGTCAATTAAATTTGTTATTTAAATAAATTCTGCTCCACTGTCCAATATTTAACATGTATTGTATTAAGTAGTGAAATTATGGTCCATATATATATATATATATATATATATATATATATATATATCCTTTTATAAAGAAGTATTATAGGATAATATTTCACTCCTTATTTTAAAGAAAGGGAATTCAGCACTCTTTTGTATCAAAAACATGTCTTTATTAATAGTGAACAAAATATATAGTAAAAAACATACCAAAGGAATCTCTTTGCCACAAATTCTATAAAAAGCTTCTGCAAACCCTAATCTAATATACCATATTAAATAGGATATATATATTTGTATATGAGAGCTAATATGTAGCGACATACGGGGTGCAAAGACATACACAGACTCTGCTCCCATTAGTCTCCCTAAGTCACTTTTAGGAAGCCATTGAGTGAGTGCAAACAAATACCACCAAGTTAAGGCTGAAAAGTTTCTAAAACTATTCTTCCTACAACACTAAGCCACTGATATGAGGCTACTTCATGCACAAACAGTAACCTTGTGCTGTATATTTGTATAAGGAAAGGGCAGGATTATTGCTCTAGTTAAAATAATACATAAATATGAGGATAAATTAAAGTTTTGCTGCTAGTAATTAACCTCCATAGTCATATATACTAACATTGTCTGCAAATTACATCTAACTAATATTTTCTGTTTTTCAGACCATATATTATAAGGCAGGATTGTCCAGGTTTTTGTACTAGAGCACATCTGCATTATTCATACTTGGAGGAAATAATATGATTTAAAGAATAATACATATTAGAGAATATAAAGAATTTAGTTAACATTATTTGTGGATGACCTTATGTTATGTATAGTTCATCCGGATATGTATATACCAAAGCTGTTAAAACAGATAGAGCTATACGGAAGAATTTCAGGTTACAAAGTAAACATCTCAAAATCAAAGACAATGTGGCTAAATAAATTTAAAACCGGGAAATCATACCCTTTCACTGAAGTAGAGAAGCTAAAATATTTAGGAATAGAAATCATAAAGGATCTCAGGAAATGGGATGGTCTAAATATAGCTAAAATGGTGAGGGAAGTAGGACAGAAATTACAAAATTGGAGTACACTGCCAGTATCATTAACTGGCAGAGTGCACTTAATAAAAATGTGCATTCTACCTAGAGTATTATTCCCATTACAGTTATTATCTTTTATGCTTGCTAGATCAGATTTAAAATTATTAGATACAGCAATTAGGAAATTTATGTGGAGAGGGATAAAAGCTAGACGTTCACTTATTAAATTACATTTGCTGGTTAATAAAGGGGGCTTGGGATTACCAAACTTCCAAAAATATAATTGGTCGGCCCTGTTACAAATCGGTCTAGAATGGGTAGCAAGGACTGAATATTACAGCCATGAAGAAATCAAAGTATTGGTTAAAAAATATTTATTGTCCGATTTATTATTTGCAACACAAAATAAAATGGGTAAAGGACTATTTCATAACCCCCTGGTCCGAGATATAATCTTAATGTGGCGCAAACTGGGAACAAATTTGAAAGTGTCACCTTATATACCTATAAAGGGAAACCCCGCTTTTCCGGCAGGAGATCTATACAAAATATTTTATAAAGGTAATAAAGGGATAATAAATATCTCATCTATAGTTAATTTTAAGATAAAATAAATTATATATGTTTTCAATAATTTCAACAGTTATTTGATATTCCTGCATCAGAAACATTATATTATGAGCAACTAAGACACTATATTCCGACATTGTTAAAAGACAACAATTGGAAAAAGAATCCCATATTATCATGGGAAATTATAGAAAGAATAATACATATGAAAATAGGAATACTGTATTATATATAAACATCCTACAAGTAAGCAATACATTATCTAAATAAATACTACCTATGAAAATGCACGTTTCAATATCTGGCTGATAAGGTGCAAAGCTGACCCAGTGCTGCTGAGCTGACAGACAAGCTTTGTGCAGGCTGCGCTACACTGTCAGTTGTGATGGACTGCTATGCTTAGAGTGGCTGGCTCCCTGTCTCAACACAGCCTCTTACCTTGCTCCTTTAGGGTGGCATTAGGCTCATGACACTAGAGGCAGCCCTTCTTTTTACATGCACTGTCACTGGTAACCGGTTCATAATAAAGTCAGTTCTGGTCTTGGCTGTTGGGGCTTGGGGGGCAATTGCCTCTGGATTGGCCACTTTGAAAAACTGCGCTTCTGATCACCTCCCCCTATTATATATTGTATATGTAACAACAATCACAATTTCAGTGCAGGTTCCATGTTTTATGGACCATGTTTGCTTCACTAATTGCCTTATTTGGAAGAAACAATCTGGATTTGTTACTGGAGTAGACAAGGCTAGCCATTTTCATTAATTTGTTTTAGGAAAATGAGCATTGCTTTGCTGTATCTTATCAACTCTGCAGAGGCCAATTAGGGTTTTATATATATATAAGCTATGATTACGCCGTGAGCGGCGAAACATGTCAGCAGCAGTTTTTTCACAAGTTTTGTTGGAGTTGTGAGACATGCCGATTTCTGATCATGTATTCATGGATTTTTATTTTTAAACTGAAATAAATCGAGTTTTGGATCTGCAAAAAGTCTCTGCAATTTGTTTCTTATTGCTATATATATATATATATATATATATATATAGCAGGCTTAAGCTTGTAAACCTTGTAAAACCCACAATCTCAAGTTACAGAAAGAGGGAGAAATATAAATAATTAAATCATGTTGCAAATTCATTTTCTATGTATAATTAAACATTTGATATAATAATTCCAAAGTTAATCTCCCTTCAACTATATTTTTACATATTGACCTAACTGCCCCGTAAATCTGTTAATCTTCTATCTCTCCTATAATTTCCTCCTACCTCCCACTTTCATATCTTGAAGTGCTCTTTGGAAAAAATATCAGTTCAAAGAACCTTCCCATTTATCCCCTAATTTTTTTTTTTTCACATCTTCCTCCACCATATTATACTTTAAAAAAGGGTGGATTTGATTTAAATCTTTTTTTTTAAATTATTATTATTTTTTATTTTTTTTATTGAGGTTATTAGCAATGAGTTCCATAGAATAATAGTCATGCCACAGTAAAAAGGATTCATAATGATAATGTTCAAAACAAGAAATTAACAGTAATATTAATTAATAGATAAATCTAGACAATACAAGGCAAATGTTTCAGAAACCTCTATTTCTCTTTATAAGGCTCTCCCAATGAAACCTAAGGGCCACGTTTCGACCAATTTTCACTCGTCTGAGTTATAAAAGGGAGGCTAGTAATTATGCAGGGCCACTTTTGGGCCTTATTTGAATATAACAAAATATAAACGGAATGATAATAAAATGTCAAAGCAAGAACAAAACCTGTTTAAGCGAAGTGATAAAACGTGATCACATTTAGGTCTTTATATTGCTAAGCATAAGATATATAATAGGTGTAGGAATTATAAAATTGTATTGTCCTATGTTTCAGAAGATCACTTGTGGATAATAGCTCTTTAAACTATAAATAGCAGAGGAGATAAGGCAGGTATATGGGCCGCATTTGGAGCATTAAATACAATATAATTTGCTTAAATCAAACCTGCAACCTGATAGTGATAAATAACAACCCACATACTCTAAAGTCTATTGAAGGTGCACGTAGATAAAGCTGGCTGGCGGATGCTGCTGCTGTATAAATATATTGTTGTATTAGATATTTAATTTTTGCTACACACTGACTTAGTCCCCACTTACTCTGTGACTGCAGCAGACTCTAGTCTAGTAGTAAATAAGTTAAAATAAACTTATATACCAACCTTAACCCCCTCTCCGCCAGAATTCACTCAGACAGTGACTGAGTCTGTGTCTGATTGTCACTCACACTGTCAGTCACAGGCTCAGTCTGACTGTCACTGAGGCCTGCGGTGGGCCGGGCAGGGCCACACACTGGGACAGGGAGGACTCTGACTCAGGATCAGGATGGAGTCATCAAATCATCAATGATCATATGCGGGCCGGGTCAATGGGTCAAGTCAGGTGGGGCGGGCCGGCCGCTTATGTGACGTCACAACACTAAGTGGAGGGAGCCTCAGCCGGGGAGCGGCTGTGCCAGTGAGCCAAGTCATTGTTGAGGTGGAGTACTGTATGCAGCAGGCCACGTGGGATCACGTGTGGGAGCAGCGCAGGGACTGAAGAAAGATGACGGCGGGTCCGGGACCGGTGGGGGCTGGCAACTTCTTGGGCAGCAGCAAAGCAGGGGTAGGCATTGTTCACGATCATGTATGTAATATTATTTTTTTATAAATTATTATTGAATTTGAACAGTGAATTTGATTCTGTGAACAAGTAAGTTAGTGACGTCCAGTAGAAGAGACAGCAGAACTAACTGACCATTGACCGTCACCAGGCTGTACCAGTACCAGCTGGTCGCAACTTAATTAAATTTATTTATTACTCAATTATTGTTTATTAATTGTAGGCTAGCATGCATACTGACACTGGCTGAGTGGTACAGTAATTAAGTCAGTTTTGGGGTGTGTAGGTGTGATTGTTATTGTTGAATTGTGATGTCGCAAACCTAAAAATTTGGGTTCACGAACTGCGAACGCGAACTCCCGCAAAAGTTTGCGAACCGGTGAACCGGGCGAACCCCCATTGACTTCAATGGGCAGGCGAATTTTAAAACCCATAGGGACTCTTTCTGGCCACAATAGTGATGGGAAAGTTGTTTCAAGGGGACTAACACCTGGACTGTGGCGTGCCGGAGGGGGATCCATGGCAAAACTCCCATGGAAAATTACATAGTTGATGCAGAGTCTGGTTTTAATCCATAAAGGGCATAAATCACCTAACATTCCTAAATTGTTTGGAATAACGTGCTTTAAAACATCAGGTATGATGTTGTATCAATCAGGTAGTGTAAGGGTTACGCCCGCTTCACAGTGACAGACCAAATTCCCGCAGCGGGTACATCATCATCATCATCATCATCACACCGTACGTCCATGTGTGTAATGCTGCCTGACTGAGACATATCACTGTTATCTACATCCTCTGGCAATAATGTTTGTGCATCAATCATTTCTTCCAACTGATGTGTAAATAACTCCTCTGACAGTGAAGCGGCTGTGGTGCTAGAGTTGGTGGTGGCGGCAGGCGGGCGAGTGGTAACTTGAGAGGTGCTGCCCGAAGATAAGCTGGAGGAGGATGGTGCGTCAAGGAAGCTATAGAAGATTGGGTGTCCTGTGTTAAAAAGTCAACTATGTCCTCAGAACGTTTCGAGTTCATGGTACGTGGCCTCTGAACACTGGGCATTATTCTAGGGCCAAAGGAAATCACAGCACCACGACCACAACGGCACCTGCGGGGTGGCCTGCCTCTGCCTGTCATTTTTTTTAAATGTACACTTACACTACTATTAAACAAGATATGAGTGGTGGCACTGGGCAAGTGGGCACAGTATACGCTGTGAGCCTGGCACACACACTGGCAGGCAGGCAACTGCAATTAGATTACACTAGCAGACTGATGTTTCACAGTCAAAAAAGTTTTTTTTTTTTAATTTACACTACTGTTACAGCAGATATGAGTGGTGGCACTGGGCAAGTGGGCCTGACACACACGCTGGCAGGCAGGCAACTGCAATTAGATTACACTAGCAGACTGATGTTTCACAGTCAAAAAAGTTTTTTTTTTTAAATTTACACTACTGTTACACCAGATATGAGTGGTGGCACTGGGCAAGTGGGCCTGGCACACACGCTGGCAGGCAGGCAACGGCAATTAGATTACACTAGCAGACTGATGTTTCACAGTCAAAAAAGTTTTTTTTTTTTAAATTTACACTACTGGCACACACGCTGGCAGGCAGGCAGGCAACGGCAATTAGATTACACTAGCAGACTGATGTTTCACAGTCAAAAAAGTTTTTTTTTTTAAATTTACACTACTGTTACAGCAGATATGAGTGGTGGCACTGGGCAAGTGGGCCTGGCACACACGCTGGCAGGCCGGCAGACAGGCAACTGCAATTAGATTACACTAGCAGACTGATGTTTCACAGTCAAAAAAGTTTGTTTTTTTAAATTTACACTACTGTTACACCAGATATGAGTGGTGGCACTGGGCAAGTGGGCCTGGCACACACGCTGGCAGGCAGGCAACTGAAATTAGATTACACTAGCAGACTGATGTTTCACAGTCAAAAAGTTTTTTTTTTAAATTTCCTTCAGGACTGTAGTGGACACTGAATACACTAGCCTAGCTATCAATTTCCCTATTAAATCACCAGCAGCTACACTGTCCCTCCTCTCACTAACAATGCAGCTTCCGAATGAATCTAAAATGGCTGCTGTCCAGGAGCTGGGAGGGTCTGGGAGGGAGGGTCTGCTGCTGATTGGCTGGAATGTGTCTGCAGACTGTGAGTTACAGGGTCAAAGTTTACTCAATGATGACGAATAGGGGGTGGATCGAACATTGCATATGTTCGCCCGCCGCAGCGAATGCGAACATGCTATGTTCGCCTGGAACTATTCCCCGACATCACTATTGTTGAAGTCTGCATAATGGTTAAATTATATTGTATGCATGTTTTCTACATTTTTTTTTAGAGGTATGATTTGGAGTTTGATAGACATTGCTAAACACTATTATTTTGGATAGGGAGGTGGGGAGGATGACATTTTCAAAGTTTATGGCGATTGAGGTGTCTGGATAAATAAGGTTATGTTTAAGGTGTTTTTAATGGTAACTGAAGTCATCTGGGGGCTAAAGATTTACTGGTTTACATTAAATGTACTATTATAGGAGTAGCTATGTTACAGCTTTGAGACTTTTATAGGCTATATGGAGAACATATGGGCTTCTATTTATAGGGGAAATTAGATGAATTGTTATACTGCAATTAATGTTTTTATTCTATTTGGAAAACTTTATAATATGTGTTGTTTTTAATGCTATCATTTTGAAGATTTGTTATGTTTTGCAGAGTGAAATATGCAGCAGTTATTGGGGTTTGCTGAATATGACAAACATTTGATTACCTGTTATTGTGTTATTTTAAGGATTTGGCATTGTAGTTAGAAAACATGGATCAAATTTGGATTGGCATTTTATTGTGACTGAGGTTACAGACCAGAATATTTGCCCTTAATTGTGGGTATCCATACTAGTGCTAAAGAGGGTGAGGGCATATAAAGTATGATAAAGGTTGATTGTGTTTTTTTCCTCTTATGGAAAATGCCTGGGGTACCTGCTATTTAAGCACAGAATAAAAAAGAAAAGCAGTAAATTATTCATTTTGAAAGGTCCTTTCACAGTAAATAATGTTGAGTGTGCATATGTGACTATATGTGTAATTTTGCACTCCTATTTATGCTTTGGTTAGTGAGCATTTATAAGAAGTGATTGTTTGTGTTATAGCTGTGTATAATATAAATAGGATGTCTCATGGCATTATTCAGGTAAACTTGCCTCAAAGCAAGACAGAGTTCACCTTGCAAATCCCCCTCTGGGTTCCACACTCAAGTTTCCTCCTGGGTGATATAACTCATAGTCTGACAGCTGTGGCTCCTTGGTGCTGCTCTCACGTAAGTGTCTGCTCTGGGCATGAGATTAATGTTACCACTGGGCTCTGCCAGACCTCACAGAAATTGGCTGGGGAAAGCTGACTGGGGCAATCAGTAATGACAGAAATGCTGCTCTTCAGCTATAGTGATTGTTTCCCCTGATAACTGTTGCAGGCAGGAGATAGGTGCTGTGCCTGCTGTTGATCAAGGAGGGAAGAGGGCGAGGGAGGCAGCCACTGCCAGCGTGACCAATACCCCCAACTGTCAAAACCTCAGGTGGGGGCTGTGTTCTCACAATCACCAGTCTCGCACAGTAGTGGGGGGTTCAGAAGAATCTGTATAGATTACCATTGCAGTGCTTTGTTCCTCCTGTGTTTTTTGTGTGTATAGAGTAGTGAGCTCTGTGTGTACTATGAATCCATTTATATAGCACTCACTCAATAGAACGCTCAGCTCGGGGGACAGAATAGTAGCTGCCACTTTTTATACTACTAGCTAAGGTGCTCTCTCGCTCTCAGCACCGGGGACAATGTAGCACAAAGCTGGATTGGGCTGGAGGCCACAGAAGTTTTACCATGGCCGGGCCGGGTGGGGACATGGCTGTGGGCGTGAAGGAGTCAGGGGCATAGTTGGTCTACACAAATTTCCAGGGCTGGTCTGAATTTCCAGTCCGGCCCTGCTTATGGAGCGGAAAAGTTAGTCATATTAAAGTCGCCCCCCATGATTATTTTGTGTCTCTTCCAGGATATTAGCAGCTTACTTATTTTGGTGAAAAATGGCCCTTGGTGATCATTAGGAGCATAAATGTTCACTAACAGAATTGGTGTATTGTGTATCAATCCCCTTACTATGAGGTATCTCCCCTCCTTATCAGTGATTATTTCTTCCTCCTTAAAGTTGAGAGAGGCATGTAGGATTATAGAAACACCACATTTTTTCTTATTATTGATAGCATGATATTTAATAGGGAAAAGTTTATCCCAAAATTTGGGTGTCGTGGTGGAGGTGAAGTGGGTCTCCTGAATCATCACTATGTTAGCTTTTTGAGCTTCATACTCTATAATGGCTTTCTTTCTTTTTATATTGGAATTAAGGCCCCTGGCATTATGTGAGATTATCTTAATCTGCATGGTAACTTTTTATTTTTAAGCTGAATAACATCTAGGAAACCTTGGTACCTGTAGCCTATATGGGCCGGAGATGTGGGACCTTTGCACATTGGGAGGATACTGTCATATTTGGAGTTTCTTAATGAACCTGTTTTTCGTGACTGTTGTGCCTGAACCTTTAGAACTAAACAATAAAACATAAAACAGTTAAATATAATATTCAAACTGGGTGCCACAAACTGCACCTGCGAAATTTTTGACCTTCTGGTCAGTATTCAACTCTGGAATAGTCTTGTTATAACTTTCTTATTTTCTATAATCTGACATTATACCTTGAGGGAGAAAACATACCAGCAAAAAGAGAATGAAGGATAGAGATCGGTATGAAAAGTAAGAGAAAAAGAAAAGAAGAAGAGAGGGACAATATAATTTTCCATTACCACTCATGTACTAATGTATCTTTCCATTATACCTTATATCCAGTCCAACTGTGTGAGGTAAAGTTCGAACTCTTATGGATCTTCTCACCCTAGTTCCATAAGGATGTAATCAGATATTATACCTTGAGGGAGAAAACATACCAGCAAAAGGAGAGTGAAGGATAGAGATAAGTAGAGAAAGTAACAGAAAAAGGAGAAAAGAAAGACAATACATTTTTCAATTACCATTCGTGGACTAATGTCTCCTTCAATTATACCTTATACCCAGTCCAACTGTGTGAGGTAAAGTTCGTACTCTTAATAATCTTCTCACCCTAACTCCATAAGGATATCTTCTTCAATGGACAGGAGGATTCTCCTCGTTGTTGGAGTTCTGGTCTTCATTGGAGGGTGTAGTTGGTCTTGATTTTTTTGGGTTACATTTTTTAGTGACCATAGACCATTCTCTCTGGGGTGGTCTTCTCGCTGTCTGCTGTGTGGTCTGCGTTGTGGGTTCTTCCATTGTTATATCCAGCTTGTTCAGTGTCATTTGTCCCTCCTCTAAAGAATACAAGGTATTCTGGTGAGTAAAGATCAACTTGAAGGGAAAGTTCCAGCGGTACCTTATCTTCTCTTTGTTAAGTGCTTCTACAATTGGTTTCATTTCACGTCTTTTTCTCAGTGTTATGGGAGATAGATCTGTATATATTTGGATATTGTGTCCCTCATAGGTGATCGACTTAGCTTGTCTTGCTGCCTGCAAAATCATCTCCTTGACATGATAATAATGTAGTTTAACTATAATGTCTCTGGTTTTGGATTTGGAGGGTCTGGTGAGGACTCTGTGGATTCTATCGAATAGTATCATGTTAATTTCTGTATCTGGAATTAGTTGGTGGAATATTTCCGTAACATCCGCTTGGAGATTTTTGTAACTTCTGGGAGGTTTCTGATTCTCAGGTTTGATCTTCTAGATCTTCCACCTGCTCTTCAACCTTTTTGATATATATAGCATGGTCTAACAGGGTGTCTTTGATTTGGGGAATCTCTTCCGTGATATCATCAATTTTGTTTTCCAATTCTGTTGTCCTTCCCCCTATTTCTCTTATGTCCTTTTTGAGGTCATGTATTGCTGTTTTCAACTCTTCATGGAAGAAGGATTTGATCTGGGTTAACAGTTCGTTGTTTGGAATATCCTTTCCTATTTGGCTATCCTCTTCTGTTGATTCTACTTCAGTAGGTATCTTTGTTGGAGAGGCAGCTTTATCTATGAGTTTAAGTTTAAGCTGCGACTTAGATAAGCAGTCCTTTACTGTTTGGTTCCTGCTTTTCATCTTGGAGAGTGACCACTTTCAGAAAATATGTTATAGAGTTAATCTGAGTTACAGATATATTGAAAACACGACCCCTGTATTTTCCTTTGTTCACCTCGCCTCCCTTTCCTCCTCCATCCGTTTTACAAAAACATAAGTTAGTTGCTGGGCAGTATTTTAACAGATTATGACTTCATTGTCTCTTTAAGACTACTGCAGGTTGAATTTTTATAAGCTTAAACAAACATTGCAGAGTTTAAATCTTTTTCTAAAGTGCTGTAGGTACTTTTTTGTATCCCAGGGCCTTACGTTCTAGTGTCCATGTGACAGCTTTTACCACAGATATTCTCGATAAAAGTGTCCCACTCTCGCCTTAATGAGGTGCAGAGTCAGGTTAGTGAGATGTGAGATGTTATCTGCTGTGGCAAACTTAGAACTACTTAAGTTATGAGCCCTGAATCTGTTATTAGTGACTTCTCATGGTCATTGCCTAGTTAGGCATATGGTTAGTCAGTCTGCAGCTTTTAGATGTTATATGCTTTGGGAACTTCCCCCAATATCTTCTCTTTATATTGTAGAAAATGAGCCAGTTTATAATGCACACTCACTCTCAGTGTAAAATTTTGTGAAAGATTGATATAGTGAGTGGATGTACAGTTCAATCTTAATAGTGATGATGTATCAGAGAAAAGAAAAAAGAAATGGCGATTTTCCCACCACTCACCCTTATGTTGTTGGTCCCTGATGTAGTCTCCAGAGCATATATGTGATTTCCAGAAGCTCTTTTCACCTTCTTTTTGTCTGATCTTCTCAGTCTTCACTTTGCAGCAATGACTCCTGAGGCCTCCCCCACCTCCTCTGATGAAAAACCTTCCGGTAAGCTGCTCACCTTTAAAAGCTTAATTTTGGCTTGCTGCATCTAAGCCAAGGGTCAGATCTGTGTAGACTGATAGGTCGGATGGTTAGGAGTTTATATATGATGAATTTGGCCCTTTGCTGTTCTGTCTCCAGTCCGGGGTATGCCGCATCCCCAGCCTTTCCTGATTTTGGCCTGGTCCTGAAAATCTGATCACTCCAAAATGGCTTAAAAACGCCTGGGGGTCGATCCGATAAAAATCGTCTCCCGCAAAAGCTGGCAATGCCAATATTTGCGCGGGTTTGGTATCCTATATACGGCGTAACCTAGAAGTTACGCGCGTATATTTCTGCCGTCGCCCGTAGTTTTTTGGGCCATAGGCAGGTATACCAAACCCGCGCAGTTTGGTATCCAATATACAGCGTAAGGACTTACGTGGCGAAAATGGAGAAATCTTACTCCATTTTCACCTCGCCACAAAAAGCAGCCGTAAGAAGCCTTACGCTGACTATTGGAGCCCCGTAACTCTTTAAACTAGCTGCTAAATAAACCTAACACCTAACGCATGCGCAATGTCTATCTAACTGTCAACCGCGATCTGCTAAATAAAACCTAACACCTAACGCATGCGTAATGTCTATCTACCTGTCAACCGCGATCCCCCGCCTCAATCCCTAATAAAGTATTTAACCCCTAAACTGCCGCCATCTACATAAACTAACCCCCTACTGTGAGCCCCTAAAACCGCCACATCTAACTGATCTATCCCCTACTGTGAGCCCCTAAAACCGCCACCATCTAACTGATCTATCCCCTAATCTGACCCCTTACACCGCCGCCAGCTATATTAATATTATTAACCCCTAATCTAATATCCATAAAGTAATAAGCTCTATTACCAGCCCTTAAAAGGGCCTTTTGCGGGGCTTTGCCCCAAAGTTAACAGCTCTTTTGCCCTATAACCTGCCCTCCCTACACCGCCGCCACCTATATTAATGGTATTAACCCCTAATGTAAGCCCCTTACACCGCCGCCATCTATATTAAAATGATTAACCCCTAATTTAATCTACCTACCCCGCCGCCAGCTATATTATCTATATTAACCCTAAGTATATTATAGTTAATATAGTTATTACATTATATATATTAACTATATTAACCCTAATTATATTAGGGTTAATATAGTTAATATAGTTACTATAGTATTTATATTAACTATATTAACTCTATCTAACCCTAACACCCCTAACTAAATTCTTATTAAATAAATCTAATTTATATTATAAACTAAAATATTCCTATTTAAATCTAAATACTTACCTATAAAATAAACCCTAAGATAGCTACAATATAATTAATAATTACATTGTAGCTATGTTAGGGTTTATATTTATTTTACAGGTAAATTGTTAATTATTTTAACTAGGTATAATAGCTATTAAATAGTTATTAACTATTTAATAGCTACCTAGTTAAAATAATTACCCAATTACCTGTAAAATAAATCCTAACCTAAGTTACAAATACACCTACACTATCAATAAATTAAATAAACTACAAATATCTATCTAAAAATACAATTAAATAAACTAAACTAAATTACAAAAACAAACAAACACTAAATTACAAAAAATAAAAAAAAGATTACAAGATTTTTAAGCTAATTACACCTATTCTAAGCCCCCTAATAAAATAATAAAGCCCCCCAAAATAAAAAAATTTCCCTACCCTATTCTAAATTAAAAAAAGTTCAAAGCTCTTTTACCTTACCAGCCCTTTAAAGGGCCTTTTGTGGGGGCATGCCCCAAAGAAAACTGCTCTTTTGCCTGAAAAAAAAAAACACAATACCACCCCCCAACATTACAACCCACCACCCACATACCCCTAATCTAACCTAAGCCAATCAGATTCAAGTTCAATCCGATTGGCTGAACCAATCAGCCAATCAGATTGAACTTGAATCTGATTGGCTGATTCAATCAGCCAATCAGATTTTTGTACCTTAATTCCGATTGGCTGATAGAATCCTATCAGCCAATCGGAATTCGATGGACGCCATCTTGGATGACGTCATTTAAAGGTACCTCATTCGTCGTTCAGTCGTCGGCCGGGATGGATGCTCCGCGTCGGTGGAGAGAAGATTCAAGATGTCGCTTGATGGAAGATGCTGCCCGATGGAAGAAGACTTTGCTGCCGCTTGGATAAAGACATCGCTGGGATGAAGACCTCTTCTTTGCCGCTTGGATAGACATCGCCCGGATCGGATGAGGAGTTCGGCCCGGTTGGGTGAAGACAAGGTAGGGAGATCTTCAGGGGGGTAGTGTTAGGTTTATTTAAGGGGGGTTTGGATTAGATTAGGGGTATGTGGGTGGTGGGTTGTAATGTTGGGGGGTGGTATTGTGGTTTTTTTTTCAGGCAAATGAGCAGTTTTCTTTGGGGCATGCCCCCACAAAAGGCCCTTTTAAGGGCTGGTAAGGTAAAAGAGCTTTGAACATTTTTTAATTTAGAATAGGGTGGGGAAATTTTTTTATTTTGGGGGGCTTTATTATTTTATTAGGGGGCTTAGAATAGGTGTAATTAGCTTAAAAATCTTGTAATCTTTTTTTTATTTTTTGTAATTTAGTGTTTTTTTTTTTTTGTAATTTAGTTTAGTTTATTTAATTGTATTTTTAGATTGATATTTGTAGTTTATTTAATTTATTGATAGTGTAGGTGTATTTGTAACTTAGGTTAGGATTTATTTTACAGGTAATTGGGTAATTATTTTAACTAGGTAGCTATTAAATAGTTAATAACTATTTAATAGCTATTATACCTAGTTAAAATAATTAACAATTTACCTGTAAAATAAATATAAACCCTAACATAGCTACAATGTAATTATTAATTATATTGTAGCTATCTTAGGGTTTATTTTATAGGTAAGTATTTAGATTTAAATAGGAATATTTTAATTAATAATATTAATATTAGATTTATTTTAATAAGAGTTTAGTTAGGATGTTAGAGTTAGATAGGGTTATTATACTTTATATATATATATATATATATATATAATATAATAACTATATTAACCCTAATATAATTAGGGTTAATAAAGTTAATATATATAATATAATAAATATATTAACTATATTAACCCTAATATAATTAGGGTTAATATAGTTAATATAGCTGGCGGCGGTGTAGGGGGATTAGATTAGGGGTTAATACATTTATTATAGATGGCGGCGGTGTAGGGGGATTAGATTAGGGGTTAATACATTTATTATAGATGGCGGCGGTGTAGGGGGATGTAGATTGTAGGCAAAAGAGCAGTTTACTTTGTGACAAAGCCCCGCCAAAAGCCCTTTTAAGGGCTGGCAAAAGATCTGAATTCTTTGGGGCATGCCCCACAAAAAGCCCTTTTAAGGGCTGGCAAAAGAGCTGTTACTTTGGGGCAATGCCACGGAAAAAGCCCTTTTCAGGGCTATTTGTAGGGTTAGACTTAGGTTTAGTGGAAGGGATAGTTTAGTATTTTAGGGGTTAATAATTTAATATAGATGGCGGCAGGGTAGGGGGATTAGATTAGGGGTTAATAATTTTATAGATAGCGGCAGGGTAGGGGCTCACTTTAGGGGGTTATAGATTTAATATAGCTGGTGGCGGTTTAGGGGTTAATAACTTTATTAGGTAGCGGCGGGCTCCGGGAGCGGCGGTTTAGGGGTTAATACATATTTTATTGTTAGGATAGTGAGGGGGGATAGCGGATAGAGGGTTAGACGTGTCGGGCTATGTTAGGGAGGCGTGTTAGACAGTGCGGGTGATTTAGACTTTAGTCAGGTTTTGTAGGCGCCGGCAGTTTCTAATGTGCCGTAAGTCACTGGCGACGCCAGAAATTTGTACTTGCGCAGATTTCTGGACATCGCTGGTTTATCAGACTTACGGCACGTTAGCATCTGACGGCGCCGTATATGGGATAGCTCGAGTTGCAAGCTGAAACTGCGGGCGACGCGGGTTTCCTCGCTTGCGCCGCAAACTACGATCTATATCGGATCGCGCCCCTGAAATTTGTCCTGCTGCCTCTCAGTAGTATTTGGAAGCACACAGGACCAAATGTACACTGCTATTAGGGCCCAAAGAACTTTGAAAACACTTAATTTTATTCTCTTAGCCCAGAGCTCCAGGTAAATGCTTCCTTCCTGCTTGCTGGCCAGCTCCGCCTATCCCAGATATCTTTAAATTTTAACCTAGAGCAGAAATATTTAAATAATTTGTTATCTTTACTGTTTTTATTGAAAAAGAGTTTCACTCTGTCCAGTGATGGGTGCATTACTAAATTTAAATCTCCAGCTAAAACTAAAAAATGTTTTGGTGTACCGTTAAAGCTTTACTTGTATTTTAGCCCCAAAAAATTCTGTCAAGCTTATTTGGCCCATAAACAATACAAATGATTAATGGTAAGCCCTCAATCTCTATTTGTAAAATAATAAACTTTTCCTGCATGTCTAGTTTTGTTGATACAACCCTGATATCTAGGATTTAATGGAACAGAATCATGACTCCCCTTTTTCTGATGGAGCAGGGGGTGGATATATCTTGTCCTACCCAGCCCATTTTTATTTGGTTATCTCTTGTTCCTTCAGGCGTGTTTCCTGGAGAAAAACAATATCAGGGTTGTATTTTTTAAGCTGCCTTAAGATATTTTTCCTTTTAATCAAAGATGTTTTTCCGCCAACACTATAGATAAGTTATAAAGCACCAAAAAAAAGACATACTACTTTCTTCAAAACATATTCTCCTATTATGGGGGTCGGTGTCACCTCTAACTTACTCTCTTGAGGGCCAAGTATCCCCTGAGTTTTCCTCACGACGTTGCTGATCACTGAGGCCCATACAGCACTCCTAGACCAGATCCTGCAGACAACCATGCGGGTAATATCCAGAAGTTTACTGAGTACCTGCATTATCCTGCCACTATCAAATGACACCACCATAAATTGTGACACTTCCCTGTTGAGTCAGGGACCTATAACAGAGACTTGCAATTAAAGGTGGTCCAGAAGCCTAGGACTCAAGCGTTACCGCTACTGCCCTTCTCTATCAGAACAGTTCAAATTGAGACAAAATAATGGAGCATTCTTATATCTCGGTGCACCCGACGATCACGGTGGAGTTGCTCACCTCACTTCTGAAAGACCTTTGCACTCGCCTGGACCATCACCAGGCGCTTTGTAAGGCTGAGCTGTGGGACGTGGTCTCCTCGCCCTCCATTGTTGCGCTCACTAAAGTCATACCCGCTAATGGTAAAAACTTGCTATGCACCAGGGATGATGTTGCTGGCCCCAACGTCACCCATCAGCTCTATCAAGCACTCTGTGGGTCATACAAATGGTGCAGAGAGAGAGTGAGTGCAAAAAAGTCTTGAAGCGGAGAGAATGGTCAGAAGATGAAGCGCATCATTCCGCACATGCTGTGAAAAACACAAGAAGATCCAGAGAAGCCACGAAAACGGCTAGAGTTCCCCGGAGAACATTGCTGAACCTCCGCACACAAGCTCTCACCACTTTGGGACATGGCAGATCCAGATTTGGAAATTCTGGGAATAATGACATGACCCCACTAGTATTAAGTCAACCTAGGGTTCCACTTCATTGAGACGCTAAGATGAGCCTTTTTCCCCTCAGGAGAACGGTTGTGGGGTAATTCATTATTATAATATGCATAGATCAGAATCCATGCTAATATTGATCAACTGGTCTATGTTATCCAAAACTATACTATGAGATGTTTATGGAACTACATCTTCTTAAACATTAGGAGCCTAGCCCTATAGTATGTCAGTCTCTCATGATAACTGTGTTGTTTGATGTATAAGACTCAAACATTTGTTTTGTTGGATATATGTGCTAAATGGTTGCAGAGCTCTCTATAAACATACTGCCTTTTTTTTTTTTTTTACTAATCTGAACTTGCATGGTGCACATTACATTTCAGTAATTTTTTGAAGACTTAATTGGACTGTTGGAACACTTACAGCAATCTAATATAAACATACTATGTAGTACAGTTATGTAACATGGCTACGGCTGCAAGCCGAAACGCGTAAGCCATTCAGTGCCACACCTGGTTGCTACTTTTTTCTCGTATGTGTGCCTTTTCCATTTTAATCGATTTCCAATAAAGACGCTTTTATCAGTACTCCCAGGATTACCGTTTCCTAATTTTGTACAGTTATGTAACCCCCTAATTTGTACAATGTTACAGTTCTACTTAGAAATTAGTTAGATATCTTATTAGGTCAGTAGTCAATATTAATTTTCTCTTAACATGGCTGGGTTCTATAGTGGAATGTATCTGTCAACCTACTAGTCTTTCCTTTACAAATACGTGGCGATATGCTAGTATCTAATGGCTAGCCTCATCCGCTATCTTAATATGGTCTTTAACGGGTATAGCTTGACTTAATATAGTGAGCACGCCCCAGCTAAACTCATCTACCCTTGCATGGATAGATAAGGCTTCTAATTAATTTATTACGGCTAAATATTAGTGAAATATTATGTTGACAACCCTTATTATCTAGTTCTAGTACGGCCTCTCAAGATATTAATATTGGCCAGTTCATTTATTAAACAATTCCTCTCTAATCCATGAATCTGCTAATCAAGGTGCTTCCTCCTAAATAGTCTAATGCAGTCAGATTGTACATAGTTAAGTTTATCACATCAGTTCAGTGTTCTCCTTAGTATATTAGGATTTTAAAGTGACCGTATATATACTTAGAACATCTCCTGTAGCGGCTCTTGTCTGATGTCTCTTTCCACTCACTGCTTTATCATATATTACTCAATGGGTATATTCACCATCCCGCTCAGTTAAGCATCTAATTATAATAGCCATAATAAACTTATGCTCTTTGGTTATCATTATATAGTTACTATATTGTGGCTCATATACAGGTAAACATATCTCACCTTCAGTGATATACTATTTTAAGTTACCATAGTATAATCGGACTGACTGCAGTTTACATTACTCTTCTACCTCCCCCTACCCTCCCCCCAATTGACTAAGAGTTTCATTAAAACTGATATGATGCTATCAACTAGTCTTCATTCACCCTTTCTGGTGAATCTGCTGATCTGTCTTCATTGATACAAGTTGTCACAAAATAGATACGGTTTATTGAGTCAACTAAACTAATTAGACAACATATTAAGAATACATAAGGTTGCTCATAAACTGAAAACAAGTATTCTCCTTAATATAAAGACATCATATCATTGTGATTTAAGTACACTTCTTGCCCAACTCCTATATTCCAGTGGGGGAATTGATGTCCCGGATCTGATACAATTACTTTGAGCAATACAAAAAGAGAGAGGTGCCAAATAATAGAGCAGTATCGTCTGAGTAGTCCAAAGGCACAGTTAGCAGCCCTTCTCCCAAATGCACAGACTACTCACGGATGATGCGGCACAGATTGCCAGTGAAAGCAAGACGGGACTGTTAGGGGTCGCCCAACAGACACGCTAGGGCTGCTGATGTCACAGGGGCTCATCCGATCAGGATGTTAGCTCCTCTCATCAGGATGTCAGGATGTTTACATTGAACAGCCTTGTATTAATCACAATTGACTATTTTATAGTTATATCTTCATAGGTACTAAAGGATAGTAGACCTAGCGCTAATGGTTGCACCTATGGCTCTCTTCAGTAGGTCTCCTAGTAGACCTAGAGGGTTATGATTGCAGAAGTTAGTGAAGTGAGCACCTATATGAAGACTAAGGTGAATTAGTGATATATAGTTGAGAATTTTAATACAATTTCAGTTAACAGTAAATATACATGAAAATACACTAAAAATACTTAAACTAGAATAATAAAATCATGGATCCATGAATTAGCATACAAACAAATATAAACACATTTTCAGAACAACAATAATTAAAATTGTGTATGCTTAATATTTAAAATGATGATAGTGTTGGTGTATTCTCCTGAGAGATATCTCTTATTGGTGATACCGTTTATGATGCTAAAGAGATCTCACTGAAAAATAATAATAAACATTTATGTGTTCCAAGTCTTGATAAAGACCTGTTATCAGGCCGAAACGCGTTGACATACAACTGGTAATCTCTTTTTTAATACCCTAATCAGGTGTTTAAATTGTTCTGCACTATTGTTTCTCTTGTTTTTCACAGGATGATTTAGGATTTTCTTCACTACCAAAGGGAACTCTAATAACAGGACACTCAGGAGGACCAAGGGTCCATCACAAAATTTTGGATACTTCACATTGGTCACATTAATTTCACAATATATTTTCCTTTTTTTCTTCATATTTTTCCATATTTTTATCCCATTTTTTCACATTATTTCATTTTTTCACCATTTTCATTTTTAACATTTAATTTTTATTTTTTCTTTATTTTTCCACATTTTTCTTTTTTCATCCCCATTGGATTTTGGTTGTTTCCACATCTCTGCACTGGATTCCCTCATTGATTCCTATAGACACTCATTTTGTTTAAGGGCACGTTGGACATAACACTTTGAACACATAAATGTTTATTATTATTTTTCTGTGAGATCTCTTTAGCACCATAAACGGTATCACCAATAAGAGATATCTCTCAGGAGAATACACCAACACTATCATCATTTTAAACATCAAGCATACACAATTTTAATTATTGTTGTTCTGAAAATGTGTTTATATTTGTTTGTATGCTAATTCATGGATCCATGATTTTATTATTCTAGTTTAAGTATTTTTAGTGTATTTTCATGTATATTTACTGTTAACTGAATTTGTATTAAAATTCTCAAATGTATATCACTAATTCACCTTAGCCTTCATATAGGCGCTCACTTCTGCTATCTTCATAGGTACAACTTGTTATTATTCCCTTCTTACTAAAATAATCGCGACTCCTCATTCCTCATAATTTTTCTTAAGCTATCACCCTACAAGGCACTTTAATTCAACAGGGAGTAAAGTTTAATTGTATAAACTCAGAAAAAGAGGTATCATATCATTTCTTGCACGTTAAGTCATGTATAGATATTAGAGAATACTTGATTGGCAGTGTTGTTTGTACTATTAGTTACCTTCAGATTTGTTAATCAGGAGTACATATGTGAAAAACTATGCTCTACTTTATTTTATTGTTTAGTTTACTATAAACTTTTGAGCATTTCCTTGAAAACATGTATGTATTTTATTTTTATTTTTTTCTCAGTTTAGCAGATCCAATGTATGTCAGTAATACATGAATGCTATATTACGAATTTCTCAATAAAAATCTTTGATTTGGAAAAAAAATTGAAACAAAGAAGAGGCTATACAGCGTAATGGTCCTTAGCATCTTGGTATCCATCTATTTATTCAATAATTAGTTTAACCCATGGGGATTCTAGTATGTATTATCTGGGCTGGTCAGCCTGTCTGTTCCTACTTAAAAAGTCATTAACTTCTGCCTCAGTTAGGATTATACCTGATCCCTCAGTTAAAATCTTAATTTTGGTTGGATAAATAATTGTAGCAGGTATTCCTGCTTTTATAAGTTTGTTACATAGAGGGGCCATCTCCCTTCTCTTTTGGGAGGTTTCTGCTGAGAAATCTTGCAGTAAAAAATGTTGTTTTATCCTATAGAGAGGGACATCTTTTGTCTATAGTACTGTAGGATGTTAGTCTTATCTTGGAAATTCAGATATCTGACTATAATTGGTCGGTTTTTAGATCTACCATCAGAGGTTTTGTACCGATTGCCTATTCTGTGTGCCCTTTCAACTAATTTGGGTTGTTATTGTGTTTGGATTGGATACCTAATAGTAGGGGCATGGTTGTTGATGTCAATTTTATTAGATCTTGAGATTCGGCTATTTCTGGTGCCCCTATGATCCTAATATTTTTGCAGCATGAGCGGTCTTCTAAATCTTCTATTTTGCTTGTATAGTCTTAAACTGGGTTGTTCTTTAATAATCTGTTCTTGCTTAAAATTAATATCTTCCAACTCTCAGATTCTATTTTCAGATTAAGTCTGTTTGAAAATTGTTTAACTTTGAGAGATAAGAGTGACAGATCTTTTTTTACTTGATCAAATTGTGGCAATATTAATTCTGAGATTTGATTAAGTAGGCATTGTGTATCAGCATTATATGGTATCATATTAATCTGGTCAGATATACTTTTTAATTTTTTGGGGGGCTTTGGGTGGCATAGCTGGTGATCTTGATTTATTAGAAGTGACACATTTCTCCATGTAAAACCAGGAGAGAAGTGATGTATATACCTTTTGTGGTTTAAGGAATGTGCATACAATCAAACAGAAAGTAGTGTATAAGATGATGAAAATAAAAGCAATTAAAAAAAGAAAAAAGGAAAAAGTAATACAAATGAATTGTGTGTACTTAGTGTTTTTTTTGTATAAGCAGGGATATTAGTCCTGTGAGGCTACGTGAAATATTATAAGTGCCACAATCAAAGCCTTAGATTAAGAATGTAAGATGTGCCGTTATCTCTTGCCCCACCTTAGAGTATTTGCCCTCTATGAATATATAACCTAGTTATCACAGTGGTCCCCATTTTGTTTTAAATATTTATAGAACAGAATCAATATTTGTCAATAATACCTTGACAAAAAAGCATAACCAGCAAGCTATATAACAGGACCCAATATCTTCTATAACAATTCTAAGCAACAGTAATTTGAGGGGACAGCATACAGTTAAATTTCTCTTTTAAGATACGACAGTCTTTGTAAGTACCAAGTCCCAGGTGTTAAAATTGAACAACAGTAATTTACGAGTAATCCAGTCAGATATTAAAGCGTTATTTTACTTGCTCATAGCAGCCCTGTACCACTGTTTTGTTGGATTTAACATCCCAATCCTTTATTAAGATTGTGTGGTACCTTTACTCTATTACCATCTTCTTTTTCTTCCTTTTCTTGGGTTTCTTTTTGCCTCTCGTACTTTCCTTCACTTTTTTGTTTCCTTACCCGTTTCTTCCCTTTATTCCTCTTGAGTACCTCCTCAGGCTTGTCAGTAATACAGGATAACTTGTTAGGCGCTGGGCTTTACACCCCTGTCTCTGGGAGTGCAAACGCTTCCTCTATGGGTCTGCGGTGTCTCTGTATCCCTTCAGGGCCTTGACCATTAATTGTCGGATCACCCACTCATCTGCGTATCCAAGTCACCTGGTGTCTTTCTTGGGGGAGCCTACGTCACATACAATGCTCCTCATCTGTCGCAGCTTGTGTGGTGTTGCAAAATATCACCAGGTAGCATTGTAACCCTTCCCCTGGATACTGCTGCAGCGCAACTGTTAACCTTCCAACAGCAGTCAGTGCAGTTTTGGGTGAATTAGGGTTGAGTAAGTCCCAACTCCTGCTTACGTGCTCGTCCACTTTTTCCCCCATAGACATCAATGGGGAGAGAGTGTTAGAAAAAAACTAACACCTGCAATCGCGGAATGGAGATCGCCATAACACAATGCCATAACACATAAACCTCTAGTCTAAACACCCCTATTCTGCCGCCCCCGGACATCGCCAACACTAAATAAAGTAATTAACCCCTAAACCACCACCCCCTGCATTGCGAACACCTAAATAAACCTATTATCCCCTAAACCACCGGCCCCCACATTGCTACTACTATAATAAAACTATTAATCCCTAAACCGTCACCCACCACATTGCCGACACCTAAATAAAGTTATTTACCCCTAATCCGCAGCTCCCCGACATCGCCAGTGCTATATAAAGTGATTAACCTCTAATCCGCTGCGCCCCGACATCGCCAACACTAAATAAAAGTATTAAACCGCTGGCCCCCCACATTGCAACTAATAAATAAACCTATTAATCCCTAAACCATCAGCCCCCACATTGTACCTAATAAACTAAACCTATTAACCCCTAAACTGCTGCCTCCACATCGCAAAACACTAAAATAAACTATTGACCCCTAAACCTAACACCCCCTAACTTTAAATTAAAAGTTACAATATAACTATCTTTAAATAAATAAATAACTTACCTGTGAAATAAAACTAACATTAAACTATAAATTAACCTAATAAAATAAAAAAACTACCAATTAAAAAAACTAAATTACAAATTTAAATAAACCTAATACTACGAAAAAAAATCTAACATTACAAAAAATAATAAACATTAAAAATATGAAAAAATAAAAAACTCTAAAATTACAAAAAATAATAAACTAAATTATCAAAAATAGAAACAATTACACCTAATAGCCCTATAAAAATAAAAAAGCCCCCCAAAATAAAAACACCTTCTAACCCAACAATAAACTACCAATAGCCCTTAAAAGGGCCTTTTGTAGGGCATTGCCATAAGTTAAACAACTCTTTTACATTAAAATATTACAAAGTCCCCCCTAAAAGTATAAACCCCCTACCCAACCAACCCCCCAAAATAAAAAAACCTAACTCTAAAAAAATCCTAAGATACCCATTGCCCCATAAGGGGCATTTGTATTGGCATTGTCCTTAAAAGGGCATTCAGCTCTTTTACTGCCATTAAAAGGGCATTCAACTCTTTTACACTGCCCAAAGCCAATCTAAAAAAAACAACTAACACTAACCCCAGAATATCTACTCACGGTTCCTAAAGTCCGGTCATCTATCCTCATCCAGGTGGCGAGAAGTCTTCATCTAGACAGAGACATCTTCCTCCATCGCAGGACCATCTACTATCTTCATCTCGATGATGTGGAGGTGTGGAGCATCATTGCCGGAGGTGGGGACATCCAGCGTGGAGGATCCTCTTCATACGGTCACCGCCGTACACTGAAGCTTGAATGTAAGGTACCCATTTAAACATGGGATACCTTGCATTCCTATTGGCTGACATTTTCAAAAAGAATGAGAGCTACTGAAATCCTATTGGCTATTTATATAGTGTCGGCGATGTGGGGGGCGGCGGTTTAGGGGTTAATAGGTTTATTTTAATGTCGGCGATGTTGGTGGGCGGCGGATTAGGGTTTAATAACTTTAATATAGTATTTGCGATGCGGGAGGGTGGCAGTTTAAGGGTTAATAGGTAGTGTATGGATGTTAGTGTACTTTGTAACATTTTAGTTATGAGTTTTGTGAAACATTTTTGTTTTGCAAAATCTATAGCTACTGGTCTCAGATCGCAGACTGTATAGGCTGTAATGCAAGCATTTTAGCCGGACCGCACAACCTGTAATATAGCGCAATGGAAAATCCTGCACTTGTAACTAGTAAACTAAAACTATTAACTTCCTAAACCGCCGGCCCCCCACATCGCAAAACACTAAATTAAAATATTAACCCCTAAACCTAACACCCCCTACCTTTAAATCAAACGTTACAATATAACTATCTTTAAATAAATAAAAACTTACCTGTGAAATAAAAAAAAACTATCGGCTAGATTACGAGTTGTGCGTTAAGGTAAAAAAGCAGCGTTAACAGGTCCTAACGCAGCTTTTTTACGCCCACTGGTATTACAAGTCTTGCAGGTATAGGTGTACCGCACACTTTTTTGGCCTTACCGCAAATCAACTTACGTAAATTTCGTAAAGCCTTTTTTCTATGGGACTTGCATAGCGCTGGTATTACGAGTTTGTCCTAGTAGGCCAAAAAGTAAGCGGTACACCCTCTACCGCCAAGCTTACTAACGCATTTTAAAGTCAGTAGTTATGAGTTTTACGCTACAAAGCTGTAGTATAAAACTCATAACTAAAGTGCTAAAAAGTACATTAACACCCATAAACTACCTGTTAACCCCTAAACCGAGGCCCTCCCGCATCGCAAACACTAAAATAAAATGATTAACCCCTAATCTGCCGCTCCGGACATCGCCACCACTATAATAAACATTAACCCCTAAACCGCCGCACTCCCGCCTTGCAAACACTAGTTAAATATTATTAACCCCTAATCTGCTGCCCCCAACATCGCCGCCAGCTACATTATACTTATTAACCCCCTAATCTTCCGCTCCGGCCATCGCCACCACCTACATTATACCTATTAACCCCTAATCTGCTGTCTCCAACGTCGTCGCCACTATTCTAAATTTATTAACCCTTTAAACCTAAGTCTAACCCTAACACCCCCTAACTTAAATATAATTAAAATAAATCTAAATACAAATTCCTATCATTACCTAAATAATTTCTATTTAAAACTAAATACTTACCTATAAAATAAACCCAAAGATAATAGTTACATTTTAGCTAGCTTAGAGTTTATTTTTATTTTACAGGCAAGTTTGTATTTATTTTAACTAGGTAGAATAGTTACTAAATAGTTATTAACTATTTACTAACTACCTAGCTAAAATAAATACAAATGTACCTGTAAAATAAAACTTAACCTAAGTTACAATAACACCTAACACTACACTACAATTAAATAAACTCCCTACATTAAATGCAATTAAATAAATTAAATAAAATTAGCTAAATTACCAAAAAAAAACAAACACTAAATTACAGAAAATAAAAAACAAATTACAAGATCTTTAAACTAATTACACCTAACCTAATAGCCCTATCAAAATAAAAAAAGCCCACCCAAAATAAAAAAAGTCTTCATCCAGACGGCATATTCTATCTTTATCCTTCCAATGCGGAGCGGCTCCATCTTCAAGACATCCGGCACGGAGCATTCTCTTCTTTCAATGGCTAATGACGAATGAAGGTTCCTTTAAATGACGTCATCCAAGATGGCGTTCATTAGATTCCGATTGGCTGATAGAATTCTATCAGCCAATCATAATTAAGGTTGAAAAAATCCTATTGGCTGATGCAATCAGCCAATAGGATTGAACTTCAATCCTATTGGCTGATCCAATCAGCCAATAGGATTAAGCTCGCATTCTTTTAGCTGATTGGAACAGCCAATATAATGCAAGCTCAATCCTATTGGCTGATTGAATCAGCCAATAGGATTTTTTTAACCTTAATTCCGATTGGCTTATAAAATTCTATCAGCCAATCGGAATCTAAGGGATGCCATCTTGGATGACATCATTTAAAGGACCTTCATTCGTCGTTAGCCATCGAAAGAAGAGGATGCTCCGCGCCAGATGTCTTGATGATGGAGCTGCTCCACGTCGGAAGGATGAAGATAGAAGATGCCGTCTGGAGGACCACTTCTGCCCGTCTGGAGGACCACTTCTGCCGGCTTCATTGAGGACATCTTGCCGCTTGGATGAAGACTTCTCCCGGTAAGTGAATCTTCGGGGGTTAGTGTTAGGATTTTTTAAGGGTGTATTAGGTGGGTTTATTTTTTAGGTTAGGCTTTTGGGCTGCAATAGAGCTAAATGCCCTTTTAAGGGCAATGCCCATCCAAATGCCCTTTTCAGGGCAATGGGGAGCTTAGGTTTTTTTAGTTAGGCTTTTATTTGGGGGGTTGGTTGTGTGGGTGGTGGGTTATACTGTTGGGGGGTTGTTTGTATTTTTTTTTTTTAGGTAAAAGAGCTGATTTCTTTGGGGCAATGCCCCACTAAAGGCCCTTTTAAGGGCTATTAGCAGTTTATTGTAGGCTAGGTTTTTTTTTTTATTTTGGGTGGGCTTTTTATTTTGATAGGGCTATTAGATTAGGTGTAATTAGTTTAAAGATCTTGTAATTTGTTTTTTATTTTCAGTAATTTAGTGTTTTTTTTGTGGTAATTTAGCTAATTTTATTTAATTTATTTAATTGTATTTAATGTAAGGAATTTATTTAATTGTAGTGTAAGGTTAGGTGTTATTGTAACTTAGGTTAGGTTTTATTTTACAAGTAAATTTGTATTTATTTTAGATAGGTAATTATTAAATAGTTAATAACTATTTAGTAACTATTCTACCTCGTTAAAATAAATGCAAACTTGCCTGTAAAATAAAAATAAAACCTAAGCTAGATACAATGTAACTATTAGTTATATTGTATCTAGCTTAGGGTTTATTTTATAGGTAAGTAGTTAGTTTTAAATAGTAATTATTTAGGTAATGATAGGAATTTGTATTTAGATTTATTTTAATTATATTTAAGTTAGGGGGTGTTAGGGTTATAGTGGCAGCGACGTTGGTGGCGGCAGATTAGGGGTTAATAAATGTAGGTAGGTGGCGGCGATGTTAGGGGCGGCAGATTAGGGGTTAATGATATTTAACTAGTGTTTGCGATGCGGGGGTACGGCGGTTTAGGGGTTAATATGTTTATAATAGTGGCAGCGACATTGGGGGCGGCAGATTAGGGGGTTAATAAATATAATGTAGGTGTTGGCAATGTCGGGGCGGCAGCTTAGGGGTTAATAAGTGTAAGATTAGGGGTGTTTAGACTCAGGGTTTATGTTAGGTTGTTAGGTGTAAACATAAATTTTGTTTCCCCATAGTAGTCAATGGGGCTGCGTTACTGAGTTTTACGCTGCTTTTTTGCAGGCGTTAGAATTTTTCTCAGCTGGCTCTCCCCATTGATGTCTATGGGGAAATCGTGCACAAGCATCTATAACCAGCTCACCGCTCACTTAAGCAGCACTGGTATTGGAGTGCAATGTGGAGCGCAATTTTGCTCTACGCTCACTTCTTGCCAGTTAACGCTGGGTTGATAAAAACCCGTAATACCAGCGCTGTAGGTAAGTAAGCGGTGACAATAAACTGCAAGTTAGCAACGTACCCCTGTTACCGCACAACTCATAATCTAGGCGTAACATTAAACTATAAATTAACCTAACATTCCTATTCTAATAAAATTAAAAAAAACTACAAATTAAAAACCCTAAATTAAAAATTTAAATAAACCTAATACATCGAAAAAAATAAAAAATCTAACATTACAAAAAATCATAAACACTAAAAATACGAAAAATAAAAAGCTCTAAGATTACAAAAAATAATAAACAAAATTATCAAAAATAAAAAACAACTACACCTAATCTAATAGCCCTATAAAAATAAAAAGCCCCCCCAAAATAAAAACACCCCCTAACCTAACAATAAACTACAAATAGCCCTTAAAAAGGGCCTTTTGTAGGGCATTGCCCTAAGTTAAACAGTTATTTTACATTAAAATATTACAAAGTCCCCCCTTAAAGTAAAACCCCCCCCACCCAACCAACTCCCCAAAATAAAAAACCTAAGTCTAAAAAATCCTAAGATACCCATTGCCCCTAAAGGGGCATTTGTATGGGCATTGCCCTTAAAAGGGCATTCAGCTCTTTTACTGCTCATAAAAGGGCATTCAACTCTCTTTTACACTGCCCAAAGCCCTAATCTAAAAAACCCCAAAACAAACTAACTAACACTAACCCAAGAATATCTACTCACGGTCCCTGAAGTCTGGTCATCCATCCTCATCTAGGTGGAGAGAAGTCTTCATTCAGGCGGCAACATCTTCCTCCATCGCAGGACCATCTTTTTTCTTCATCCCGGTGTCGTGGAGCTGTGGAGGCGTGTAGCTGTGGAGGCGCGGAGCATCGTGGCCGGCGGCGCAGACATCCAGCGTGGAGGATGCTCTTAATACGGGTCACCTCTGTACACTGAAACTTAAATGTAAGGTACCCGTTTAAATATGGAGTACCTTGCATTCCTATTGGCTGACATTTTCAAATCAGCCAATAGGATGAGAGCTACTGAAATCCTATTGGCTGATGTAAACAGTAGCAATGGAAAATCCCGCACTCAAACGTCATTTTTTGAGTGTGGAATGGACGTTGTGTTACAGGCTAAAATGCTTGCGATATAGCTATACCGCCGCGACTCGTAATATGGGTTACCGGCCATTACACGCACAATGGCCAATTTTTCATCAGTATAGTCGTACCGCAAAACTCGTAATCTAGGTGAATGAGAGCTTATTCTGAGTGCATAAAAAGTCCCAAAAAGTCCTTAATATAAATCAAACCCTTTCCTGGTACAAATAGCAGATAGGTGAACACTATAGATAAGGCAAAACAATGATCAAGATAAAGCTCTAGGAGAGAGCGAAACGCGTTGAATTGTGGGACTGTGCACCTTTGATTATAAAACTAATATTTTCTATTACCATCTTTCAACAACCCGGGTTGCTCATATACCCGCTATAACTTCCTTAGTGGCTGAAAAACCTGCGTGCATCAGCACTAAGGGCAGGTAAAATTCATATTACAAGGAAACTCTTTCCTAAACCATATCCACTAATATCTGTGACATTTATACAAATATAAGAATTGTGTGACAAGAAACTTATAAGCAAGAATCAAGACAAGCCTCTAAAGCGCTGATTGGCAGGCGCGAGTCGAGCCCCCAAAGTACCGGGTGTGACGTAAGATGCAGAGAACACGAGGAATTTGCCAACCGCGATACACTGCAGGACGTATTGGATACCCTGCTGTCTTGGATAAACAAGCTTTAAGGTACGATACTTGATAAGAAGCTGCCAACTGTGATACACTGTTGATTGTAGACGCAGGTCACATTGGATACCCTGCAGTCGTGGATAAACAAGTTTAAAGGTACGATCCTTGACAGGAATTTCACTGTTAGCCAATATTGCACTGCCTCACTACTAAGAACTTGCCTAATTTAACATTTTATATCTTATTGGCAGCCGAAACTGACTCTTTTTCATAAAAATGAGCTCTATTATGAACATTTTCTAATTGTTTTAATTTTTATGTAAACATTGACAAATTAGGAAAACCGTTTTGTCAAGAGATTTTTATGTGTTTTTTCGTAAGGAATACAACCTAATGTATAGAGAACACAGAAAATAGTTTATTGGCACTATTGTATCTAACAACTAAAAACAGATTTAGCCTCTGATAAGATACAAAGTATCTCTATTTTCTGTCTACTCCATAACAAATAAATATATCCTGAATAATTAATCATAGTGGCTTATGTTAGAGACGTCTCTATTAAATGTTGTATTATATATTTTATGCTTAGTCATATGATGGTGTTTTTATGAAATTAAATATTTTTATATCTATTAAATAATTTTATGCCTTCAATATAAAGCCTCTATAGATTTTTCGCACATCAATTTATTTTTCAAACAATCTTTTTAAACACTTTTTGGTATCTTTAGCAGTTTGCGCCATTACTACACCCACTTTTTCTGTTCACCAATTGTTTAGATTGAAGGATCTAATCTTATCTGTAAGGAGTTTGATACCTCACATTTGACACCAGTGCACTATATCACACACTTTATGCATAAGAGAACAGTCTGCTTGTGACTGTAATTCCCCGCCATTATTCCGGGGTGGGGACAGTACTGAGAGCTGGTGTATGTCTGCTGCCAAGGGCCTCCAGTCTAGTTCATATGACTGCAGTCATGAATACACCAAACAAGGTATATTTTAAATCCTCAAAACAAGGGGCAGTCATATTTGGTAATTTTTTTTTTTTTTAAATAATTTTTATTGAGGTAAATGCATAGACATCGCTACATTCATAAGGTAGAGTACACTTCAAGCAGAAATTGCATATTTTCCAGAGTTATACATTTTCAATATGCATCAGACATGAAATCAGAGTATCAAAGTATCAACATTCCAGTATAAACTCAGTATCTCAGGCACAATATACAGTATTCAATACAAGGATTAAGTAAATCTAACAAGTGAGATATGTTATAATATACCAAGTTGAAGTATAACCCTCTAAATACAATGCAGGGCTGGAGCCCTTGAAATGTAAGTAGCAATGCCTATCATACATACAAGAGAACATATATAATATTACCTCAGTTTTTTCTATTTCAACCATTTTAACCTGACGTGCATCCTCCACATACTACAAAGTCACTTATGGACTTCCCTTCACTTAAAAAATAGTTAGTCGGAGGAAGACTCCATAGGCCCCTACTTGACCTTCAATGAAATAAGTTACAAACATATACACTCCACAGGTAGGCAGCACTGAAGAGAGTAATAACTATGAGCTTCAGGGGGAAGCACCTTTTAACCGGCTGGAAAAGCTCTATAGGAACTATTGTGCTCGCCCCCTGTGGAGCAATTACAGGTCTATGGTAAAAAACTAAATAAGTGGGCCATTATAAATAAACACGCAAGCCCCCTTTGGGCCTGCATCTTCATTTAATATATGCAACAGTTATACAAACTCAACTTCCCAAAAAAAGAGACTGATAGGCCACTCATGGGCCATAAACTCAATAGAAAAACAATTGCAATTAATTAACCAACGTATCAGTGCTAGACAGTAGCTCCCCATTAGCTTCAGCTATGAGACACTTATCACAATGAGAAAGAATCAGCTTAGCGGTTCAGCATAGTCCTTAATGGTAATGACACATGCACACTATACACACTGCATATAAAAAAATCAACAATTAACATGTTAGGTTAAGCTAGAGGACCTAATATATAGGCCTTACAATTACAATATGCAGAGTAGCATCAAGTGAAATAAAGTGTAGCACAAAACTGCATAGCAACTGGGATATCTTCCTACACTATGATCCCAATACATAAACAAATAAGGCCTAAATTCTGCAGATAAATACAGTGTGCATGTGATAGGACACATCTTGGTTTTAAGCTGTCATTATACACTACTTGCCTCATCTAACAGGGAGATTGATTAGCAAGATCCAGTGCCGATATGCATTTCCTATCTGAGCTTTAACTGTTAAGGGGGGATGATCCCCAGAATAGCACATACTGTGGATTCCTCCTTATCTCAGATATATAGGCCACTTTTGGGCCTCTAGAAACTATAAAATATATCATTATAAGTCCTCTTATATACAATATATTGCTGCAATAAATGCCATACCCTCCAGAGACATTATTAAACCAGAGAAGCTTTTCCCATTGTCAGATAAAATAAACATAATAAAAACATAACCTCCCATTGTAAGGTATCAGCCACTTTTTGTATGTTGGATATAGTAATACATTAGGAGAGGGGAATTGTGTGTATATATGGGGCCTCTTTTGGTTCCTGGCAAGATGTAAGACCTGCTAAAAATGATGTCGTATTAAGGAGCACGTTTAAATTACATAGGCCACTTCCAGACCTCTGGACTATAAACTATTGTTTTATAGGATATCTGTAGCTTGTGGCAGTTTCTATATTGGGGCAGCAGACATCTAACTTTATAAGAAACTTAAGCTGGCCCCCAGATACATTGCTCTAATAGCTGTATAAATCATATAAGGCGGAACTGTAAGTCACTGTCTTCAGTGTCATAAATTAAGGCAACCAATAGGAATCCAACTAGGCAACATTAATATCTAGATATATGCATAAACATTCCCTATATTAGTAGGTCTGTAGGTTCGAAGGCTAGATACTAATAAACTGTAACACTGGAAGTACCCCTGTATTTCAAGCAAGCAACCCCATTCATGTGACAGCTAACAATGTTTTCAGCTAATAATACAATAAAGGAAGGGTTTACTGCAGAATATAGTTCGTATGACTCATAAGCAGACTTTCCAGGCTCAAAGGCCATCATTAAATTATAATTTTAAAATGTTCAAGAGTATGACACATCAATAAAAGCATGTTTACCCTATACCAGCTCTATAGAAACAGTTCTGCTGTATGTCAAATAGAGGAGTAAATATTTTGTATACAGCAGACCGCAGACCGCAGTTGACACAGTCTTGCAAAGTCCATCTCAGTGTTTCAGGATGTCCTGATGGCAAGTTTTTATGTGGGGAAGAGGTCTAAAGTCCACCTCGAAGTATCTTTCTACCCTAGCCCACACCTTGTCTGTTGCAAGGGCTAGCAAGCAGCAGGCCCTGAAGTACACAGAAAGTAACAGCAAGGCTAGGGATACCTTCAAATCTGACAAGGACCAGCCGAGTCCCCCCTGTCTCCATCCAGCTCCCGTTCCCCTGTGAACACCCAGCAAGAGTTCGGCCTCCCCCACTGATCCCAGCTGGAAGTGGACCAATGCGGGCAAGCTCCGCCATCGCTGGAATTCAACCTTATACTGAGAGGTCTCCTCCATCCGATCCATGGACTCTGCATCAAATTGCCCTGCAGCTGCGTCTGTGTGGGTCTCATCGTGGGCACCAGAATATTCAGAGTCCCCATCTAGAGGGCCGGCTGCCTCCTCCAGAACCGGGACCGGGACACAAGGTAAGGATCCCACGCAAGCCATCAGCAGCGGGTACAGCAGAACTCCCCCTGCAGTAAGCTGGGCTATATTAGGTCGTGGAATTTCTCCTTGGTTGTTAGGTTCCATCCTCATCGCCACCTCCGGTGTAACCATTGTTATCTCAGCGTGTACTTGCTCCATGTGGGACGTAAGGCGGTCTAATCTGCTGCAAAACTTATATTCGAAATCCAGGAGCAGGGATCTGATGGTGGTAGAAATATCCCCCATTTTACAAATCTGATTGCAGGTTAGAATAGAGTAACAAGTTAATGCAGAGGCACAATCTTACTCTGCTGACCCCGGTTCCCCGGGGGGGGGGGGGTGTGCTGGGTTTTCCTTCCTTATGGGCCACCAAGAAATCCCTGCGGTCCGGTTTGGGAAGCTTCTTTTCTCTAAATATAAATATAATCCAGTCCAGCAAAGTGTTCTCTACTTCATGTAAGTCAGTTTCTGTCTGGATGGATGTGAAATACCCTAATTACAAGGCGGATTGTAATTTTTCTTTATAGAGCTCCCAATTTAGCAGCCATCTTAGGCCCTAGCCTAGACACGCCCCCCATATTTGGTAATTTTATGCTGAGATGGCCTAATGTAGTGGAGACAATAGGCGGATTATCAATATCTTGTCAGGAACTCTTGAATTTGTGACCAGTCATGGCCGCTGCCTAGACATGCCCCCCATAATCATGTTTTTAATCACTATTCCGTAAGACACAATTTAAATCATGGTTTTCTATATAAAGGTTTTCATCTTTAGAATAATAACTTTTCAGAATATTTTTTCCAGTTATATCAGAAAATTACATATTAGGTAATATATACATAGATAATTATGAAATTATTTGGAGGTGAACTATCACCAGTTTAATGGGTTATTTATATTTGATAAAGTTTCAGCTGTACTTTATTAGAAACTAGGCGATAAGCCTGTCTAGAGGGTAGTCTATTTAAAAAAAAAACTACAAACCCTAAAGCTAAAATTACACAAAATAAAAAATATAAAATTACATAAAAAAAATTAAACCTAAACTAATACCTCTATAAAAAATCCCCCAAAAATAAAAACACCCCCAATCTAATATTTAACTACCAATAGACCTTGAAAGGGCTTTTGTAGGGCATTGTCCTTAGTTAAACAGCTCTTTTACCTAAACAAATTACCAATTACCCCCTAACAGTAACCCCCCACCCATCAAACCCCCCAAAATAAAAAAAACTAACACTAAAAAAACTAAAATACCAATTATATGGGCATTGTATGGGCATTAACCTTCAAAGGGCATTCAGCTCTTTTACTGCCCTTAAAAGAGCAATCAGCTCTTTTCCAGCCCAAAAAACCCTAATAAAAAAAAAAGCCACCCCAAAAAATAAAAAAAAGCTTAAGACTAAGCCCCAAATAGGTACTCACCATTTCTGAGGTCCGGTGGAGGAGGTCTTCTTCCAGGCGGCTCCATCATCTTCTATCTTCATCCTGAACGAAGGAGGCAAAAAGCGGAGGTGCGGAGCTGGCTTCCCCTATTGCATGGATCCTCAGCGGCGGTCCTCAACGACGGCGGTTCTTGGCGGCGCAGCAGCGGCGTTCCTCATGGTCGTGGAGGCTCCTCTTTATCTGATTTCCATTGTACACTGAAAATTTAATGCAAGGTACCGCATTCAATTTGGGGAACCTTGCATTCCTATTGGCTGAAATTTTTAAATCGGCCAATAGGATGAGAGCTACTGAAATCCTATTGGCTGTTCAAATCAGCCAATAATATTTTAGTATCTCTCATCCTATTGGCTGATTTAAAAATTTCAGCCAATAGGAATGCATTCAATAAATATGGGGTACCTTGCATTCAATCTTTAGTGTGCGACGGACTATCTCATGCGAACCGCTGCCAAAGACCGCCGCCGTTGAGGACCGCCGCCGTTGAGGACCTCCGCTAAGGATTCACGCATCAGGGGAGAAAAGCTCCGCACCTTCGCTTCGCTCCGGATGAAGATAGAAGATGATGGAGCTGCCTGGAAGAAGACCTTCTCCGCCGGACTTCAGGAACGGTGAGTACCTATTTGTTAGTTATAGGATATTTTTTTTTTTTTTTTTTAAAGATTAATGGGCTGGAAATGAGCTGATTGCCCTTTTAAGGGCAGTAAAAGATCGGAATGCCATTTTAAGGGCAATGCACATACAAATGCCCCTTTAGGGGCAATGGGTAACTTAGGTTTTTTTTAGTGGCAGTTTTTTTATATTGGGGGGTTTGGTGGGTGGGGGTTTTTACTGTTAGAGGGGACTTACTATTTTTTAAATGTAAAAGAGCTGTTTAACTTAGGACAATGCCCTACAAAAGGCCATTTTAAGGGCTATTGGTAGTTTAGTTTAGATTAGGGGGTGTTTTTATTTTGGGGGGCTTTTTTATTTTCTTAGGGATTAGGTTTAATTTTTTATTTTTTGTAATTTTAGATTATTTTTTTTGTAATTTAATCTTAGGTTTTATTATTTTAAGTGTAACTTTGTATTGGGGTTAATTTAGGGGGTGTTAGGTTAGGGGGCTTAGTAATTAAATTAGTTATTTGCGTTGTGGGGGGTTGGCGGTTTAGGAGTTAATAGGTTAATTAGGTTTATTGTGATGTAGGTGTTTGGCGGTTTAGAGGTAATAGGTTAATTAGGTTTTTTGCGATGTAGGGGGTTGGGATTTAGGAGTTAATAGGTTAATTAGGTTTATTGCGATGTGGGGGTTTGTCGGTTTAGGGGTTAATAGGTTAATTAGGTTTTTGAGATGTGGGGGTTTGTCAGTTTAGGGCTTAATCAGTTAATTAGGTTTATTGCGATGTGGGGGGTTGGCGGTTTAGGGGTTAAAATTGTAATTATTTTATTAGAGGATTAGGGGTTAATTACGAAAAATAATAATTACCTTTATAATAACAATTTAAATAGTTGCATTTAAAGGGACACTAAACTTAATTTTTTTCTTTCATGATTCAGATAGAGCATGCAATTTTAAGGAACTTTCTAATTTACTCCTATTATCAATTTTTCTTCGTTCTCTTGCTATCTTTTTTTAAAAAGCAGGACTGTGATGCATGGGAGCCGGCCCATTTTTGGTTGAGAACCTGGGTTATCCTTGCTTATTGGTGAGTAAATGTAAGCCTCCAATAAGCAAGCGCTATCCATGGTGCTGAACCTAAAATGGGCTGGCTGCTAAGATTTACATTCTTGCTTTTAAAATAAAGATAGCAAGAGAACAAAGAAAAAATTATAATTAGAAAGTTGATTAAAATTTCATGCTCTATCTGAATCATGAAAGAAAAAATTTGGGTTCAGTGTCCCTTTAACTAAAACTAAAACATTATAGGTTTCACTTTCATTTTTACCACTTGCCCCTCATACTTAGATCCTTGAGCAAATTTAGTCCTATTTAAATCATTGATTTTTATCCAACTTGCTTAAAGGACCAGTCAACACATTAGATTTGCATAATCAACTAATGCAAGATAACAAGACAATGCAATAGCACTTAGTCTGAACTTCAAATGAGTAGTAGATTTTTTTATAACAAATTTCAAAGTTATGTCTATTTCCACTCCCCTTGTACCATGTGATAGCAATCAGCCAATCACAAATGCATATACGTATAGTGTGTGAGTTCTTGCACATGCTCAGTAGGATCTGGTGACTCAAAAATTGTAAATATAAAAGACTCTGCACATTTTTTTTAATGGAAGTAAATTGGAAAGTTGTTTAAAATTACATGCTGTATCTGAATCATGAAAATTTAATTTAACCTGAGTGTCCCTTTAAAGCTGTCTTCTTGATATAGACAATGATGTTCAAACCATTGTCAGACCCATAAGAAACTTTCTAGCTTTGCCAGTCTCACAGTCCGTGGGTCTGGCGATATATTAAAAAAAAGTTGGCTGAACCTTTATGTGCCGACGAGTAGATGCAATGTTTTATTTATATGTATCTTATTACATAATATGATACTATGTATTTTAAAGGAACAGTCTACTTGAAAATGTTTATTGTTTAAAAAGATAAATAATCGCTTTATTACCCATTCCAGTGTTTTGCATAACAAACACTGTTTTATTAATACACGTTTTACCTCTGTGATTACCTTGTATCTAAGACTCTGCAGACTTGCATTTTTAGCCAATTAGCACAATTTTATATATATGGCACACATAAACTAGCACTGTCTAGCTTTGAAACTCTGTCAAAGTGCACTAAGAGGTGGGCTTTCAAATTAGCATATGAGCCTACCTAGGTTTAGCTTTTAACAAAGAATATCAAATGAACAAAGCAAATTTGATGATAAAAGTATATTGTGATCAGCCATACAGGCGTTTTTTACCTGTATGATGTGCGTATCATGTATTTTACCTGTGATGTTTTCTATTGAGCAGAATTATTTAAATAGGTAGCGGTTATGTGTATCATTACAGTCTGAGTAAACGGCGTGGATCACCTAGAAATGCATCACTGTTTTAATGACATTTGTTTTTACTCAATAAATGTTTTAATCGCTACCGCTCCTGTTGGTAAATTTGTTACCATTTTAAACCTATTTGGATCACGATCTGGGTTAATCATCCTGAGCATTGGTTTGCTGCACAGACACGGCTTAGCATTAGCTGCTGATGATTCATTCCTATATCCTATGGTGAAAGTGGGTTTGTCATCCTGAAAGTGGACCTGCCTTGAGAGCTGGTTGTCAAGTCAGCCGAGTGGCTCAGAAGTCTCGGCCTGCCCCATTTGTATTATAGTGTGCATAACCGCACGTGAGTGGTTTACCTATTTTTTTGGACTGGCTTGTTATCCCAACGTTATTGCACTTAGAGGCACCTCTGTTTTGTTCCCTTCTCAGGAATCCGATTCTCTACGTCTGCTGATTGTCCCAGAGAGCTGTCAGAGTATCATCTTTGTCTCAAGAGACTTTTTGTTGGGTTCCATTCATTTATTGTTAGTCAATTTTATAAATTATTTTCTTTTTTAATTTACTTACCTACAGGGATATGCACATAGTGTTTGAGAATTAGAGTGCCCCCTAAGGATATTTGAGTGACAGTACGGTTACTCATTTATTATATTACAAAACTTTTTTGTTTGCATTTTGTATATTTGTTTGAGAATAATATTTGTTTGTCGTGATCATATGTTATAGGAGACTATATCGGCGACTTTATAGTTTTACATGACTACATTATGTTTAACATTGCAAAGTTAAAGGTACAACTCAAATGTTGAAGCACTTGAAAGTGATCCAGCATAGCTGTAAAAAAAAAAAGCTGACTAGAAAACATCCCCTGAACATCAATATGAAAAAAAATTAAGATATGTACCTCAAAATTTTCTATGTATTCACACCCCATTGTAAAGAGACTTCAGTCCCAGGACTTCTAAGGGAGTGTGCATCTATTATGTGCAGGCATAGTCATCTTATTTTCCTATTCAGTTTAAGGACGTTTACTGTGAAATCTCATGAGATTCTTTTTACAGCATCTCTAACTGATCACAGAGCACTCTGGTGAACTGAAGAAATTTTGAGGTAAAATATTTTCCCTTTTTACATAGAGATGTTTAGGTGAGCTTTTTACAGTTATGCTGCATCACAAGTGATTTAGCATATGAGTATTATGTCCCTTTAAACAAATAGGTCATGTAAAAATGTAAAGTCGCATCTACTGTCTTCTATAACATATTAATTAATATCAGGACAAATAAATATTATTCTTAACCAAACAGGAAACAAATTTCTTGAAAATGACTATAATAATTAAAATAATAAGCATTCTACAAGAAAATATATATAAATACAACTTTTTATATACAACATATATTGGGTCTCTACACTATTAACTTCTTATGCACCCTCACCCCCCACAACCTAACCACACTACACTACACTATTAACCCCTTACTCACGCTCACCCCCACTGCAACCTAACTCCACTGCACTATTAACTTCTTACACACCCTCACCCCCACGGCAACCTAACCCCACTACACTATTCACCCCTTATATGCCCTCACCCCCACCGCAACCTAACCCCACTACACTATTAACCCCTTACATGCCTTCACACCCACTGCTACCTAACCACACCACACTACACTATTAACCCCTTATGCACCCTCACCCCTACTGCAACCTAACCCCACTACACTATTAACCCCTTACATGCCCTCACCCCCACCGCAACCTAACCCCACTACACTATTAACCCCTTACATGCCTTCACACCCACTGCTACCTAACCACACCACACTACACTATTAACCCCTTATGCACCCTCACCCCTACTGCAACCTAACCCCACTACACTATTAACCCCTTACATGCCCTCACACCCACCGCAACCTAATTGCACTACATTATTAACCACTAATGTGCCCTCACCTCCACCTCCAACCTAACCCCACTACACTATTATTCTCTTAGGCACCCTCAACCCCACGGCAACCTAACCCCACTAAACTACATTTAAAAACAAAACATTACACAAATTTACAAAACTATTAAAAACAACAAACAGCTACCAAATAAACAAACTTTAACACAATAGCACAAAATAAACAAATCCTAACTCAATACTTCAAAATAAACAAACCCTAACACAATACCACAAAACAAACAAACCATAACACAAAATTACAAAATAAACAAACCCTTAAACAAAATAAACAAATCCTAAAACAAAAGAGGGGGTAGAGCAAAATAGAGGGGGGAGAGAGCAAAAGAGATGGGGGAGAGATAGCAAAAGAGAGGGGGGAGAGCAAAAGAGAGAGAGAGAGAGAGAGCAAAAGAGAGGGGGGAGCAAAAGAGAGGGGAGAGAGAGCAAAAAAGATGGGGGAGAAAGAGAGAGAGCAAAAAAGAAGGCGGAGAGAGAGCAAAAGAGAAGGGTTAGAGAGGGAGAGCAAAAGAGATGGGTTAGGGAGAGAGCAAATGAGAGGGGGGGAGAGAGAGAGAGCAAAAGAGAGGGGGGGAAAAAGACAGCAAAGTGAAGGGGGGAGAGAGCAAGAGAGGGGGAAGAGAGAGCGAACAAAAGAGAGGGGGAGACAGAGAGAGAGCAAAAGAGAGGGGGAGAGAGAGCAAAAGAGAGGGTAGAGAGAGCAAAAGAGAGGGGGAGAAGAGAGAGAGTGCAAAAGAGAGTGGGAGAGAGAGAGAGCAAAAGGGAGGGGGGAGAGAGAGCAAAAGAGAGGGTGGAGAAAGAGCAAAAGAGAGGGTGGAGAGAGAGCGAAAAGGGGGGAGAGAGCAAAAGAGAGGGGAGAGAGAGGACAAAAGAGAGGGGGAGAGAGAGAGCAAAAGAGAGGGGGGAAAGAGAGCAAGCAAAAGAGAGGGGTTAGAGGGAGAGCAAAAAAGAGGGGGTGAGAAAGAGAGAGCAAAAGTGAGGGGTTAGAGAGAGAGAGCAAAAGAGAGGGGGAGAAAGAGCGCAAAAAAGAGGGGGGAGAGAGAGAGCAAAAGAGAAGAGGGAGAGAGAGCAAGAAAGGGCGAAAAGAGAGCAAAATAGAAGGGGGGGAGCAAAAGAGAGGGGTTAGAGAGCGAGCAAAAGAGAGAGGGGGGAGAGAGAGCAAAAGAGAGGGGTTATAGAGAGAACAAAAGAGAGCGGTGAGAAAGCGAGCAAAAGAGAGAGGGGGGAGAGAGAGAGCAAAAGAGAGGGGGTAGGGGGAGAGAGAGCAAAAGAGAGGTGGGAGAGAAAGAGCAAAAGACAGGGGGAGAGCAAGAGAGGGGGGATAGAGAGAGCAAAAGAGAGGGGGATAGAGAGAGCAAAAGAGAGGGGGGGAGAGAGCAAAAGAGAGGGGGATAGAGAGAGCAAAAGAGAGGGGTGGTAGAGAGCAAAAGAGAAGGGGGAGATAGATAGCACAAGAGAGGGGGAGAGAGAGAAACTGCAAAAGAGACAGGGAGAGAGAGCCCAAAGGAGAGGGGGGGGAGAGAGATTGAGAGCAAAAGAGAGGAGGGAGGGAGAGAGAGCAAAAGAGAGGGGGGAGAGAGCAAGGGGTGGGGCCGCTGTACTGCAAAAAATGGCCCGTGTACACGGCTTTAGGGTGAAGAACCTACCACAAAAAAATCCAGTGACTGCCTTTAAACACTGATTTCAGCCCTTTTTAATATTTTGCCTCTTTGCAGCGGTTTCAAACATCATGGCCATAGTAACATAACATCTATGAACAAACTCCAAACATAATTCCTTGACCTCTAGATTTTAAGCTCTTTGCCATGTTTACCCCAAGTCCTGTTAGCATTACAAATTGTAATGTATTCAGCCCTAGGTTTAGAATTTATTCTCCAAACATGTCTGGCAAGCATAAGGATCATTTTGCATAAGTGTAGTTAGAATTACTTGTAATTATACTTCATTTACCTTAGTGCAATGACTCTCAAAATGTGTCAGAGCATCTGCCTGAGAGTGTCATTAAGAATTAGAGTTGGAGAAAATATATGAACACTTGATTTATAAAGTGACAAAAATTCAAAATATTGAATATAATATCTATTATCTCTCTCTCTCTCTCTCTCTCTCTCTCTCTCTCTTATATGTGTGTGTGTATATATATATATATATATATATATGTATATATATATATATATATATATATATATATATATATATATATATATATATATATATATACAATTGAATTTATTGCATGTACAACAGACATGGCATATATATATTGACGTGGTACCTGGGCTTATCCCATTTGGCCAGATGCGGTAACTAACTCTGTGCATGTTGCAGGGTCATGGGATGTGTGCCCAGTCCGGTCTGAGAATGCTGTCCCCTTCCGTGTTTTGCATATGTCTAGGGTGATTACATACGCCTGTGCACCGTCACTTGTTCCCAGTTTGTTGGATTTAGAGCTTGCATTGTGTGGCTGTTTAGGGACTCAGGTTTTGGAAGAAACCTTGACGTGGTACCTGGGCTTATCCCATTTGGCCAGATGCGGTAACTAACTCTTCCATTTTTGCTTTTAATCTTAGCTAAGAGCTTGTAAGTGAGTGCTGGACTTTCTCTGTGTGCTGTATTAATTTGTTTTGTAATTTTCCCTATGGTCCTTGCACCCAGACCTGTCTAGGGTTAACTGCCTGTGACTCTCGGGACAGTGCAGCTTCCTGGGAGTGCTATTGTGCATCCAGAGCTGTGCATGTTGCAGGGTCATGGGATGTGTACCCAGTCCAGTCTGAGAGTGCAGTCCCCTTCCATGTTTTGTAAATGTCTAGGGTGATTACATAAGCCTGTGCACCTTCACTTGTTCCCAGTTTGTTGGATTTAGAGCTTGCATTGTGTGGCTGTTTAGGGACTCAGGTTTTGGAAGAGACCTTGACGGACAGATTGGCCCGTGTATCCTACTTGGTCACCATTTAAATATAATATCAGGTGTATCCACATAATATTTATCCAGCATTACGGCATATTATATATTAGGTATTGTTACACATATTTATATTTATTTAGTTATCCATCTGTCCCCGCTGATAGTTTTTGGCTTCCCTGTCACTATGGTTACCCAACCAGGAATGATTACATAGTGGCACATTGGTTTATTATACCTTGTTAATTATTGTTTATCTTCTTCTGGTATGCCTGTTATTTTGCATTCTGGCCTTTTCGCATTGATTTGGTAGTGTTTATGTTTTTACAACATTATTATTTTGTCAGCCGATTATCACGCTGACACGGCTGTCTACTCCTCCCCTGGGGGGCGTGGCAAACGTGTAGAACGTGCACGTAACGGCTGTTGGGTATTTAAGTCTTGGTGGTGGGAAATGCAATTGTTGTTTTTCTGTTTGTCTGAGGACGAGCTAGTTTGGCTCGAAAACGTTCACAAATAAAGTGGATTTACAAGTAAATCCTTAGGAGTGCACTTTCTTCTATTCATCTATATATATATATATATAAAGTTCATAGGTACATGCACTCTCACCAACAGTTCACCTGCCAGGGTGCTCTCAGGGGGTATATAATAGTACGTAGAACAAAGCACTCACTGGACTTTGGACATCAAACGTGAAAAAACTTTAATGTGACGTTTCGGGACCTCAAACGTCCCTTCCTCTGACGTATATATATATATATATATATATATATACAATATGCACCGTATAAATATAATTTAAACTCACATCGTAATGCTTTCATTACTTTGAACAGTTGAATACACATTAGTGTCTTGAGTTGATATCAGCCAGGGCTGTCTCAAAAAAAAAAAAAAAAAAGAAGAAAAGAAAAAAGTTAAAAAAACAACTTCATTCATAAATAACATTGCATATTAGAATGCATCATTTCAACAATTCTAATGAGAACATTTTTAGATAATCTAACACATGACTCTGTTGCGGGAGGTCTAAATTGCCTCCTGTTTGTTAAAAGGTAGCAAGACAGTGCATTCCTAGAATTCAGTCATGTAAGGAAAAAACCTACCCAGAATTCAGTTAATTAGCCAGGCTTGCTTAGTTTTCTTTGGTAATAGCAGGTTTGTTTTGCCCAACAAGGTCAAATGTTAAGACCTGTTTGATTCAGTGGCAGTACCAATAAAAAAACAAACTTTGCTTTCCTTTTTCAGTCCTTTAAACACATTATAGAAGAAGACTATGTCTGTTACATGATCAGTCAATAAGCTGTTTAATTGAGTGTTCACAGATTTTTTTGTAGTTGAACAAGATAACATACAAAAAAATGTCCCAAAGTAAAAATATACAACAGTAATAAAAAACATGAATAAAATATGAAAATTACTACAGTTGACTGAAATATATTTTTTAATAAAACATGAGTAAGGGCATGACAGAAAAAAGCATTACATTTTCAGCGTGTAAGAAATCTCTGCGGCAGTGTCATTTTTAATTAAGTATCATATCTCTTGCCACTTTTAACTGAATGTTGTAAAAGGATTTATGAATACTAAGGAATACAATTCAGAGGAATTCTGATAAAATACTCTTTCCATCCGATTTTAGAGATTTAACTCATGTAACTATACAACACTAAGGGCCAGATTTACATTTTCTTTATGTTGTATCATACACAATAATGAAGTGTTTATGTAAATGTTTACGTCCTTTATGGGGTGTGGACCTTGGGGTGCAGAGATATGGCATACATTAATATGCATACTCCTGACTGGTTATGGTCCCAGGTGGAACAGATGAACTGAAATGCAATTCTAATACCTAGACTGATACCAGAAAATGTAGACATTTTAAAACAGAAAACTGTCAGAAATCATGAAGGGAGCAACAGGAAAAACTAGTGTGAGACCAGCAACAAGGGCTTGGGACAGGAATCAAAGTATACAATGTGAAAGTAGGTTGGCATAGGAGGAGGACAGCAGTTTTTGCAACAGTGCTAAGAAAAGTGATATGGAATCAGTAAGGTTAACAACAGGGGGGTACAGCAAACCTGCGACTTGCATGAAGGGACTCATTTGGAAATGATATCAGGACATGAGGAGGATAAATTGGACTAAAACATAGCTTTGATGGAAAGAAAGTCATAGCCTGGTTAGAACCAACACAATGGCAGGTGATGTTGAACCAGACTTAGACTTATAATAGGACAAACACAATACAGACAAAGACAAAACAGTCTGAGATCAGCAATAGAACACTAATTGCTGATACCAGGATTAGCAGCCAAGAAGCTCCAGAGAGAGACAAAATTCCAAGCATAGTAAAAGCAAAGGCAGGGTCTACCAAGTGGCACTGGCATGTCCAAACAAGAAGATAGAGGTTAAGGATGAAAACAAATCAGTGAAATGGAGGACTCTTGAGGAAGAAAGCATAAATAGATTCAGCTAAAGCAATGATTTGCAATCAGAAGGTGCCTTAGATACCTGGCAGTGCAGGAGAAACTAGCCTGGAAAGACAAGACACATTCCTACCACTGACAGACAGTATAACAGAGCTGCAGAACAAAGACCAGTACTACACAACACCTTCCAAAGCCTGGAACCATCTTTTCAGAAAACATAACATACATTTTTAACTAACCTATCGCAGCTCCATATGTTTTGCCATCCCCTTCCTCGTACCATAAGATTTTCATTTACTCCTGTCATTGCTTAATATTACCATCTGTTTTGATTTCATTAAAGAAAACAAATATAATGTAGTGGCTCGCTAATGTTGTACAAGGGTTTCCACAGCATATGTATTATTTCTTCTAAATATAGGGCCAGATTACAAGTGGAGCTCAAATGTTTGTGCGCGAGCGATAACAGATTTTCGTGTTCTTTTAGGCGCAAGTTAAATATAGAAATATTTATTTATGAATCAATAGAACATGTTCTGTTATGTGAAAAACATTGGAATGTGAAATATTCATATTTTCATGTTGGGTTAACAAACATGAGAATATGTGATCGGGTTTGCTCGTGAGAGGGGTGTTAGGTTCTTTTCCACTTTTTTTTTCTCCTTTGACTTCTATGGGGGAATAAGTTCGGCTTTTTGCACGTGTTGGGTTAGCACGGGAGTAATAACTTTTTACTTTCAATTCATAATACTAGCGCAACTTGAACCGCGCAAAAGTTTACTTCTAGCACATTAGCACTGTAGCGAAAGTGCTAAATAGCGCTCCACTCGTAATTTGTGAAACATGGTTAAACTAAATGCCATGTATTTACATACAATATGTATGCATGAATGCAAATAAACCTAGAGTCCTTCATGCCAGTGGAATGCTACTCTTTATAACACAGTGGGGATACAAGTGTATGGCAACAGAAAACCCTCATGTACTGCTCTATAATTCTCAGCTTGATATTGGTTGCTGATTAAAACTAAACCAGTCATGGTATAAGTTATGGTACAAAGGGTGAGATACAATTTCTTTATTCAATTCAAATAATTTAATGAAAATAATTTATAGCAGATTTGTACATTCAAGCAAATTAGGTGCAGCCAGTACACTGTTGAACAATTTTTATTTTATTGAGGTAAAGTTTGGCATACAAACAAAGTATTAAAGCATTCTACAATTGCTTTCAAAGGAACATATTACAGAGCTCATCATACAGTAAATAGAATGTGAATAAAGGTGTTACTAATGTCAACGTTCAATACAACAAGGTAATTAATGTAAATAATGCTATATAGAGACATATATCCACTTGGAAATTAACTAAAAATCCAACTGTGGGGAGTAAATCAAAGCAAGCGTTATACCGGTTGGTATTCTAAACCACTAATTCTATTCATTAAAGCCATGTGTGTAAAAGTCCATGCCATGTTAGTCTACTCTATAAGCACAAATAATGTTCACTAGTGACTTAACCCCTTAATGACCACAGCACTTTTCCATTTTCTGTCCGTTTGGGACCAAGGCTATTTTTACATTTTTGCAGTGTTTGTGTTTAGCTGTAATTTTCCTCTTACTCATTTACTGTACCCACACATATTATATACCGTTTTTCTCGCCATTAAATGGACTTTCAAAATATACCATTATTTTCATCATATCTTATAATTTACTATAAAAAATATTATAAAATATGAGGAAAAAATGGAAAAAAACACACTTTTTCTAACTTTGACTCCCAAAATCTGTTACACATCTACAACCACCAAAAAACACCCATGCTAAATAGTTTCTAAATTTTGTCCTGAGTTTAGAAATACCCAATGTTTACATGTTGTTTGCTTTTTTTGCAAGTTATAGGGCCATAAATACAAGTAGCACTTTGCCATTTCCAAACCACTTTTTTTCAAAATTAGTGCTAGTTACATTGGGACACTAATATCTTTCAGGAATCTCTGAATATCCATTGACATGTATATATTTTTTTTTAGAAGACATCCCAAAGTATTGATCTAGGCCCATTTTGGTATATGTCATGCCACCATTTCACCGCCGAATGCGATCAAATAAAAATTTTTTTTTACTTTTTCACAAATTTTTTCACAAACTTTAGGTTTCTCACTGAAATTATTTACAAACAACTCATGAAATTATGGAATAAATGGTTGTAAATGCTTCTCTGGGATCCCCTTTGTTCATAAATAGCAGACATATATGGCTTTGGCTTTGCTTTTTGGTAATTAGAAGGCTACTAAATGCCACTGCGCACCACACGTGTATTATGCCCAGCAGTGAATGGGTTAATTAGGGAGCATGTAGGGAGCTTCTAGGGTTACTTTTAGCTCTAGTGTAGTGTAGTAGACAACCCCAAGTATTGATCTAGGCCCATTTTGGTATATTTCATGCCACCATTTCACCGCCAAAAGCAATCAAATAAAAAAAAATTGTTCACTTTTTCAAACTTTAGGTTTCTCACTAAAATTATTTACAAACAGCTTGTGCAATTATGGCACAAATGGTTTTAAATGCTTCTCTGGGATCCCCTTTGTTCAGAAATAGCAGACATATATGGTTTTGGCGTTGCTTTTTGGTAATTAGAAGGCCGCTGCGCATCACATGTGTATTATGGCCAGCAGTGAAGGGGTTAATTAGGTAGTTTGTAGGGAGCTTGCAGGGTTAATTTTAGCTTTAGTGTAGAGATCAGACTCCCACCTTTCCCTTTAAGTGTGGGGATGTCTCAATAATATTAGATGGTTCACCAGCAGAAAACCTTTCTAATAGAGATGAGTGTTATATAGCCTCTAATGTACTTAGATAGGATATACCAGAAATATATCTACCAATAAGAATAGGAGGCAGAGAGCTAGCAACAAGTAGCTTAAGGAATACTTAGGAGACAATATGGTACGGATATGGTGAATATAGTAATCCCACAGTATAGGTGTACCAAAGAGTTAGATTGTTCAATATGTAAGAGCTGTGAGCAACAGGTTACTGAGAGAACGGACTGTTAACGATATGCAGTTTTCATAGAAGCAACGGAGGTTAAAGGCATACAGCTTACAGAGATAACTAAGGTACTCACAGTTGTCCGGTTTTCAGAGAGGGCGAGAGAGTGGCTGTGTTGAAATGAGAGCATACACCTTACCGGATCATTTGTAAAAGGGTGAGCGTTATCTCGTGCCTTGGAAATGAGTGGCTTGTAATAGCTTGTGTGCAGGCAAGATGCAGGGAGCAGGACGGAGCCTGATGACGTCAGTGCTGTAGTGTGAAACTCGGTTCATGGTGTCTGAAATTCTTTAGAAGATTGATCAGTAGCGCTTAGGTTAATATAAGCTTCAGAGCTGGAGACAAAGGTAAGTATGAACTCTTCAATAATCCAGCGTTGAAGCGTAGTAGGTGGAGCTCTTTTATCCTTGTCAGGATCTATGCTGCCGTTTGTTAAGGTGTAATGGAACTAATTGAGAAATAGTCAGTTAAGGTGGAAATGGACATGAAGGACAGCAAGTCAATAGTGAAAAAGGGTGTGTGTACAAGCGCTAAGGTAATCCCCAAGCTGTATCCAAACAGAGATCCTAACCAACCTCCAAAAAATATGCACAAGTAGTAAGAAGTGAATACAGCGCCAACAAGAGGCCAAGGGATAAATATACTCACAGAGAAAAGCAAGTCAATAGTGAAAAAGGGTGTGTGTACAAGCGCTAAGGTAATCCCCAAGCTGTATCCAAACAGAGATCCTAACCAACCTCCAAAAAATATGCACAAGTAGTTCCAAACAGAGATCCTAACCAACCTCCAAAAAATATGCACAAGTAGTCTTGAGAAAGGCCCTTTTTTGAGGGCAGAAACGCGTTGACATATTGGTAAGCATTACTTTAATCTTTACTTCATTCTCATATTGGATACACTATGTTGTGAATTTCTTTTTTTTACAGGGACACTTTTTAGGATACCATAGGAGCAGCTGACAGGTGCTAGGATCCATTCAGCTACTTCAGCAACCACACTCAGGAATTTGGATCTGTTAAAGTAACTAACATTGGAAGGAATCAATTTCCTCACTTTCACCTTGCTTTTCATCACCCATTTTTTCCATTTTTTAGTTTTGATTGACTTATTTTTGTTCTTCACTAACATTTGTTGATCAACTTTTTGAACACTTTTTTGGATTATATTTTATATTTTATTATTTTTTATTTTTTATGTTATTGCATATTGTGTATTTTATTTTTTATGTTATTGCATATTGTGTATTTTATTTAATTATATCTTAACCTCACTGGATTAAGTAGCTAGCATTTTTATATCCATTTGCACTCACTCACTATTTGATTGTATCTATACAATTATTTTGCTACCCCCTTTTTTTGCACTGCAGTGCATTTTTCTATTTTTTGGAACACTATTTTTGTAACACTAATTTTGAACACTATTCTTTGTATTATTGTTTATTAGTTTTTTGCTTGATGCACTTGCTACAGTTGTACTTAGGCTAATCCTGTTTTATTAGTATACACTCTTATTCTGGTGTACCACTCACACTGATCACCTGTTATTACCTCTGTTTTTATTGTAATTATCAGCTTTGGCCCTTTGAGCCGCTTCTGTAAGATATTCCTGTATTTGTAATTTTATTTATATGTGCTTTTTACATTTTTTATATATAGTCTTTTATTACTGATGCTTTTTAACATGGTTCATTAAATAATCTTCTTTTATCTCTCTGTGAGTATATTTATCCCTTGGCCTCTTGTTGGCGCTGTATTCACTTCTTACTACTTGGAAATGGACATGACATTAGTCCTGATTGCAGGTTCCGTATCACAGTGATTCAGGTCTTCTATAGAAGCGCTGGTAGTAGGTAGTGAGCGCCGGGGCCCCAGAATGCCACCACCCTCACACCCCGCTCCATTAGGCCTGGATTGGTAGGGTTGATGAAGTAAACCAGTGCTGCTGCTGAATATTGTGACCAGCGTGTCCTCCATAGCTGCATGGTGTCTAGTAAGTAGACTGCATAGCTCCTCAAAGAAATGTGCAGGGATCTTCATAGCAGAAACTTAGTAAAAGGTGTTAGGCAGGTGTAATGAGCACAACTGTGATGAAAATTTGTGTTGTCTTATCACGGAATGTTCTTGTTGTACCTTGCGGGGAATCACTGCCTTTTAACGATAGGAGCCCCCGAGTGCCCTACCAGAGGGTTAGATGATAAGCCGCAACCTTTGTATTACTCCGACATCTTGAGTTCAATATCAAGACCAAATATAGTGGTATTAAGCGAAAGAGCTTACTTTGGTGATGAAACTTTGGTCAAGTAAAATACACAATGTAGTGTTAGAAAGAGGATTTTAAGTAGATTTGTGCTAAAGTTTGAAGAGACTAACACTCTTGCGACCTGTCATGGCCGCGCCCGGAAGTTGCCCCTCGTTGAACAATTTTAAACAACTTTCCAATTTACTTCTGTTACCAAATTTTCTTGGTATCTTTTATTGAAAAATGACTTTGATAGGCTTGTGGTTCTCACTCACAGTGCTATTTAGAAAGAAAAATTATTTTCTATAGTAAAACCACTGACCCATAACAACTAAGGGCTCATTTCCATTGAGCCGTAATTAGGTTTGCGTGCGCTCGCAAACCGTTAAATTAGCTGTCGGAATAAATATCATTCACCAACTGCTTCCAATGGCCTGTTATAACTCAGTTTTAGGGTAGGGGTGTGTGGGTGGTGGGTTGTAATGTTGGGGGGGGATTGTATTTTTTTTTACAGGTAAAAGAGCTGATTACTTTGGGGCAATGCCCCGCAAAAAGCCCTTTTAAGGGCTGGTAAAAGAGCTGATTACTTTGTAATTTAGTTTAGGGTAGGGAATTTTATTATTTGGGGGGGTGGGTTATTTTATGAGGGGGCTTAGATTAGGTGTAATTAGATTAAAATTCTTGTAATATTTTTTTAATTTTTGTAATTTAGTGTTTGTTTTTTTGTATTATAGTTCAGTTTATTGTATTTTAGTTTAGATAATTGTAGTTAATTTATTTAATTAATTTATTGATAGTGTAGTGTTAGGTGTATTTGTAACTTAGGTTAGGATTTATTTTACAGGTAATTTTGTAATTATTTTAACTAGGTAGCTATTAAATATTTAAAGTAAAGGTAAACTTACCTTGTTTACGTTCTCCATTAACATTCTTTATGCCAAAATAATATGAGTTTCATTCATCAATTTTGCAGCACTTATCTGTCAAAGTTATGACCGCAACTATTTGGTTTTACATACTATCGTAATTTAACCCGTAATATATTTTTTGTTTTTTGCTTCTGGTCACGCTGTCCCAATAACCAATTGAAATTCTGGCCGTTAGGCGGCCGTCAAGCTACGTCATCGGAGTATTGTTTAATCTGCGCATGCGCCAATTTACTTTCTGCAGACTTGGTTTTGTTGCACGCTCCCGTTTCGCGCATACGCATTCTTCCCCCCCAGGCAATAAAGAGTAAACGTTGTGATAGTTGCGGTCTAGGGAAAACGGTCACGTATTTAAAAATTCATAGCCACTCTGTTTGAAATATAACATAGTACTGAATGAATGCATTATTGGTATTCATTAAATACTATGTTGCTAGCGTGATTGAAGCATGCTCGTTTTAGACCTGTTCAATGTAAACGCGGATTTTACATATACGCATGGAGCGGGTGGGACCGCTCAATACGTCAGTACAAAGAAATCAAGGAAGAAGATGATGGGCGGAGTTAGCGCGGTAACGGTAGGAAATTTTATAGATGAATAAAGTTGAAAATATAAAATGAATAAAAAAAAAAAGTTAGCGATCTCAGTATATTTGACATATAGAGTAGATTGATGTGTTCTAGAGGCTCAAACTTTACTTTCACTTTAATAACTATTTAATAGCTATTGTACCTAGTTAAAATAAATGCAAAGTTGCCTGTAAAATAAATATTAATCCTAAAATAGCTACAATGTAACTATTAGTTATATTGTAGCTATATTAGGGTTTATTTTATAGGTAAGTATTTAGTTTTAAATAGGATTAATGTATTTAATTATAGTAATTTTAGTTCGTTTTATTTAAATTATATTTAAGTTAGGGGGGTGTTAGGGTTAGGGTTAGGTTTAGGGGTTAATAACTTTATTATAGTAGCCGCGACGTTGGGGGCGGCAGATTAGGGGTTAATAATTGTAGGTAGGTGGCGGCGATGTTAGGGAGGGCAGATTAGGGGTTAATAAAATGTATTATAGTGTTTGCGAGGCGGGAGTGCGGCGATTTAGGGGGTAATACATTTATTATAGTGGCGGCAATGTCTGGTCGGCAGATTAGGGGTTAATAAGTGTAGGTAGGTGTCAGCGACGTTGAGGGGGGACAGATTAGGAGTTAATTAATATAATATAGGTGTCAGCGATGTTTGGGGCAGCAGATTAGGGGTTAATAATATAATGCAGGTGGCGAGGATGTCGGGGGCGGCAGATTAGGGGTTAATAAGTGTAAGGTTAGGGGTGTTTAGACTCTGGGTTCATGTTAGGGTGTTAGTTGTAGACTTAGAAAGTGTTTCCCCATAGGAAATAATGGGGCTGCGTTAGGAGCTGAACGCTGCTTTTTTGCAGGTGTTAGGTTTTTTTTCAGCCAGCTCAGCCCCATTGTTTCCTATGGGGAAATCGTGCATGAGCACATTTTTCCAGCTTACCACTACCGTAAGCAACGCTGGTATTGAGGGTTGAAGTGGAGCTAAATTTGGCTCAACGCTCACTTTTCTGAGGCTAACGCAGCCATTCAGAAAACTCGTAATACCAGCGTTGTCTTAAGGGTGCGCTGAAAAAAAAGGCTCGTTGGCACCGCAGGTTTTTACTGACAAAACTCAAAATCTAGGCGTTGGTATCTTTATTTTAAAAAGATGGAATTTAAGCTTAGGAGCCGGCCCATTTATTGTTCAGCACCTGGGTAGCGCTTGCTGATTGGCTGGCTACATTTAGACACCAATCAGCAAGCACTACTCAGGTGCTGGACCAAAAATGGGATGGCTCCTAACCTTACATTTCAGCTTTTTAAAATAAAGATACCAAGATAACGAAGAAAAATTTATAATAGGAGTAAATTAGAAAATTGCTTAAAATTGCATGCTCTACCTGAATCATGAAAGAAAAAGTTTGGGGTTAGTATCCCTTTAACTATCTTTCTCCCCTCCCTCCTCTCTTCAATCTCTCTTTTTACCCTCTCTCTTATCTCAAAACATTCACTCACTAACTTTCACTCGCCATCATTAAATTTGGAAATTTTGAGCCTTGAGTAAGTGATCTTTAGTGATAAGTATACACATGTAACTGCAGTGTTAGTTTTAATCTCCATTTGAACAATTTTTACTTAACATTTTTCAATCAAATTTTTTTTTTCAGCAATCTGTACAATCTGAGTGGGGGGATGACAAAAGCTCAGACACTAGGATGATAATGAAACAATACACTCAAACTCTTCTATATTGTTTAATTTAGATTTAGCATTGCAAAAATCACAAAGATATGATATTTTAAGCCCAGAAATATCATGGTATCCTTCAAAGAGAGTGTAAACATTTATTAAGGTTTACACATAATAATTATACAGAAATAGAGACAAAGTATTTGTGTTTGGAGGAATATAGATTCCCTCAGTAATTCTTTACAAGTGAAGCAATTCAGAAAGCAGAGAAGAGTATTGAGTGTAATATGTCAACCTTAACTACAACACTTGAAAGTGTATTTGTGAGGTTATTGCTCTGATATACTTTTAACTTTAGAAAGAAAAATTGCCATTTTACAATTTATATGTTTTTCTGCAACATTAACTGCTGTTCTGTTCAGTGCTTATCTACAACACTACAACAGTATAAGTCAAAATCCTTATGACATTATATTGAATTACGGGAAAACATTCCTTTAGGTTATGTTGATATGTGGTTGTGTTGTTTTGTGTTTCCATTGTGGCTAAGTTTTCCAAGACAGCTATGTGTTACCCATAGTGCAGGGTGTACAGAGCAGAACGTGAATAGTGCTCTCCCTAAGCATTATGTATGGTCATTCCTGCAGCATGTGTAACTAATAGCTGTCCAGAGGTGGCAACCATATTTACACTAGGGAGTACATTTGTTAGTCATTGTTTTAAAAATGAGAGAATTTCCATAAGTAGGCTTGGCAAATAAAGGAGGATAAGGAATCACCAACTTTCTCGTAGGAAATTGACTAATTACACAGTAGTTACTGGAAAAAAAAAACTTTATTTTACAGTTTGGTAAAACAAAATTATTCATACAAATCATCTTCAAAGCATAGCACACTTAAAAGGACATTCCAGCCAAAATTGGAATTCACATGGATACATTTCAGTTTTGAATAGAAGCATTTTGTAATATATATGTATTAGCAAAAATGTTTCTAATCAAAGCAATATCTTTTTCAAAAGTGTATTTAAGTATGCACTGTGCACCAGCATTTTAAACACAGCAATTTCTCAGAGAGCCTAATGTGCTTGTACCATCTAGTAATGACTCAATTTGTTAATTGCTGACATGATACAAGCCCCACTGGCATTCTGTACAGCTGCAGTATTTAAAATGTTGGTGCACTGAGAATATCTAGCTATGTGTCACATGCAGAGAACAATGTTAACACTAAAACAGTGATAACTTTTACTAGAAGCATGTTTTCCAATACATGTATATTGCAAATATGTTTCCATTCAAAGATGTAATTCATCTATGTGCATTTACATTTTGACTGGAATGTCCCTTTAAGCAAAACTTGTCCTTTTTCAATAATTATTAAGGTATTTTCTAGTGTAAGAACAATTCACCTTTACAAAAACTAAAACTGTTGTTTTACCATACTTGCTCGTTATTTGTCATAGAGGCTACTGGGTTATGGGAGGGAATCTTGCTCGCTATATGATAACGGAATTTCCTTCTTGAAAATCTGGTTTATTCCGCACAAGAATATACATTTTTCAAAAAGCGTAGAAAATTCCTGCATTTTAAAGCATTCTCTTTTAGATGGACCAAATAACCTTTTTGAGTATGTCCTTTTAAGAATGACTTTAAGACTTACTTTTTACTAATCTGGAAACAGGTACTGTCCATTGTCTATTGGGCATATTGAAGTCTCCCATAATGATTTCATTGGTCTTCAGTGATGGTTTAGTTATTTCTTCAATAAATATTTCTTGGAATCTTCTGGGGGGCGGAGCCAACTACCGAAGCGACAGGACATGTATGTCAGGAGCTCCTGTAAATATTTATCTTTTTGGAGGCTGATGAATAGTTTTTGGCAATGTTTCAGACTTTTCATATGCCTTACATAAGCAACAGCACTCTATACTTCATTTAAAAGAGTTTTAAAGGCTAAGACGTTACTACAGCCTGACTTAAGTCCTATAGACCGACCACGTGGATGCTTAGTGCAGCTATAGCAGCAGACATTGCTGCATCAATCTCCTCACCAAGACACTAGGTAAAGCTGCTGCAATTTTAAGAGATTGATAGTCGACACCATGGGAGATATTGCTGTAATAATACAGACCTTCTTACTGGACATTGAAAATGACATGATTAGGGCTCTTAATTGGGTCCCTACAGATCCTGAGAAGACGACCACATGGAAAAGTGAGACACATTTACTCAAGACAAGGAAACGGCTGCTCATCATAGACCTCTAGTAGCACACTTTACAAGAGAGGCAGCTGATTTTTTACGTGAGTGGCATATATACCCGATTCAGTCCCAGTCATTGGACCCTTGGGCGGATACCAAGCATACCGACTCCGAAGTTTGTGAGATGAAACACAGAGGGGAGCCGCAGGTTTCACTATTAAAGGATGGAACCCTAAAGATAGAACAAGCAACAGAGTATAGACCGTGTGAAATTATCATGGCCCTGCAGTTGCCCACCAGAACAGTACCTATCGGGTGTGATTCTTTACTTCTACTGACCACAGCATGGACAAGGGAAGGAGACGAAATAATGCTGGAGATAATTCTTTCTGAGGCTGTGAATGGTAAGGGCCCAGACAGCGATCTTTCTGGAGGAACTAACTTGTTCCTGAGAGGAACGCTTGCAACACTATCCATTGCTGACGCAGTTTTGATGGTCTATTGGATCTATCCACTTGCTCCCCAACAAACCTTCTATATTTCCATATGCAGGCCAGAATATCCGTCTCTGGGCACCTGTACAGTGCGGACAGTTGGTGTGGGCTATGCTTCCTGGTAGGGGCTAAACACGGACTGAGTTTTAGATTATACTTTTGGCAGCCCCATAATACTATATATGGTTCATTGATAGATATGAGTAGTTTGTCTTTAATTATATGCTATGTGTGTCCCTAGTATACTTTTCTCTTGCTCTTCCACAATGGTATAATATGGCTCCATGGAGCTGTGTATATGTATATATACATATACTCCACAAACATAACTATATAGGTTATACAGTTAATTTTATGTTTATTAGTTTTGCAGTCTGTTAGTTTACTTTATGCTAACCTTTACACTGATTGTTGCTCCGATATACCATCTGAAACATGTCTGTATATATTATTAATTCATAGGGATAATATATGTGTCCTTAAAGGGGCAGGGTATATTACCACGTTACCAACGACTGTAGCCATGACATACTCCCTAACTTAGATTCATTGCTACTTGTTAACAGATACAAGTCAGTATTATTCTAATGTATATTCTACTGGTTTCCCTATATGTTCAAGCCTGTTTTTGTTGTTGTGTTTGTTTGTTTTTAAGTGAAAAATTTACTACTTTGTTATTGCCAAACAATACTTTTAATTTCAAGGACATATGTTTCATCTGCCACAATTTCTCCATACATGTACTAATAGATGCCACTGGGTTGTGTCAGCTGGGAAAGCAAACTTATATAGTCTTCTGGACCAGTGGCTGTGCCGCCGGCGGCCGGGGTGGCTCAGTCATGAGCCTAGATCACCCAGGAAGTTATAACTTAGTATGTCATGTTTTACTGGCAAAGGAAACTCTATTGATGAGATAATCCTAAACTTTTGAAATGGAGTTCAGTGATTTGCCTGTTAGGATCTTATTACTATGTCTCTGTTTGTAGTTTATGGCACTGTATGGTTTACTGTTGGTATTCATTATTTCATGTGACTTGCTGTGTACCCCATATTCTCTCCTATATAGTACACGTCTAAGCCTGTCAAAAATAATTATGTGGATATATTTCTCTATACAGCATTAAGGATGGCCCTCAAATGTCTTTTTCCTTGCATTCAATATCTATACTACATTTCTAGGCTGTACATCCCCTTCCCTCACAGTCTCATTTGCCTAGTTTCACTTTATAAGATGATTGGCTCAGTTTTCCCCCTAAGGATTTTCCCTTAGTCTCTGTTTACTAAGTAAACTAAGGAACACAGATTCCATAGATTTTTCCAGTTATATACCATATGTCTGATACAATATAGCCGCCAGTAATATCCCCATTCCTATACTTTATAATGATAGTTTTGCTCTCCTTCCCTCTGAAACATATCTTTTAGTGATTAGAGACCCGAGCGCGGTCTCTTCGGTTTGAGGAGATTGATCTAGGTCATAACTATAAGGAAAAAATGAGGAAGGTATAGGCTATGAGTGCTATTAGGATATAATATTGATCTGGATTTAGTTTGTGTAACCAATAATACATTCTATAATGCAACCCTTTGTTTGAAATTACGCTTTATTTGGTTAGATTATATTTGTAACTAAATTTTACACACTCATACGCCTTAAAAGATATGCACTGACTTACAAAAGTTGTTCCAAATGTAACTTGTTTATAAGATGCTGTATACTGAGTTGTTTGTATTGCAATTCCTCAATAAAAAATTAAAATAAAATAAAATATTTCTTGGAATCTTCTAACCTGTACAGAAAGTAAAAAAAAAAAACCATACTGAAAATGCATATTTCTTTCCTCCTTACACAAATCCAACTACTATAATTTGCCTTATGTTTGCATACACTGTACTCTAGTGTGATTTGATAACATTAAAGTCAAATAATATTTACTAAAACAAAAGGCTGAGTAATATTACCAAATTCAAAGAAAAAAAACATGAAAAGGTAAAAGATACTTTAAAACTCTGCTATAATTCTGTAGTGTACATTGAATCAGTGCAAATAGGGAATTTTTTTTTAAAGTAAACAAATTACTAGAAATTGGTTACCTTTATATTTTCTTTCACAAAGAGCAAATCCACCTTTTTTCTTCTCCCTTTTTATATTTTATAGCTCCAAGAAAAACTGTCTGTGCAAGTATACACTGTCAGATGTCAAGGGGATGTTATGGATGCTTGATTATTAACCTTACTATAAAGTTACAGGATATGAGAGTGAGGCGGGTAGACGATAAACATCATCTTGCTACTGAGCCCAGGCAACCAGAGGAACAAGTTATATCTATGAGAAGACCTAGATCCTTTAGACTTTTTTGTCTGATTGATCTAATTCAGGTATCGAAGGAAATAAAAAATCACAGAGCTGTATCAACTAACAGACACACATCTCCTTTCTTTGTGGGAACTTTTATAGGTTGGCTTGCAGCCTCTGACTTAAAGGGACACTGAACCCAAAAATTTTTTTTTGTGTGATTCAGATAGAGCATGACATTTTAAGCAACTTTCTAATTCACTCCTATTATCAAATTTTCTTCATTCTCTTGGTATCTTTATTTGAAATGCAAGAATGTAAGTTTAGATGCCGACCCATTTTGGTGAACAACCTAGGTTGTTCTTGCTGATTGGTGGATAAATTAATCCACCAATAAAAAAGTGCTGTCCAGAGTTCTGAATAAAAAAAAAAAGCTTAGATGCCTTCTTTTTCAAGTAAAGATAGCAAGAGAACGAAGAAAATTGATAATAGGAGTAAATTAGAAAGTTGCTTAAAATTGCATGCTCTATCTAAATCACAAAATAAAAAGCTTTTAAAGCTTTTTTAAGCCTTTAAGCTTTTTTTATTTATTTTTTATTTTTATTGTTTTTTCAAAAAACAAAATAGATTCGTACAACAAGAAAAAAAAACAAAGCCAGATGCGTTAGATTTACCTTAAAAAATTACCATACATAATAAAAAAAGGAAAAAACAAAATAACAATTCTGCTAGGTTTTCTTCACCTTTTGCCATATCATGTACAAATAACAAAAAAAAATACTGAGATACAAAATATCCAATGGGCCACAAACAACTACAAGAGAGATCAAAAATTAAATGAGAAGCCTGCCCCCTTATCCATGTTCACTAAGATGGAATCGTGTACCTGCATTCCCTATTCAGGCCTCCAATCACGCTCTAGTCAATGCTGCGGCAGCTCTCCCTCGAGTACAAGTGATATAAATGTAGGAGAGTTTCTGTATGGTTCTATAAACTGGTATTGAAGATTTAGAGGCCAGACAATAACAAGATTTTGCCACTTTGCAAAGAAAGCTCTAAGATGTGAGTCAGTGGTTAATTTAGAGTCATGTGATTCAATAATCATTTGTCATTTTTAATAGATTAGACAATTCACTTATACTAGGGACCTTAGCAGATTTCCATTCCCGTAATAGTTGATTTCTTACTGCCAGAATAGTATGGTTTATCAAAAGCCGTTCCTCGCTATCACTATGGACAGGGACTAGAAAAAAAAACTTGGAATAAAGTGATACGTATTTTATTTTGTAGATATTTATTTAGCCAAAAGTTTACTTTGTTCCAATATTGTATAATTTTGGGGCATGACCACATGCAATATATGATATCTGCCATTTCTAGCTTACATTTGAAACATTGGCTAATTTGTATATTTTTAGAGAATTTATAAAGTCTGTAGGGAGTAAAATAATAATTGTTCAGCAGCTTTATTTGAGATTCGCTCCAACTTATGCTGGCCATCACAGCTTCTGATGAGCTGATACTCTTTGTAATGACCTGTTCGGAAAATATTTTGATAAATTATCTTTAGCCGTCTCTAGCACTCAACCACCTTTTGAGCAATCTGGGGGCTCCCACCGATTCCCCCCCTGTGATCGGGCCTGTATAGTTACAGGCATCGCAGGGGATTCTCGTTACAAGCAGTGACATCACCCTCAATGACGTGATGATGTCACTGCGCAAGTATAGGCATCCAAGTAGCTACAGACCCCAAAGATCCACCGTTGGAAAGGTAATCGCATAACCTTTCCAACGGTATAAGTCTTGGGTATCTGGGGGGGGGAAAAGTCAATATTTTTTTTTTAAATAGTAAAAAACTGAAAAAAAATAAAATCCTGCTTAGCACTCAAAAGGTTAAGTTTCCTAAGATTATTTTGACCTGACTTAATAGTCAAGGATTTATACCAGTAATAAACTGTTCGATGGCCTGCCTTGTATTATTTAATCCCATTAGGGATTTTAGGAGCGCCCCATTCCAGTCTATGTAATCTAGTTATTTGAGTTGCATAGCTCCTGATTTGTAAAAAGGCATAAAATTCCTTTGTCGGGAGATTATATTTGCTGATAGATCAGCAAAAGATTGGAGTGCCTTATTATTTCCTTGCATAAGATGAGATATAAACAAAATTCCTCTCTCTTTCCACACTTGAAATACTGAATCATATAACCTAGGTACAAAATCTGGATTTCCTGTAATGAGTAGGATTTGAGAAACCCTTGGATCATGTCCCATTTCCTTGCAATACTTTTGCCATGCAGAGATAATATTTGCAAATGTCTGCATATATATAATATTACTTGGTAGTCTAGTAAGGAAATAATGTAGCAAACCCCTTAAGTCAAAAGGGTCTGCTAATTTTGTCTTGATATCTAAATATGTAACATGATTTGCCTCTGATATCCAGTCAATTGCAACCTTTTACATGCAAACCCAATTGTAATATTCTAAGCTAGGCATTGAAAAACCACCAAATCTTTTTGTTGTATGAGTCTGGTCATAGCAATTCGAGGTCGGGCTTTTCCCCACAGAAATATTGTACATGCAGTGTTAAAACGTCGGATATCCCGCTTAGTAATAAACAAAGGGAGGTTATGTAATAAGAATAGTATCCACAGGAAAAAGATTGTCTTAAGTAACATGACCTTAGCAGATAAAGAAAAATATAAAAACTTCCAACTCTTCATCTCGTTTGACATGTTTCCAAATAGATCTTCGTAGTTGAAATTGTACCATTCATTTGGATTTCTTCTAATTTTGATACCCAAATATTTTATTCATTGTACCTCTTTAAAGGTGTGAGAATAACACTTTCTGTTGTCTTAAATATCCACATGATCTCGGATTTTGTAACATTTATTCTATATCCCAAAAATTTGCTATAGCAATTAATAAGATGCAAGGAATGGGGCATACTCTTCCTGGTATCACTTAAATATAGTATAAGATCATCCGCATATAATGACAGTATTACTTTCTGTTTACCTAGTGCAATTCCTTATAGCTCCTGTCTGAGCCAAATTGCAAGGGGCTCTAAAGAAATGTTAAAAAGAATATGGGATAAAGGTCATCCTTGACGCGTACCTTTTTGTAATGTAATATAATGGAGATCCCCGTTAACTAATAATGGTGATCTAGGGTTTTTATATATCACACAAAGAAAATTAAATATATTACCGGAAAAAAATTTTTTTCCTAGGGCCAAGAAAAGGTGGTCCCAGATAATAGAAACAAAGGCCTTTTCCGCGTCTTATGTCAATAATGCCAAATCTTTCCTAGGCCGCATGTTTTGCTTGATTTTATTGAAATAAGTATCTATGATCAACAGCACTTTTCTGATCTTACGAACTACATTCCTTCCTGGCATAAACCCCGTTTGGTCAAGATGGATAATAGATCCTATTACTTTCTTGAGCCTTTCGGCTACAATTGACATCATTCATTTATAATCATTATTAAGGGTCAGGGTCTTTACCTTTTTTATATATAAGTGTTATAATAGAATCCACAAAATATGGAGAATTCATACTATTCTCTCACAAGTATTGATTGAATATTTTAAGCAATGTACCATATAACTCTTTATTTAATATTTTATAAAATTCTGCCATTAACCCATCGGGACCAGGGGCTTTATTTTGTTTCATTCTTTTAATAGCTAGTTCAATTTCTTCTAGCATAATTCGCTGATTAATCTCCATTAGTTCCTCCTTAGAGATTTTAGGGAGCTTAATTTTCTGCCAAAATATGTCCTGCTCCTGCTTATCTATGCTTTCTTTGGAATATATTTTTTGATAATACGTAAAAAATACTTTGAGAATCTCTGTTGTAGTGAAAAGTTTTGCGCTGCCGACCTTAATACTTGATATCATATTGCTATTTTTCCTAATCTTAATAATTCTCACTAAATGATTAACTGAAGTGCCTTGATGGCCTTGGAAAAAAAGCTCTAGATCCTCTAATGACCATTTTTCTTTCAAGAAATAATCTCTTACCTCTTTAGCTTGCTGATACTTATTCCAGTGTATGTTATTAGGAACATTCAAATAAATCCTATATGAGTTTTTAACCTGATTGGCCAATTGAATTTCACCTTTCTTGATTATTTTTTATGCTAATCATATAAGCTTTTATCTCCCCTCTAAGGACCACCTTCCCTGCTTCCCAAAAGGTCTCTATTTTTTGTAGATACTCTTGATTATGCCTGCAATATTCTCGCCATTTTCCCATTAACCAATTAGAAAATTGTGTATTGTTAAACATATACTTTGGAAAATGGAAGGTATTTCTATTCTGGACTAGGTGTATGAAATTTTAAAGTAATTATTGCATGATCTGAAAGTAAAATTTCTGCTATGTGAGTATCTGAATCTAAAGATAACAAATTCTCTTCTATTAAAAAAGATCTATCCTCGAAAAATTCTTGTGTGACTTTGACTTACATGAAAAATTACGGTCATCCGGGTGTTGTATACGCCAAATATCTTTCAACTTTAATGATTTACAAAATTCCCTAAAAAATTAAGCTCCTCTAAAATAATGGGCTGGTGAATTTAAGCCTAACTCTATCCATCTCTGGATATAATTTCATATTAAAGTCACCAACTAACACTACATTTTGATTCAGGTAGGGGACCAGTTTTACTTTCAATTTATTCCAAAATACTGTTTTAAAATTATTAGGACCATATACGTTACAAAATATCCATTTTTTTTGTTTATTTCAACTTGTAATATTATATATCTGCCTGATGTGTCCAGTTCCTAATGTAGGATTTTACGTGTAGCTTTCTTATTAAATAATATAGCAACCCCACATTTTCTACTTGTGCAGGGTGTAGCAATTACCTCCGAAATCCACCCCACTTTCAATTTTTCTATTTCATGAGATTTTAGATGAAGTTCTTGTAGGAAGATTATGCCTGGATTTTGCTGTTTAAGCAAGCTAAGAATATTTTTCCTCTTTATTGGGGATGTTATCCCACCCACATTCCAGGACACTACATTAATATCTATATTCATAGTATCTCACGCTTATTCTCCTGTACATTCCAGCGAGAAGGGGGGAGGGAAAAAAAAACAAAAAACCCCACAAAAAAACCCCCCTGTTTTGTTAAAAATTAAGTCTCTATATTTATAGCAGACAAAAACATAATTTATGTAAGAACTTACCTGATAAATTCATTTCTTTCATATTGGCAAGAGTTCACGAGCTAGTGACGTATGGGATATACAATCCTACCAGGAGGGGCAAAATTTCCCAAGCCTCAAAATGCCTATAAATACACCCCTCACCACACCCACAATTCAGTTTAACGAATAGCCTAGTAGTGGTGTGATAAAAAAAAAGAAGTAAAAAGCATAAAAAAAGGAACTGGAAATATAATTTTGTTTTATACAAAAACATCATAACCACTATAAAAATGGTGGGTCTCGTGGACTCTTGCCAATATGAAAGAAATGAATTTATCAGGTAAGTTCTTACATAAATTATGTTTTCTTTCATGTAATTGGCAAGAGTCCAAGAGCTAGTGACGTATGGAATAGTAATACTCAAGATGTGGAACTCCACAGAAGAGTCACTAGAGAGGGAGGGATAAAAATAATAACAGCCACTTTCCACTGAAAAAAATTAATCCACAACCAAAAAAATATGAGTTTTTTCTCATAGTTGAAAAGAAAAAAACTTAAACATAAGCAGAGGAATCAAACTGAAACAGCTGCCTGAAGAACTTTTCTACCAAAAACTGCTTTAGAAGAAGCAAATACATCAAAACGGTAGAATTTAGTAAATGTATGCAAAGAAGACCAAGTTGCTGCTTTAAAAATCTGATCAACTGAAGCTTCATCCTTAAAAGTCCACGAAGTGGAGACTGATCTAGAATAATGAGCTGTAACTCTTTGAGTCGGGGCCTGGCCCGACTCCAAATAAGCCTAATGAATCAAAAGCTTTAACCAAGATGCCAAGGAAATGGCAGAAGCTTTCTGACCTTTCCTAGAACCAGAAAAGACAACAAATAGACTAGAAGTCTTCCTGAAATCTTTAGTAGTTTCAATATAATATTTCAAAGCTCTTATAACATCCAAAGCATGTAAGGATCTCTCCAAAGAATTCTTAGGATTAGGACACAAAGAGGGAATCACAATTTTTAGGTAGAAATTTAAATGAAGTCCGCAAAACTGCCTTATCCTGATGGAAAATCAGAAAAGGAGATTCACAAGAAAGAGCAGATAATTCAGAAACTCTTCTAAGAAAGTAGTTTAATGTCCAAAGAATGCATAGGCTCAAAAGGCCTGTAAAGACTTCAAAACCAAATTAAGACTCCAAGGAGGAAAAATTGATTTAATGACAGGCTTGATACGGACCAAAGCCTGTACAAAACAGTGAATATCAGGAAGCTTAGCAATCTTTCTGTGAAATAAAACAGAAAGAGCAGAGATTTGTCCCTTCAAGGAACTTGCAGACAAACCTTTATCATAACCATCCTTAAGAAACTGTAAAATTCTAGGAATTCTAAAAGAATGCCAGGAGAATTTATGAGAAGAACACCATGAAATATAAGTCTTCCAAACTTGATAATAAATCTTCCTAGAAACAGATTTATGAGCCTGTAACATAGTATTAATGATTTGAGATCCTAATGGAATAACGGACCTTGAGACAGAAGGTCTGGTCTTAAAGGAAGTGGCCAAGGTTGGCAACTGGACATCCAGACAAGATCTGCATACCAAAACCTGTGAGGCCATGCTGGAGCTACCAGAAACACAAATGATTGTTCCATGATGATTTTGGAAATCACTCTTGGAAGAAGAACAAGAGGCGGGAAGATATAAGCAGGTTGGTAACACCAAGGAACTGCTAACGCATCCACTGCCTCCACCTGAGGATCCCTGGACCTAGACAGGTACCTGGGACGTTTCTTGTTTAGATGGGAAGCCATCAGATCTATTTCTGGAAAACCCCACATCTGAACAATCTGAGAAAACACATCTGGATGGAGTGACCACTCCCCCGGATGTAAAGTGTGATGACTGAGATAATCCGCTTCACAATTGTCTACATCTGGGATATGTACCACAGAAATTAGACATGAGCTGGATTCCACCCAAGAAAGTATCTGAGATACTTCTTGCATAGCTAGGGGACTGTGAGTCCCGCCCTGATGATTGACATATGCCACAGTTGTGATATTGTCTGTCTGAAAACAAATGAATGGTTCTCTCTTCAACAGAGGCCAAACCTGAAGAACCCTGAAAATAGCACAGAGTTCTAAAATATTGATTGGTAACCTCGCCTCTTGAGATTTCCAAACCCCTTGTGCTGTCAGAGATCCCCAGACAGCTCCCCAACCTGAAAGACTTGCATCTGTTGTGATCACATTTCAGGTTGGACAAACGAAAGAAGCCCCTTGATCTATGCAATGGCGATCTAACCACCAAGTCAGAGAGAGTCGAACATTGGGCTTTAAGGTTATTATTTGTGAGATCTTTGTATAATCCCTGCACCATTGATTCAGCATACAAAGCTGGAGAGGTCTCATATGAAAACGAGCAAAGGGGATCGCGTCCGATGCTGCAGTCATGAGACCTAAAACTTCCATGCACATAGCTACTGAAGGGAATGATTGAGACTGAAGGTTCCGACAAGCTGAAACCAATTTAAATCATCTCTTGTCTGTTAGAGACAGAGTCATGGACACTGAATCTATCTGGAAGCCTAAAAAGGTAACCCTTGTCTGAGGAATCAAGGAACTTTTTTGTAAATTGATCCTCCAACCACATCTTTGAAGAAACAACACTAGTTGATTCATGTGAGAGTCTGCAGAATGTAACGACTGAGCTAGTACCAAGATATTGTCCAAATAAGGAAACACTGCAATACCCCATTCTCTGATTACAGAGAGTAGGGCACCGAGAACCTTTGAAAAGATTCTTGGAGCAGTCGCTAGGCCAAATGGAAGAGCGAAAAATTGGTAATGCTTGTCTAGAAAAGAGAATCTCAGAAACTGATAGTGGTCTGGATGAATCGGAATATGAAGATATGCATCCTGTAAGTCTATCGTGGACATATAATGCCCTTGCTGAACAAAAGGCAGAATAGTTCGCATAGTCACCATTTTGAAAGTTGGCACTCTTACAAAATGATTCAAAATTTTCAGATCCAGAACTGGCCTGAATTCATTTTCTTTCTTTGGGACAATGAATAGATTTGAATAAACCCCAGACTCTGTTCCTGAAACGGAACTGGTATGATTACCCCTAAAAGCTCCAGGTCTGAAACATACTTCAGAAAAGCCTGAGCCTTTACTGGATTTGCTGGGATGCGTGAGAGAAAAAAATCTCCTCACAGGAGATCTTACTCTGAATCCTATTCGGTACCCTTGAGAGACAATACTCTGAATACATTGATTTTGGACAGAATCTGCCCAAATACTTTTTAAGAATCTTAATTTCCCCCCTACCAACTGAGATGGAATGAGGGCCGCACCTTCATGCAGACTTGGGGACTGGCTTTGGTTTCTTAAACAGCTTGGATTTACTCCAACTTGAAGAAGGTTTCCAATTGGAACCAGATTCTTTGGGGGAAGGATTGGGTTTTTTTTTTTTTTTTTTTAAATAGCTTTTTATTAACCATAACAGAATGCAATGCCATACCTTTCAAATTCACAGAGGCATGACAGTAAAACTAAAGGAAAAAGCCATATCACACAATGGTTCCAAAAAAAAGTTATACAGTCAAATCCTGCATTATCGTTAGTTACAACTTTCAATAAACATTTGAATGAAAAAAGAAGAGAAACAAGCAAATACTATTACCAATAAACTTACAAGAAACTTGCATTGACTTGCATTAGCTTGCATTCTGTATGGTATTTTCCTTGATATATAAAACTATAACACGAAATAAAAAAAAGAAAAGAAGAAAAAAAAAAAAAAAAAAAAAATTAAAGGAAAAAACAAACAGATAAAACAAGCCTCCACACCCCTATAAACCTCCCACCATCCCCAATTCTATTCTTAACATTAATCAGGGAATTCGCCGTTTGCTATGGCGGTTTCCATATAAATAGAGCCCTTAAATGGAGAAATTATTTGTTTTTGTATTTCTATAGGGAAGCTATGGATTATACTTTTCCATTTATAGAAAAATTGTTTAATTCTATGCTCTGAGTCTATTGATGTATCCAATTGTTCTAAAATTAATTGGTTTTTGAGTTTTTGTATAAATTCTTTCAGACTTGGAACTTGGTGCGATTTCCAGTGTTTCAAGATCAGCAATCTACCCGTAATGATTAGCGTATTTAATTGGCGAATATTTTTATGTTCTAACTCCTCCTGGTTTATTAAAAAGAAAACACTCTTATCATTAAATTGTATCTTGCATTGATTTATTTTGCTTGCCCAATTTGTTACTTTAAACCAGAATTTTTTAATTTTTGTACAACTCCAAAAACAGTGATCTAAGTCGGCGTTAATAGTTTTACATTTGTGACAACATGCCAGTGTTTTGTCCCATCTAGCCTTTACTTGAGGTGTAATATAGATGCGATTTATAATTTTTGTATGTGATTCTCTCCATGAGGAAGCAATTGTTGCTCTGTCTACCAGATTAAAGCTAGTCTGAATTTTTTCAGTTGAAACTTGCCAACTGTCTGCTATTCTTTCAATATTACGCTGTCCATACGTACTATTAATTATTTTGTAGATGGTTGAAATACTATACTTCCCTGCCTTAAAAAGAATTATGGCCGGGTCCATTTTATCCCATGTCTCTACCATTATATTTAACTGTGATGTTCCCTGGAGATAGTGTCTTATTTGCAGGTATGCATAAAATTCTTTGCTTGGTAACTCAAATTCCTGTTGTATTTGAGAAAAAGACTTACAGATCTCTAAGTCATCCTCTATCAGTTGATTTACCTTAATTAGGCCTTTCGCTGCCCAGTTTTTAAAGATTTTAGATTCTATTCCCGGTGTAAAATTGGGATTTCCTTGAATAGGAAGATGTTTTGAGTAGGTTACTGGTATATTTAGTTGTACAAGAATCTTTTGCCATGCCTTAATTACCATTTGTATGGCCGGGAGCTGTTTAATTTTATGAGGACATTTGCCGATAGTAGTATGCAACAGAGCGCAGAGAGAGTATGGGGCTACCAAAATCTCTTCCAGAGGTGACACCGAATAATGGTCGGTCTTTGCTAGCCAATCCAATGCAATCTTCGCGATACAGGCTAAGTTATAAGTCTCGATATCTGGTAAAGCACAGCCCCCGTCTCTTCTAGAAAAAGAGAGTTTTTTAAGTGATATAGCCCGTCTTTTCTTGGCCCACAAAAATTGGGTACACGCTTGTTTATATAATTTAAGATCCGTTTTTTTAATCAAGATAGGTAGGTTTTGCATTAAGTATAGCAGTTTGGGAAACAGCAACATTTTAATTAGGTTAATTTTACCGGTCAGGGTGAGTTTAACTTTTGCCCATTTTTCCATATCATGTTTTATTTTAAGAAAGATTGGTGGGTAATTGAGATCATACCAATCTTTAAAATTAATCGAAAGTCTAATACCAAGGTAGGTAAAAAAGACTTTTGCTTCCTTAAAAGGAGGGGATTGCACTGAATTCTTATTTTTACATAGCCAGAAGATTTCTGACTTTAAGGAGTTGATTTTGTAGCCAGAAAATGTGCCAAAATCTTGTAATATTTTATGTAAAATTGGTATAGATTTTTTTGTATTGGCGGTTAGAACTAATAAGTCGTCAGCATATAATAGTGTCGTTACCCGCCTTTTACCTATCTTTATCCCTTCCAAGTCTTTTCTCAGTATTATAGCGAGGGGTTCTAGTGCCAGGTTAAACAAGTAGGGAGACAGTGGGCATCCTTGTCTAACCCCTTTGTATATTGGGAAATATTTTGAGAGAGTATCATTTATTATGACGGCAGCAGTAGCTGACTTATATATTAAGGAGGTAAATTGGAGAAAAGGGCCCTCGACTCCATACTTTTTAAGTGCTGTAAAAAGATGATCCCATATAATGGAGTCAAAGGCCTTCTCTGCATCAATTGTTATTAATGCTGCGTCTGGTCCTGATAAACCATCGCCCATATCCATTTTTTTTTAAAAAAGGTTAAGTATTAGCTCCAATTTACGTAAATTACGTGTACAGCTTCTGCCCGGCATAAAACCTACTTGGTCTTTATGTATTAATGATCCGATTAATTGCTTAAATCTGTGAGCTATTATAGACATCAATAATTTATAATCACTGTTTAATAGTGATATCGGTCTATATGACCCTACATCTTCTTGATTTTTATTTTTTTTCAAGATCAGCACTATTAAAGATGCAGCAAAATATTTAGAACACACCATATTTTCAATGAAGTATTGGTTAAACAAAGAAGTTAGTAAGGGTGTTATATCTTCAGAGAGAATTTTGTATAGTTCTGCTGGGATCTGGTCTGGACCCGCGGCTTTGTTAACTGTTAATTTTTTGATTGCATTGGTGACTTCCAAGGCTGTGATAGGGGAATTTAATTCATCTAACCTTATTTGTTCTAACCTTGGCAGTTGTACTTTGCTCCAAAAATTATTTTTGGTTTGTGTATTGACTGGTGTCTCCGCATAGACCTCCTGAAAATATAGGGATATAAATTTTTGGATTTCTTTAATATTAGTAATTCGCCCAGATGGGGTCTTAATAGAGCCAATAGTATCTCTCTTTTTTTTAGATTTGGTTATATTAGCTAGGAATTTTCCAGCTTTTCCGCCATGCCTATAAAAGAAGAGTCTTTTTTTAAGATCATCTTGTGCAGTTTTCTGCGTTAAAAATATTTCTCTTTCTTTTTTAGTTTTTTGGTAGGTTTCCCATTGTTTTCTAATGGGGTTGCTAATATATAGGTTGTATGTGTTACGTAGTCGTGAAGCCAGTTCAATATCTCTAGCCATAAATTTCCGTTTTTGTGCTACCAAGTAGGCTTTGATTTCACCTCTTATCACTGCCTTAAAGGTCTCCCATACAATTTCCAATTTTATTCCTGGAGTTGCGTTGGTCTGCATAAAATCTGACCATTTAATTCTTAACCATGTTTTGAATTGTGTGTTTGACGTTAGATACCTAGGGAAAAAAAACCTACCTAAATTACTTTCTTGTACATTTTTTAGTTTAAGATTGAGTGTGATAATTGCATGATCCGATAAAACTATTTCTTGTATCTCTGCCTTCATTTCTAGCCTTAATAATTTCTCGCTTACCAGGAAGTAGTCTATCCTAGACATCGTACAGTGTGCGTGTGACTCGCATGTATATTTCCGCAAATCTGGGTTTTGCACCCGCCAAATATCTTTAATATTTAATGGATTACAAAAGTTCTTAAATAATTTAACTTCCTGCTTGCTATTCCTGTTTAGTGATGGTTTAAGCCTGTCCAAGCTGGGATATTTGACAAGGTTAAGGTCCCCTGCTATAATTAAATTTTCTGTGGAACTAAATAGTAACTTAGTCTGCAAGTTTGCCCAAAATGATTTGTCCACTTTATTAGGGCCATAGATATTACACAATGTAATCTTTATCCCTGAGATTTCAAGCTGTATTATCAAGAATCTTTCTTCTAGATCTAACTCCTTTCTTAAGATTTTGTACTGTAATTTTTTGTGGAACAAAACTGCTACTCCCTTTTTCCTGCTGGCACATGGTGTGCCCACTACTTCTCCCACCCAATCGCACCTTAGTTTATGCAATTCAACCTCTTTCAGGTGCGTTTCCTGAATAAATGCTACGTCTATTTTATGCCTTTTTAGCTGGGCTACATTCCACGAGGCAAAGTTAACTGAATTACACATTTATATATAGTAATTAGAACGCCCCCTTATACAGAGAACTAGACAGGTCTTTCATAGCCAACTCTATAAGTAGCTATAAGCAGGTGGGTGATGGGGGAGGGGAGGGGTGAGAGGGGAAGAAAAAAGAAAAGAAACGGAAAGAAAAAAAAAAAAAAAAAAAAAAAAAAAAAAAAAAAAGGGGTAAAAATAAAATATTTGAGCAACATCAGACAATTTACCCAGAGGATGGGTCGATTTCAGCATAATCATCATAAATTTAGTAAGTAACTAAAGAAAACAGCTCAAGCAACAAATACCAATTTACAATAAGATAGATTTCATTTTGGCAAATTCTCTAGCTTCCTCTGGGGAGTTGAGAACCTTTTTTTCGCCATCTGTTAGAATTTTAATTTTTGCAGGGTAAATGACCGTAGCTTTTATACCTGCCTGGATTAGTTTTGTACATATCGGTGTTATTTCTCTGCGTTTTTGTGACGTTTCAACTGAGTAATCTTGGAACATTAAAATAGATTTACCTTCTAGCGAGAATGGGGTATGCTGTCTGTATTGTTGCATTAGTTTTACCTTGTCTTTAAAGTTGAGAAACCTGGCTATAATTGGCCTGCTCTTAACTGACCCATCTGGTAGTGTTTTAATTGAGCCCATACGATGTACTCTCTCTATCACCAATGGTAAAATTTCAGGTGTAATTCCTAACTTCTGTGGTATAACCATTGACATAAGATTGTCTAGATCTTGGTACTCTTTTGTCTCTGGTATCCCAAGCAGCCTAACATTATTCCTATGGGTACAATCTTCTAGGTCATTAAGTTTGTCTTGTAAGTTTGCTATATGGTTACCCTGATCCCTTACTATTTGCTCCTGAACTAACTTGGCATCTTCTAAATCAGAGATTCGTTGTTCTGCCTCGTTTAGTCTTAGGGTGAATTGTTTAATTTCTGTGGTTAGGTTGTTTATATCTATTTTGACTTGTTCAAACTGCGGTAGCATAATAGCAGCAATCTGTTTTACTATATCCTGAGTATCAATGTTATGTGCGTCTATATTCGTACCTACTGTAGCTATATTCCCTAGGTTGTCTGTGCTAAGCCTATTTTTCCTCTCTCTTATCTTAGCCGGCATGTTTGGTGATTATGATTTGTAATTAGTGATAAATTTCTCCATGTAAAAAAGCGTGCAAGGAGGTGATGCGTGTGATACGTGAATGCGTATAGCAGCGTGAGGGAAAGAATCAATTGATCGTGTTAAGTACTCTATACAGTGAGGTTATGTGTGTGAATTGTTAGTGTTTTTTTTTTTTTTTTTAAAGTTGTCTTAGATAATTAAATACTAATGTATGTGTTGATAATAGGTAATAATGATATATTTAGTGAACAGCTGTCCGTGCCTGTGATACTGTGAAGAAAAACCAACAAAGAGGTTTTTTTTACAAGGATAGTTCAGCTACTAAAAATCACCTTGCTTTGCCGTACTATTTACTTTTAAACAGTAATCGCCCCCTGCTCATTGGAGCTGATCTATCCACTATACAGTCATCAACAACCGTAGGGGGGGGGGGGGGGGAAGGCTGATCACGGGTCTGTAATGCTACAGTCTAGACATTCATCCCAAAATAACTTAGCAAGATATAGTACTTTTATAACCACTGTTTAAGCACTCTAAGTTGAGAAGCAGAATAAGTAACTCAACAAATAACCCAACAGGCAATTAATTAGCATAACTAGAGGATATCTTAAGCTTAGGCTAATTTGTCACCTGTAGCAAAAACAAAAAACAGTATTAACTTTGACCTTAAATATATATACTTAATGTTACATGTATCAGTTTTGCATATTAGTTAGCTTAATAACAGAAAAAATGCAAATAAGCAGTTATCCAGCAGGCCTCTGTAAATATGAAACACTGCAAAAAAGAAGGCCAAAGAAATATCAAGAAGGGAGAGCAAGGGCCACAGGTTATTCCAAATGTGCAGTGTCTATAGCTGTGGGTATCCTATAGTGTCCTACTTTGCCCCAGTTAGTGAGGGGGGGGGAGAGTGTTTGGTGTTAATAGCCGTTAGCCACTCTTTTTCCCCTAGGAAGGAGACTCTCAGATGGTAGCTAGGAACACTGATTTGTATAGATAAGTCAATAGGCGCTTTTAAACCTTTTCCTGTTTTGCTGCAAATGTCTGCAAATGTCTCTTGACTGTTTTATGCTGCCAATCAATAGATAGACGCCTCTCTTGTATCAGGCTCCTCTGTCACTGGCAAGGTTAGAGAAAAAAGGAAAATGGCCCCAGAGTTCAACTGAGTATGTGCAGTTCAGCTTATAAACTGTGTTCACTTTACTTTGTTTTATTATAGTGTTAGTACCCCTCTCTAGTATACTCTACCAGAGTCCACTTATTTGCGGCGGGGGACCGCACAGCAACTCCCTCAGTACACTCTCACCTTGCCAGGCCTTCCAAGTAAGATGATGCCCCACCCTGGTTTGTCTTACCAGAGTCCACAATCGTCGCGGGGGGGAAACTCACGATAGAGTAAAGGATCAAGGGTATTGCCGCTGTTATTAGGCACAATTGCTGTTAGCTCATGCAGCACTACGTCTCCCGTAGTCCAGCTGCATCCCACTGCGGTCTGTATGCGCCTCAATTAACTGGAGTTGTACTGCGGTGGCAGAGAATTCCCACTCGCCTCCACTGTCAAAGCTGATGCAGCGCAACAGTCCCAGGCACGAGGACCTCCATACGCCTGTATGACTGACCGGGAACTTATGCAGGCGAGCTCCGGTTGGAGGCTCCAATATCCGAGGGCCCTGGAAAGAATATGCCGGCCCCAAGGATTTGCCTGCAGGTGTATAGGTTCTCTCTGCGGTTTCACTCGCTCCCACTAGAGTACACGCACGCCGCTGATGCGTGCGTCACCGCCCCTTCCGGTCGTGCGTCAGGATTGGGTTTATGTTCCATATTTTGTCGAAAGGAACGAAAACGGTTAGAAGCTTTAGATTTACCCTTAGGTCTTTTATCCTGAGGCAAAAAACTCCCTTGCCTTCAGTGACAGTTGAAATAATCGAATCCAACTGAGAACCAAATAAATTATTACCTTTGAAAGAAAGAGATAGTAATCTAGACTTAGATACCATGTCAGCATTCCCATATTTGAGCCACAAAGCTCTTCTAGCTAAAATAGCTAAAGGCATAGATTTAACATCAATTTTGATGATATCAAAAATGGCATCACAGATAAAATTATTAGCATGTTGAAGCAAGCGAACAATGCTAGACAAATCAGGATCCATTTCCTGTTGCGCTAAACTTTCCAACCAAAAAGTTGATGCAGCTGCAACATCAGCCATAGAAATGGCAGGCCTGAGAAGATTGCCAGAATATAAATAAGCTTTCCTTAGATAAGATTCAAGTTTCCTATCTAAAGGGTCCTTAAAGGAAGTACTATCTTCCATAGGAATAGTAGTACGTTTGCCAAGAGTAGAAATAGCCCCATTAACTTTGGGGATCTTTTCCCAAATCTCCAATCTAACTGCTGGCAAAGGATACAATTTTTTAAACCTTGAAGAAGGGATAAAATAAATACCAGGCCTATTCCATTCCTTATAAATCATATCAGAAATAGCATCAGGAACTGGAAAAACCTCTGGGGTAACCACAGGAGGTTTATAAACAAAATTTAAACGTTTACCAATTTTAGTATCAAGAGGACTAGTTTCCTCAATATCCAACGTAATCAACACCTCTTTTAACAAGGAACGAATATACTCCATTTTAAATAAATAAGTAGATTTGTCAGTGTCAATATCTGAGGTAGGTAGGTATCTTCTAAATCAGATAGATCCTCATCAGAGGAGGATAATTCGGTATGTTGTCGGTCATTTGAAATTTCATCAACTTTATCAGAAGTTTTTAAAGACCTTTTACATTTATTAGAAGGCGGGATAGCAGACAAAGCCTTCTGAATCGCATCAGCAATAACATCTTTTATATTCACAGGGATATCATGTACATTAGATGTTGAAGGAACAACAGGCATTGTACTATTACTGATGGATACATTCTCTGCATGTAAAAGCTTATCATGACAACTATTATATACCACAGCTGGAGATATAATCTCCACAAATTTACAACAGATACACTTAGCTTTGGTAGAACTGTTATCAGGCAGCAGGGTTCCAACAGTGGTTTCTGAGACAGGATCAGATTGAGACATCTTGCAAATGTAAGAGAAAAAACAATATTTAAAGCAAAATTATCAATTTCCTTATATGGCAGTTTCAGGAATGGGAAAAAAAATGCAAACAGCATTTGCATAACCAGACGTACCTTCGTGCCAAAAAATTCTCGCGCCAAAAATGACGCAATAAATATCAGCATTTTGCGACCTTGCAAGCCTAATTTTGCCCATGAAAATTTAATGAAAAAGCAGTCAATTTGAAAAAAGACTATACCCCAGGTAAGAAAAATATTTTCCTAAATATGATTTTTTCCCAAATATGAAACTGATAGTCTGCAAAAGGAAATATACATAAAACATGACTCATGGCAAATATAAGTACAATACATATATTTAGAACTTCATATTAATACATAAAGTGCCAAACCATAGTTGATAGTGTCTTAAGTAATGAAAACATACCAAAAGACACCCATCCACATATAGCAGATAGCCAAACCAGTACTGAAACAGTTATCAGTAGAGGTAATGGAATATGAGAGTATATCATCGATCTGAAAAAGGGAGGTAGGAGATGAATCTCTACGATCCTATAACAGAGAACCTATGAAAAAGATATCCCGTGAGGAAAACCATAGAATTCAATAGATGATACTACTTTCACATCCCTCTGACATTCACTGTACTCTGAGAGGAATCGGGCTTCAAAATGCTGAGAAGCACATATCAATGTAGAAAATCAAGCACAAACTTACTTCACCACCTCCATAGGAGGCAAAGTTTGTAAAACTGAATTGTGGGTGTGGTGAGGGGTGTATTTATAGGCATTTTGAGGTTTGGGAAACTTTGCCCCTCCTGGTAGGATTGTATATCCCATACATCACTAGCTCATGGACTCTTGCCAATTACATGAAAGAAATTAAAATCAGTGTCTCTTGTGACCCATTAAAAACTTTGTACAATCTGAACAATAACACCCAGTGTACCCTTCTATTGTTTGAAGGGTTAACAACTTGAGACAATCTTTTCATTGACAGCCGTTACTCAGCCTGTCTATATTTTTATTAACGGTACAATACCCATTACCAGTTCCCTGTTAGGATTCCAACTAAGTTGTGAGGTTACCTCTTCTATCAGGAGCTACAAAATCTAGCTTATTTTCCTCAAAAAAAATGTTTTGCATCTGATATGTTATTGAGTGTGTTGGTATTCCCATCTATGTTGACTATTATCTGGGCTGGGTACTTCATCCTGGTTCTGAGCCCAGCCTTAATAAGAGCAGAACAATATGGGGCCATTTCCCTTCTCTTGGCAGAAGTTTCTGCTGAGAAGTCTTGAAACAAGTGTAAGCAGGTACTATCCACCATTAATATGCTGGTCTTTCTGTAGTATTTCAAAATGTTAACCTTGTCTTGGAAATTAAGGTATCTTATAACCACTATGCGAGGTCTGCTGTTTCCGTCACTATACTTTCTTGGGAACCCTGTTCTATGTGCCCGCTCCACCAATATTCTCTCTGTCTGGAGCTGCATACCTTGCATTCTAGGTAGTATTTGTGTAGCGAACCTAATCAAGTCCTCAAACTCGCTTGTCTCTGGGAGCCCCACAACCCTAACGTTATAACGTCAGGACCTATCCTCCAAATCTTCTAGTCTAGATTGAAACAATTTTATTTTATCCGAATGAGATTTATGTATGGCATCTTGAGAGCTACAGCGGTCTTCGAATTCAGATACCCTAGACTCTACCTCCGCAATTCTTCTTGAGAATTGCCTGAATTCAAGTGTTAGGCCCATTATTTCTTTTTTCACTGCATCAAACTGTGGGAGTATCAATTTGGTTATCTGATTAAACATTATTTGTGTGTCTGTATTTTGTATGGGAGTGCCTGATGTGTCCAGTGAACTATCTAATCCAGTTTTTAACTTTTTATCTTATCGCTGGAGATCTATTTTTAGGAATAGTGACAAACCTTTCCATTAAGAACTTATGAAAAGTCAAGAAAAGGAAAAAACAAAGTGTATGATGATTTGCTTAATGAATAATACACAGTTTCAACAAGCAAAAACCATTAAGTGAGTGGTGAAAAAAAAGTGAGGCAGTGATAATGTAGAAAGGTACAGTGGGAAATTATCTCACTTGATGTACCAGTGCAAAATGTGCAGATATGTGTGTGATTGTAGCTATCTTAGTATATTTATTATGTTTTATTGTTATTTATTTTGCCCACTTCCCCCCCCCCCCCCTTACCCCTGTGCTTTTCTTGTTTTCTACCCCCAAAATTGAGGGTAGTGAAAAATCTGTTAGATGTGAAATTAAAACGTGAAATTAAGATATAGATCTAACAATAATACAATATAGGTATAATAATTAACCCTCCATATTAATACTCCAAAATAAAAATACAGATATGAAAGTTTTTTGTGTTCAGGACACTGTAAAAAACGTGAGTTCGATGATCCTAATATAAGGAACAATATACAGCTTAATAATTAAAAGAATGAACAACATTTATATGAATACATTAATATTCCATTCTGAGTTTAACATTTATATGAATAAATTAATATTCCATTTAAAGGGACACTGAACCCAAATTTTTTCTTTTGTGATTCAGATAGAGCATGCAATTTTAAGCAACTTTCTAATTTCCTATTATCAATTTTTCTTCGTTCTCTTGCTATCTTTATTTGACAAAGAAGGCATCTACGCTTTTTTTTGGCTCAGACTCTGGACAGCACTTTTTTATTGGTGGATGAATTTATCCACCAATCAGCAAGGACAATCCAGTTGTTCACCAAAAATGGGCCGACATCTAAACTTACATTCTTGCATTTTAAATAAAAATAGAAAGAGAACAAAGAAAATTTGATAATAGGAGTAAATTAGAAAGTTGCTTAAAATTTCATGCTCTATCTGAATCACGAAAGAATTTTTTTGGGTTCAGTGTCCCTTTAAACTAAGGGGATCCTAGTGTCTAACTGGACACTCTAGAAGACCTTCTTCTTGCTCAACACTCTGTTTCTATCTCCACCCTGTGGATATCTCTGTACATGCTGTTTACCTTAACATGCTAATAAAGAAGTATTGACATTATAGTTAGAATCTGGATCTTTGATAGTTTAAAGATGTTCTAAAAAGCATTTTTTTTAGCGGTCTTGTAGTTTGACCTACATCATTTTTTATTACACCCCCTACAGGTCAATAAACAAACTACATAGCTAGTAAAGCAATTAATATATTGTCTAATTTTACAACACTGATTTCATACTTTGTGCAACAAAATCCGTACCTAAAATAGCATGACTACATGATTCATATCTGCTACTCCCACACCTAAACAAACATGCTTGTTCATCAACCAATTATCTTTCTTTATCACTGGTAACATAGATGGTGCCAAAATGTTACCTAACATCTTGGCCGTTTGCAAGAACCCTGTATAGAACATAATTAGTATTTAAAAAAGGTAACATTTTTCAATAATTCCAGAAGTTGCACTATCTTGAGCAATGTAAGTGGTAAAGAAAACATTTTTTATATAAAATCTTCCACAATTACTTCTGCAGCTCTTAATGGGATACTCAAGTCAAAATAATCTTTAATGATTCAGAAAGAGCATGCATTTTTAAAAAACTTTCCATTTTTCTTCCATTATCAAATTTTGCATTTTATATTTACACTTTTCGAGGAACAAGATCCTACTGGGCATATGCACAAGCTCACAGGGTATACGTATATTAGTCTGTGATTGGCTGATATCTGTCACATTATACAGGGGGCCGGGAAATGGGAGAAATAATACATTTGTCAGAAAAAAATCTACTGCTGCTGTGTAGTGCGCTCCTGAACCTACCTTAGTAGGTCGTCGTGGATACTAAGAAAAAGAGACACATTTGGCAATCAAAGTAAACATTTTTTTAATCTTCTTGATTCATGATAGTTTGATTTGATCTCATAGGCCCCATTAAGCATAATATTTAGCAACAACTGCGGTATTTGAACATAGTTAGGGGACTTATTGGGTGATAGAGCCTTTCACCAATTAATAAAAGTAGGGGAGATAGGTCTATATAGCATTAATGTCAACCAACAGTCCTACATACAAAGCCAGCAGTTATTGTATTAAATTAATAAATTCATACCACTGGAAGATATGTGATTAACATCACAGAAGCTTATTGTAAAATAGGCCTTTTATTTTGTTTCCTACCTTTGCCCACTATTGTTAAATTAATGGTACGCTATAGATGCTATAGTGTTGAGTGAATACCCACTTCATTTTAAACAGATTTTTTTTCAATTATGAGCAAAGTAAATAGATGATTGAATAAAAAGAATTATGTGTTATTTAGGCCTGTAGAATGTTCCTTTAAATGAACGTTCAAATAATAAAAATAACGGAAAATTAAGTGTTTTTCTCATTTTCTCATATCTAACTCAAGAAGTCAATTTTAAAACAGCAGTATGTAACTTATGCTGCAGGCTAAACCTGTTCTCAGCAGCTATTCTTGGGAAATCCACTAATCATAACTTGCCTCAAAGTCTAATATGTTTTTCATTGAATAATATTTTAAAAGGATGTCGCTGGGTGTGTGTGTGTGCAAATCATTACCCTGTATTAACAATTAATTGCATATATGTTTAATTACTGGGTGTGTTGTCTTTATTTTTTAATACAATAAAATTAAAAATAGACATGGGCCATAATTTTTTTTATATAGAGAACAAAATTAATTGTGTGTATATACTGTATATATATATATATATATATATATATATATATATATATATATATATATATATATATATATATATATATATATATGTATGTATATATATATATATATATATAATGTTTTGCCATTTAGTCTAACAGTGTCTCTGTCACAATGCAATAAAGTAACAGGAGAAATATTTGTAAGATTTGCATTGCACAGAGTGAAAATAAATTTCTAAAGAATAATTTGTTGAGTCAACACAACCTGATGAAGTTCATTCTTACATACGTCAACAGTGTAAAAGGCACAATAGATAAAATTGCATGAATTCTATACCTGACATTACACAAATATTCACCTGATATTGTTGTTTGTAGCCTCACGAAAAGCATTTGTAAGAGAAACACCTCAAGTACCAGTTAAGAAAGTTAACATGGCTTCCTGGGTTTGAACTTTAACCACAGTAATTTTGCAAACACTCAGCCAACTACATTCAAGTTATTGCAACACCATTGTTTATGTGCCATCATACCTGTCTAAATTTGCTGTCATGGAGAGAAATACTCTTTTGTAGTTTGTCTAATTAAGATTCAGTGCCATATAGCTGATAATAGGTAATAAATATACATAACTTTCTTGTGTATATACTATTCTGTAAATTATTTGGCCATGGTAGAATTCACTCTTTATGCCATGGTCATGCTCAAGACATTCAGGAAAGAAAAAACTGTGAACAGAATAGTGACTTATATCCTTTTCAAAATTCTATGAGCACATTATAATCCTACCAGAAAGAATTGTCTGCTAATATAGACGGCTAAGGATTAATTCAGTAATATGATTAGGAGACCACCTTTGCCAATTACCCCCACACTTACTTGGTGTGAAGTGAAGTATTATTTAATGAAATTGTACAATTACTATCCCTCTAGGGGCTTCTCAGTTATTCTTTATCTATTAATACTTGTGATGTGGAATAAGGTTAGTTAAATTAAAGGGACAGTCAACCCAAAAAAATTCTTCCATGATTCAGATAGAGCATGCAATTTTAAGCAACTTTCTAATTTACTCCTATTATCATTTTTTTATTCTCTTGCTATCTTTATTTGAAAAGCAAGAATCTAAGTTCAGAAGCCGGACCATTTTTGGTTCACAGCCTGGGTTGTCCTTGCTGATTGGACAGTACCAATAAACAAGTGCTGTCCAGGGTTTGAACAAACAATTGGCTGGCTCTTTAGCTTAGATGCCTTCTTTTTCAAATAAAGATAGCAAGAGAACCAAGAAAAATTCATAATAGGAGTAAATTAGAAAGTTGCTTAAAATTGCATGCTCTAACTGAATTATGAAATACAAATTTTGGGTTTAGTATCCCTTTAACATATGAGTCCGATAACCAGGTATATCAATCTTTCAAGCCTGTAAAGTGCTAAAAACATAATTTCTTGTAGCATTCAAAAACTAAAAAACCCCAAATTAAATGTTTTTGGTAGTAAAAAAAAAAAGAAAATTTCTAACAAATAATTCACACATCTTTTATGAAAAATTGTTTTATTAAGGAAATTAACCAAAATATAGATAAGGAGTATCATGAGATGCAGGACACAGCAAAGAGGGCACAACAATATTTTATTGCAGAGAATGGAAATATACATCTGGTACCATTGATCTCCTTAGTAACTGCGACATAGACAATAACGGACCAGAAAACCACGCCCCCATCCGGTGACGTCACTTCCCACTCTCATCACATCTCCCCCTTTTCAAAGGACAAAACATAAAAATTGTTTTCATTTGAATACAACAAATAACAAGGTATACAAGAAGCATACAATGGTTTTGTATAGTATATAACAAATAACAAGTTAAATAGAATATCTGTATAAACAACATGAATTACATCCTGACTTGAAGATATTGGGCTGGAAGTTTCACCACTCTTCCGCTTGATGTAACTCTACATGAACTGTTCTCTAATACAGAAGAAGGTAATTGAGAGTCTGCTGGAGGCAAAGACATATCCCCGCTGTGATCTTGCTGAGGGGAAGGCACCCCTCTTAAAACAGGGGATCCCACTGGCGGTGGTACTGAGGCATCCAGTTCCAAACTCTCAGGTACAGGCTGAAGATGTTTTCAATTTCGACGTGTAACTGTCCCTCCATCAGTAAGGACTACATAAGACCTTGGTTCTGGAGAGCGTCCAATTACCATAGCAGGCGTCTTCAATTTCTTCTCATCATCCAGTTTAATTCTGACACTTTGCCCCCCATTCAGCTCCTGCAAGGGCCTCGCAGAATGTCTCCTGTTGTAGAAGAATCAATAGCTCCTTTTTGCCTCTTCATCCCGCCTAAGGACTTTGTCCTGAGGAATAGAGCTAGTTGGCGTCCTAGCATCAGCTGTACCAGGCTAAACCCTGTGGCTTGAATGGGAGTCGCCCTATAGGACAAGAGGGCCAGGTATGGCTTATATTGCTTCAAAATGAACTTTGTTGTTTGAACTGCCCTTTCAGCCATTCCATTGGCCTGCGGGTAATGCGGACTTGACGTGGAATGTACAAAATCATATTCTCTGCTGAAAAAACTGAACTCTGTGGAAGCAAACTGCATTCCGTTATCACTCGCCAACTCCATTGGTATGCCCCACCGGGCGAACAAGCTCTTGAGATGAGTGATAACGGCTTGACTTGTGATTTCATTCAAGGGTGCAATCTCCAAATACCTGGAATAGTAGTCAATCACGACTAGGTACTTTTTCCTGTGCAGTTCGCACAAGTCAGCAGCTATTTTCTGCCACGGGCCTGCAGGCAATGACGTAGAAATCAAGGGCTCCCTTCTTTGAGTAGGCCGGCGTTCCAGGCAAAAGGCACATTAAGACACATGGCTTGCAATGTCTGAACTGATCCCAGGCCACCATAGTGCCGTAACTGCCCTTTCTCTGCACTTTGTAATGCCTTAGTGGCCATCATGAATCCTGTTTAACATCTCCTGCCTCATGCTGATAGGAATAACAATGCGGTCCTGGAACAGTACCAACCCATCCAGCTTCGTGAGCTGCGACCTTTCTGACTGGTAAGAACTTAAAGACATCCATTCTGCCCGACTCTCGGGCCAACCTTCTTTTATGTACTTTATAACTTCTTGAAGGTCTGTATCTAAATATGTCTCTTTTCTTATTTGTTCTAGCTTCCCTGAAGAGATGGATTTGGAGGCCAGAACTGAATCTACATACACTTTCACATCTGATTCCGTTGAAGATTCTTCAGTAGCAGCCAGCGGGAGCCTGGAAAGTGTATCTGCCACAACCAGTTGTTTCCCCGGCACATGCACTGCCTGAACGTTGAACCTGAGAAGCCTCATTAGAAGTCTCTGGCATCTTAGGGGTGTTTTGTCAATATCATAGGAGTTGATTAGAGGGACTAGCGGTTTATGGTCAGTCTCCAGACTAAATTTCTCTAAACCCACTAGGTAATGCTGAAAGCGCTCACAGGCCCAAACTGCAGCCAGACACTCTTTCTCAATTTGGGCGTATTTCGACTCAGCAGCCGTCAGTGTACGGGAACAGTAGGTGATAGGCTGTAGTTTGTTCTTATTCAACTGCAGGAGGGCAGCCCCCAACCCATAACTGCTTGCATCAGCACTAACCACAGTCTTTTTGGAAGGGTCGTAGAACCCCAACACTGGGGCAGACCCCAGCAGGGACTTGACCTGCATAAAAGATTCTTCCTGTGAAGGTCCCCAGACCCAGGCAACATCTTTCTTTAGCAACTCTGTGATAGGGTGTAGTATAGTGGATAAATCTGGAAGGAACCTGCCCACATAATTTACAAGGCCCAATATTTGTCTCAGCTCATGTACATCAGAAGGACTTTACATGTGTTCAATAGCACAAATTTTCTTGGGGTCGGCTTGATGCCATCCCCATTGATGATATGCCCAAAGTAACAAAACTCAGCTTTCCTAAAATGGCATTCCTCTTTATTTAACTTCAGCCCGGACTCTCTAATAGTCTGCAACACACAGCTCAGTCGCTGATCATGTTCCTCAAATGTAGACCCATACACCAAGATGTCGTCCATGACAACTGCCGTGCCCACGTGGTCTCTTAGGAGAGAACTAATTTCTCTTTGAAAGATTTCAGGAGCAGAGGACATCCCGAAGGGGAGTCTGCAGAAGCAAAACCGACCTAACGGTGTAATGAAGGTAGTCAGTTTGCGGCACTTTGGATCTAGAGGTATCTGCCAGAAGCCGCTAGAAGCATCCAATGTAGAGAAGAACTTTGCCCCAGCAAATTTCGGAGCTATGTCTTCAAGTGTCGGCAGCACATATCTCTCTCTCTTCACCGCCTCATTCAGCCTTTTCAAGTCTACGCAGATGCGTACCTTCCCGTTTTTCTTCGCAACAGGCACAATTGGGGCACACCAGTCAGTTGCTTCAACAACCTCTTCAATAACCCCCATATTCTTCATACGCAGAAGCTCCTTCTCCACTTGAGGCATGAGCGAGAACGGAATTCTATGGGGAGTGGTAATGCTTTATGGGACTGCGTCACCTTTAAGTGATATACGGACTGGGTTGCAATTCAGTAGGCCCAATTCACCAAACATATCTTCTTAAATCTCATTCACTCTGGCTACTAGGCCCAAACCACAGGATGCTTTTCTGCTCAATAAGTTGTTAACACACTGACCTCTAATCACATGCACCCACATGGTGAAATTCCTTTGCTTGTACTCGCAGCTGGCAAGAAATTTCCCTGCACAATCAATGTGGCCACCAGGACTATGGACTTTTGTTGTAACTTTCGCCAGCTAGGGCTGTTGAGACAGTTTTATGAATGCTGCAAGGGACATTAAAGTGATTCTAAAGGAGGGACCAGGAAAAGAATGGGGAAAAAGGAAGAATGGCACTACTGTGCTTGAGATGTCCTAATAATGTGTATTACAAATATCTCGAATCACAGTATAGGGTCAGGTGCTGTACACTATAGAAATTTGAAGCAAAAGGTAGGTGTGAGCCTACAACAAAAGTGTGTAACTAAATAGCACTCTTCAGTGATGTCTGCTCCTGTGTCAACCTTAAAGGCAACTTTGGCTCCCATTACAGTAAGAGTAACCCTCCAATCTTCTTCTGAACCCAGCCGTTCAACAACAGACCCTACAAAGGACACTTCTTGACCCTCCTGGTCGCTATCCACCTGAATGTCCTTAATATATGTTTTGTCTTTAGCATATGACACTCTGATCATTGGCACGGTTGCACCGTGTGCATCGGGCATGCTGCGCCCATCCGCTTCTGGGCCTATCTGTTGCCCTTGGTCTACCGCTCATACTGTGCCTTTCACTAGCAGCTCTCCTGAACTGCTGCACTTCATCCACAATACTCTCAGACCTCAGATCAGCACTTTGCTTTTTCACCAGTTCACTCTGGTGGGCCATCCTAATAGCCCCATCTAATGTTAAATCAGACTCTAACTGTAGCTTCAGTGAGACTTCAGCATTTGCAATGCCTATGTCTATTCTATCTCTGATTTGCTCCTCTTTAGCAACACCAAACTCACAGAATTCAGCCAGTTCATACAGGCTGCGCACAAATGACTCCACAGATTCTCCCACACGCTGAACACGTTTGTAAAAAAAACAAGCCCTCTCATGAATCACATTTCTTTTGGGCACAAAGTGGGCACTGGGTTTATTCGTAGCTATATCAAAGTCAAATTCTTCCCCTTCTTGGAAAGTAAAGGCACTGAACACTGGCTCCACATCTTTCCCCATAGAGTATAAAAGAGAATTAACTTGTACTTCACCACTCTCCTTGTCCAGCTTGGAAGCAATCCTGAAGCGCTGAAACCCCTGACGCCATGTGGGCCAAGCTGCAGGCTGAGAAAAATCAAAAGGCTCAGGTGGGGTAAACTTCGACATCATCATCAATCAGGAAACAGAAGCGCAGGCAAGAACTTCTGACACCATGTCATGAGATGCAGGACACAGCAAAGAGGGCACAACACTATTTTATTGCAGAGCATGGAAATATACATCTGTTACCATTGATCTCCTTAGTAACTGCGACATAGACAATAACGGACCTAAAACTACGCCCCCATCCAGTGACATCACTTCCCACTCTCATCACAAGGAGTATTAGGCCTGCCCTTTGGGCAGGGTGAGAATGCACCCACCAGAGCTCCAGGCATTTGGGGGTTCCACAATGTCAGGGGTGAGGTTATGAGACCTTTATTAGTATATGAAGAAGTGATTATGTTATTAGGAGGTGAAATTAGGTGTTTTATACTTTATATAGGTTACAAGGAATGTTGGGGCAGGGGTGGGCTATACAGGGGGCAGGGCTTACATGGGAGGGGAATAAGAGAACTGGGCTGAGGAGCCTCACAAATCTGTCTTGCCCAGGGCCCAGCAAATGCTAAGGGTGGCCCGGAGGCTATTACTCCTGGTGGTTAGGAGAAAGAGGCAATGGAAATCTGTGTATTTTTTAAACTTAGCATTGTTATATTGGGAGCTTATAAAGGAACATGAAAGTAAAAATCTAACTTTTATGATTCAGAGAGAGCATTGTTTCTTAACCGCGGTCCTCAAGTATCACCAAAAGGCCAGGATTTCATTATACCTGAACCAATGCACAGGTGAAATAGTCAGTTTAAATGGACATAAAACAAGTTGGGATACAAAATATAATAATATGTACTTTAATTACTTTACCTTCAAATTTATACTGCAGCGCCTCACATTAACTCTTTCTTTTAAGTTTCTGAATTGTAAAGCTCTAACTCCCCCCACACATTTCCTTCTATGGCTGTATCTATATCTATTGTTATTTTGGTAGAATGCAAAAGTGAATAGGGATTATCTGCTGGAGCATGCCTAGAAGCTGTAAACTCAGTTTAAATACAATACCTGTGTCTAAACACTGATAAGGGTGGGTGGAGTTGGCTGCTCCAGGCAGTTTAGCTTTGTAATTCATTTTGCAGCAATTTTTAAACAATTTTTTATGCAAACTATTTTATTTTTAATTAATTAGCCCTTTTAAGATATGCATCTCAACTTTTATGTCTGTTTAAGGGTGAGATCAGGTTAGTAACTGGTTCAGCTATAATGAAAACCTGGCCTGTTGGGGGTACTTGAGGACCGTGTTTGAGAAACATTGGGATAGAGCATGCAATTTACTGTTCTTTTGGTATCCTTTGTTGAAAACATACCTATATGGCCTTAGTAGCACCAATGCAGTACTTAGAGATATCTTATGACTATTGGTTACACACATATGCTTCTTGTTATTGGCTCACCAGTTGTGTTCAGCATGCATTTATCTATATTTGCAGGAGATAAACACAATGGGCCGATTTATCAACTTGGGGGCGGACATGGTTCGCTGTAGCAAATCATGTCCGCCCGACAAACGACAATGATAAATGCTGACAGCATACGCTGTCGGCATTTATCATTGCAAAAGCATTTCTTGTGAAATGCTTGTGCAATGGGGCCCCCTGCACATTTGCGGCCAATCGGCTGCTAGCAGGAGGTGTCAATCATCCCGATTGTATCTGATTGGGATAATTGCAGTCCGCCACCTCAGAGGTGGCAGATGAGTTAAGGAGCAATAGTGCAATAATAAAATGCTCTAACACATTAGTGCATTTTCTTTTTGCACCTTTATGACCCTTTTTGTATATGGAAATAGCTAAGGGAAGACCATATCAGATGCTAATCGTTATTATTATTATAATAAAACAAATGCTCCAGTCACTGAGCAGATCCTCTTCTGGAATAGAATGGGGTGTCCCAGGACCTTTGACTACATATTTAATTATTTTGAAGATGTTAAGCACACAGTAAATGAAGGGAGTTTATTAAAAATAGAGCATTTTATGTTTAAACTAAAATGTCCCTTTAAAATACTATTAGCTAATGATAAGATGAGGAGTGTTTAGTGTTTGTTTGTTAATGTATCTTTGGTGTCTAAGTGCAATGTCCTCCAGATGTTCTGTTCTAATCTCTAATTAGTACTAGGTCGTTTAGGTCACAGGTTCTTTCTGTTAGTCATTACTATGAAACGTAATCTTTTTTTACTCACATCATCAGCCTAATAGTTAATCTAAATCCTAGGATTATGAAGATGAGAACTGGCTTCTCTTCTCATAGTGCCATTACATTATTTTATTTAGCTTAATAATACCTGTTGTTTCATTCTTTTTATAGGAACCTATTGTTTTATCAATTGCTCCCTAGACATTACTAGACACGGACAAGACAAGCATGCTTATATAGAAGGCTCTCAAAGAACAAGAAGGGTATCAACGGCACTCCTTATAGGTATATATCTTAACTCTACTTTAAATCCCCTAATTTCCATTCAATCTGTAGGGAAGTTGGTCCCTGTGGTTTGACTGTATTGGATACGGTAGATGCTATGTAGTTAAAGACTTGAAAAACAGTACTGCAGAGAAGAACTCAGACTGAAAAGACTACATCTCTAGCACTCAATGGGTTAATGTAGAGTAAATAATCATATATGAAAGGCGCTTTTATTCATTAAATAAACACTAAAATACTGGAAAGTGCAACATTAAAACCACACCAGGAGCTGCAAAAATGGTCAAATGACCTATATGGATTCGGTAAATAATATCACTAATTACACACCCTCAATTGATAGTATGCTTGTATTCTAGTGCATCCCAGTGTTGAGTGGTAAGAACAGATTGCACTGTACTGCCGATTGAAATAAGTAGTGAGTGGCACAAAGGATTACACTTGCAGTGGAGCTAGATTATTCATGATAGGTTCAATACAGTTGGAACAAAATATATTCTCAAATAACTTCTGAGTAGTAAAGCTAGAAAAAAACAATACACAATATTAAGCACTTAGTCAGTTTTATTAGTTCACCAAAACATTGGTACAAAAATAGTGCACTGTATGTTGTCCAGTACTCCTGAATGGCGGCTTAATGTGAGTTTAATTCACTATATTAGATATATTTACAATAAAGGAAAAAGCTGTAGATATCATATACCCCTGCTAAGTTGCGAGGCTGAATGTGTTAGTTGTACACCGTTATTATCTAAACAGCTTATGTGCACATGTGTATGTCCTCTCTTTCCTCCAATATTTGTGGTTAATTGGAGCAAACAGAGACTTTTACGAATGCTGTTAAATATCATAAGTTATCTAAGTAACTGTTGTAGGAACAAGCAAGCCATATTCAGGAAATAATAAGTACCCCACAGATCAGATCTAGTTGCGGTATACAAAGTTCAACTGGTAATGTGAATGAGTTAGTTATACATCGTTATTACTTAAACAGCTTGTATGCAAATGTGTATATCCTCTTATTGCTCAAATGTTTGTGGTTAATTGGAGCAAACTAGCGGCTAGATTTGGAGTTTGGCGGTAAAAGGGCTGTTAACGCTCCGCGGGTTTTTTTCTGGCCGCACCATAAATTTAACTCTGGTATCGAGAATTCAAACAAATGCTGCGTTAGGCTCCAAAAAAGGAGCGTAGAGCATTTTTACCGCAAATACAACTCTCGATACCAGAGTTGCTTACGGACGCGGCCGGCCTCAAAAACGTGCTCGTGCACGATTCTCCCATAGGAAACAATGGGGCTGTTTGAGCTGAAAAAAAACCTAACACCTGCAAAAAAGCAGCGTTCAGCTCCTAACGCAGCCCCATTGTTTCCTATGGGGAAACACTTCCTACGTCTGCACCTAACACTCTAACATGTACCCCGAGTCTAAACACCCCTAGCCTTACACTTATTAACCCCTAATCTGCCCTCCCTAACATCGCCGACACCTAACTTCAATTATTAACCCCTAATCTGCCGAGCGGACCTGAGCGCTACTATAATAAAGTTATTAACCCCTAATCCGCCTCACTAACCCTATCATAAATAGTATTAACCCCTAATCTGCCCTCCCTAACATCGCCGACACCTACCTTCAATTATTAACCCCTAATCTGCCGACCGGAGCTCACCGCTATTCTAATAAATGTATTAACCCCTAAAGCTAAGTCTAACCCTAACACTAACACCCCCCTAAGTTAAATATAATTTTTATCTAACGAAATAAATTAACTCTTATTAAATAAATGATTCCTATTTAAAGCTAAATACTTACCTGTAAAATAAATCCTAATATAGCTACAATATAAATTACATTTATATTATAGCTATTTTAGGATTAATATTTATTTTACAGGTAACTTTGTATTTATTTTAACCAGGTACAATAGCTATTAAATAGTTAAGAACTATTTAATAGTTACCTAGTTAAAATAATTACAAATTTACCTGTAAAATAAATCCTAACCTAAGATATAATTAAACCTAACACTACCCTATCAATAAAATAATTAAATAAACTACCTACAATTACCTACAATTAACCTAACACTACACTATCAATAAATTAATTAAACACAATTGCTACAAATAAATACAATTAAATAAACTATCTAAAGTACAAAAAATAAAAAAGAACTAAGTTACAGAAAATAAAAAAATATTTACAAACATAAGAAAAATATTACAACAATTTTAAACTAATTACACCTACTCTAAGCCCCCTAATAAAATAACAAAGACCCCCAAAATAAAAAATTCCCTACCCTATTCTAAAATACAAAAATTACAAGCTCTTTTACCTTACCAGCCCTGAACAGGGCCCTTTGCGGGGCATGCCCCAAGAATTTCAGCTCTTTTGCCTGTAAAAAAAAACATACAATACCCCCCCCCCAACATTACAACCCACCACCCACATACCCCTAATCTAACCCAAACCCCCCTTAAATAAACCTAACACTAAGCCCCTGATGATCTTCCTACCTTGTCTTCACCATGCCAGGTTCACCGATCCGTCCTGGCTCCAAGATCTTCATCCAACCCAAGCGGGGGTTGGCGATCCATAATCCGGTGCTCCAAAGTCTTCCTCCTATCCGGCAAGAAGAGGACATCCGGACCGGCAAACATCTTCTCCAAGCGGCATCTTCTATGTTCTTCCATCCGATGACGACCGGCTCCATCTTGAAGACCTCCAGCGCGGATCCATCCTCTTCTTCCGACGACTAGACGACGAATGACGGTTCCTTTAAGGGACGTCATCCAAGATGGCGTCCCTCGAATTCCGATTGGCTGATAGGATTCTATCAGCCAATCGGAATTAAGGTAGGGATTTTCTGATTGGCTGATGGAATCAGCCAATCAGAATCAAGTTCAATCCGATTGGCTGATCCAATCAGCCAATCAGATTGAGCTCGCATTGTATTGGCTGATCGGAACAGCCAATAGAATGCGAGCTCAATCTGATTGGCTGATTGGATCAGCCAATCGGATTGAACTTGATTCTGATTGGCTGATTCCATCAGCCAATCAGAAAATTCCTACCTTAATTCCGATTGGCTGATAGAATCCTATCAGCCAATCGGAATTCGAGGGACACCATCTTGGATGACGTCCCTTAAAGGAACCGTCATTCGTCGTCTAGTCGTCGGAAGAAGAGGATGGATCCGCGCTGGAGGTCTTCAAGATGGAGCCGGTCGTCATCGGATGGAAGAACATAGAAGATGCCGCTTGGAGAAGATGTTTGCCGGTCCGGATGTCCTCTTCTTGCCGGATAGGAGGAAGACTTTGGAGCACCGGATTATGGATCGCCAACCCCCGCTTGGGTTGGATGAAGATCTTGGAGCCAGGACGGATCGGTGAACCTGGCATGGTGAAGACAAGGTAGGAAGATCATCAGGGGCTTAGTGTTAGGTTTATTTAAGGGGGGTTTGGGTTAGATTAGGGGTATGTGGGTGGTGGGTTGTAATGTTGGGGGGGGGGGTATTGTATGTTTTCTTTTACAGGCAAAAGAGCTGAACTTCTTGGGGCATGCCCCGCAAAGGGCCCTGTTCAGGGCTGGTAAGGTAAAAGAGCTTGTAATTTTTGTATTTTAGAATAGGGTAGGGAATTTTTTATTTTGGGGGTCTTTGTTATTTTATTAGGGGGCTTAGAGTAGGTGTAATTAGTTTAAAATTGTTGTAATATTTTTCTTATGTTTGTAAATATTTTTTTATTTTCTGTAACTTAGTTCTTTTTTATTTTTTGTACTTTAGATAGTTTATTTAATTGTATTTATTTGTAGCAATTGTGTTTAATTAATTTATTGATAGTGTAGTGTTAGGTTAATTGTAGGTAATTGTAGGTAGTTTATTTAATTATTTTATTGATAGGGTAGTGTTAGGTTTAATTATATCTTAGGTTAGGATTTATTTTACAGGTAAATTTGTAATTATTTTAACTAGGTAACTATTAAATAGTTCTTAACTATTTAATAGCTATTGTACCTGGTTAAAATAAATACAAAGTTACCTGTAAAATAAATATTAATCCTAAAATAGCTATAATATAAATGTAATTTATATTGTAGCTATATTAGGATTTATTTTACAGGTAAGTATTTAGCTTTAAATAGGAATCATTTATTTAATAAGAGTTAATTTATTTCGTTAGATAAAAATTATATTTAACTTAGGGGGGTGTTAGTGTTAGGGTTAGACTTAGCTTTAGGGGTTAATACATTTATTAGAATAGCGGTGAGCTCTGGTCGGCAGATTAGGGGTTAATAATTGAAGGTAGGTGTCGGCGATGTTAGGGAGGGCAGATTAGGGGTTAATACTATTTATGATAGGGTTAGTGAGGCGGATTAGGGGTTAATAACTTTATTATAGTAGCGCTCAGGTCCGCTCGGCAGATTAGGGGTTAATAAGTGTAGGTAGGTGTCGGCGACGTTGTGGGGGGCAGATTAGGGGTTAATAAATATAACATAGGGGTCGGCGATGTTAGGGGCAGAAGATTAGGGGTACATAGGGATAACGTAGGTGGCGGCGATTTGCGGTCGGAAGATTAGGGGTTAATTATTTTAAGTAGCTTGCGGCGACGTTGTGTGGGGCAAGTTAGGGGTTAATAAATATAATATAGGGGTCGGCGGGGTTAGGGGCAGCAGATTAGGGGTACATAAGTATAACGTAGGTGGCGGTTGGCAGATTAGGGGTTAAAAATTTTAATCGAGTGGCGGCGATGTGGGGGGGCCTCGGTTTAGGGGTACATAGGTAGTTTATGGGTGTTAGTGTACTTTAGGGTACAGTAGTTAAGAGCTTTAGAAACCGGCGTTAGCCAGAAAGCTCTTAACTCCTGCTTTTTTCAGGCGGCTGGAATCTTGTCGTTAGAGCTCTAACGCTCACTGCAGAAACGACTCTAAATACCAGCGTTAGAAAGATCCCATTGAAAAGATAGGCTACGCAAATGGCGTAGGGGGATCTGCGGTATGGAAAAGTCGCGGCTGTAAAGTGAGCGTTAGACCCTTTAATCACTGACTCCAAATACCAGCGGGCGGCCAAAACCAGCGTTAGGAGCCTCTAACGCTGGTTTTGACGGCTACCGCCGAACTCTAAATCTAGGCCAGAGACTGCTGCGAATACTATTAAATATCAAAAGTTATCCAAGTAACTGTTATAAGAACAAGCAAGCCGTACTCGTGAAATAGTAAATACCCCACAGGTCAGATCTAGTTGCGGTATACAACGTTCAACTCTTAACGACAGAAGTGCATAATAACATCGCACCTCAGTAATAAACGTTGTGTTAAACTGGCTCTAAAGATTGAATTGATATTGTTACCACAGTGAACAACCGCCCACGCTACTATGTAGCGAAACTGCAGAGACTATGAGGGTACGGTTCACAGCATAAATAGAAACTAACGCCTAGATTTAGAGTTTTGCGGCCAAAGGGGTGCGTTAGCTACGCATGTTTTTTCCCCCCCACACCCTTTTAAACAATGCTGGTATTTAGAGTTCTCTGAAGAGTTGATTGAATCAGCCAATCAGATTCAAGTTCAATCGGATTGGCTGATCCAATCAGCCAATCAGATTGAGCTCACATTCTATTGGCTGTTTTAAGGGGGGTTTGGGTTAGATTAGGAGTATGTGGGTGGTGGGTTGTAATGTTGAGGGGGTATTGTATGTTTATTTAAATGCAAAAGAGCTGTTTTCTTTGGGGCATGCCCCGCAAAAGGCCATTTTAAGGGCTGGTAAGGTAAAAGAGCTGTTAAATTTTTATTTTAGAATAGGGTAGGGCATTTTTTTATTTTGGGGGGCTTTGTTATTTTTTTTAGGGGGCTTAGAGTAGGTGTAATTAGTTTAAAATTCTTGTAATCTTTTTTTATTTTTTGTAATTTAGTGTTTGTTTTTTTTGTAATTTAGTGGGTTTTTTTTTGTAATTTAGTTTAGTTGATTTAATTGTAGATAATTGTAGGTAGTTTATTTAATTAATTTATTGATAGTGTAGTGTTAGGTTTAATCGTAACTAGGTAGCTATTAAATAGTTATTAACTATTTAATAGCTATTGTACCTAGTTAAAATAAATACAAAGTTGCGTGTAAAATAAATATTAATCCTAACATAGCTACAATATAATTATTATTTATATTGTAGCTATATTAGGGTTTATTTTACAGGTAAGTATTTAGCTTTAAATAGGATTAATTTATTTAATAAGAATAATTTTATTTAGTTAGAATAAAATTATATTTAACTTAGGGGGGTGTTAGTATTAGGGTTAGACTTAGCTTTAGGGGTTAATACATTTATTAGAGTAGCGGTGAGGTCCGGTCGGCAGATTAGGGGTTAATACTTGAAGTTAGGTGTCGGCGATGTTAGGGAGGGCAGATTAGGGGTTAATACTATTTATTATAGGGTTTGCGAGGCGGGAGTGAGGCGGATTAGGGGTTAATACATTTATTATAGTAGCGGTGAGGTCCAGTCGGCAGATTAGGGGTTAATAATTGTAGGTAGGTAGCGGCGACGTTGGGGGGGGCAGATTAGAGGGTAATAAAAATTATGTAGGGGTCGGCGATGTTAGGGGCAGCAGATTAGGGGTACATAGGGATAATGTAAATTCTGGCGGTGTGCGGTCGGCAGATTAGGGGTTAAAAAAATTCAATAGCGTGGCGGCGATGTGGGGGGGCCTCGGTTTAGGGGTGCATAGGTAGTTTATGGGTGTTAGTGTACTTTAGAGCACAGTAGTTAAGAGCTTTATGAACCGGCGTTAGTCCAGAAAGCTCTTAACTCCTGGCTTTTTTCTGCGGCTGGAGTCTTGGCGTTAGATTTCTAACGCTCACTTCAGCCAAGACTCTAAATACCGGCGTTAGAAAGATCCCATTGAAAAGATAGGATACGCAATTGACGTAAGGGGATCTGCGGTATGGAAAAGTCGTGTCTGGAAAGGGAGCTTTAGACCCTTACCTACAAGACTCTAAATACCAGCGGTAGGACAAAACCAGCGTTAGGACCCCCTAATGCTGGTTTTGACGGCTAACGCAGAACTCTAAATCTAGGCGTATGTTTGTAAGTAGTGGTAGCAGTCTTATTGAGTGCATAGAAGAGCGATTTAGCCTGCCGATATTTACTAAAGTTACTGTGTTATATATTTCAGTTACACAGGGTAAGTGTATTAACAGATTCGTAATAGTAGATTTTATCGGCTTTGTTGTTATGCATTGAAATTGAAAAGGCTAAAGGTATACAATGTATGTGTGCCCAATTTAAATAAACTGGCTTCAAAAAATTAAGACCTTCTAATAGTGGTTAAAACCACAAAACAACGAGAACGGTACTTCAGCTCCCCACATATACAAGCTAAACACTTTGTGTGTAATACTCGCTTAATATTATAGAAAATTCGAAAAGCTGTAACGTTAGAGGGTATGTTAAATAAATTAATAAACCGAATTATAAACTACAGCTTTCTGGGGCAATCTAAAAACACAGGAGCTCCAGGACTCCTCACCAATTCCCTAACGTCCCTAACATGTTTTACCCTAACGGCTTTTTCAAAGGGTGAGCACGCTGCTCACTCACTGGCTCTTAAAGAACAATAGGTCCCACCCTCCCGGTGTCGTCAGCAAGGATTCACCTATCACACTGTGATAATAGGTTCTAGGAATAATTGCTAGACGATCTCAGGTAATCATTTGTAGTAAACATCGTTCTAGCTGTCATACAGCCCTGGTTGATGCAAGAATCACTATAATGATTACCAATTTCATTATTTTTCTAATAGCTGAATGCTGTCATGAAGCATCAATATTGTTAGTTCTGAATGTACATCAACACGTATTTGTTTTAACACTATTCCCAACAACACAACACCAATACACATTTGGGGAAACACAATATTATTTGCAGTATTGAAACACAATCCCCTTTAAGTAAAAGGAAAATCAGACAATCATACTGTGGTTCATAGCAGATGAATTGGATATTCACACTGTCTTGCACATCAGAACTAACGATATCGATGCTTCATGACAGAATTCAGCTATTAGAATAATAATGAAATTGGTAATCATTATAGTGATTCTTGCATCAACCAGGGCTGTATGACAGCTAGAACGATGTTTACTACAAATGATTACCTGAGATCGTCTAGCAATTATTCCTAGAACCTATTATCACAGTGTGATAGGTGAATCCTTGCTGACGACACCGGGAGGGTGGGACCTATTGTTCTTTAAGAGCCAGTGAGTGAGCAGCGCGCTCACCCTTTGAAAAAGCCGTTAGGGCGAAACATGTTAGGGAAGTTAGGGAATTGGTGAGGAGTCCTGGAGCTCCTGTATTTTTAGATTGCCCCAGAAAGCTGTAGTTTATAATTCGGTTTATTAATTTATTTAACATACCCTCTAACGTTACAGCTATTTGAATTTTCTATAATATTAAGCTAGTATTTTACACGGTGTTTAGCTTGTATATGTGGGGAGCTGAAGTACCGTTCTCGTTTTGTGGTTTTAACCACTATTAGAAGGTCTTAATTTTTTGAAGCCGGTTTATTTAAATTGGGCACACATACATCGTATACCTTTAGCCTTTTCAATTTCAATGCATAACAACAAAGTCGATAAAATCTACTATTACGAATCTGTTAATACACTTACCCTGTGTAACTGAAATATATAATACAGTAACTTTAGCAAATATCGGCAGGCTAAATCGCTCTTGTATGCACTCAATAAGACTGCTACCACTACTTACAAACTAAGTTTCTATTTATGCTGTGAACCGTACCCTCTGCAGTTTCGCTACATAGTAGCGTGGGCGGTTGTTCACTGTGGTAACAATATCAATTCAATCTTTAGAGCCAGTTTAACACAACGTTTATTACTGAGGTGCAATGTTATTATGCACTTCTGTCGTTACCAGTTGAACGTTGTATACCGCAACTAGATCTGACCTGTGGGGTATTTACTATTTCACGAGTACGGCTTGCTTGTTCATATAACAGTTACTTGGATAACTTTTGATATTTAATAGTATTCGTAGCAGTCTCTATTTGCTCCAATTAACCAAAAACATTTGAGCAATAAGAGGATATACACATTTGCATACAAGCTGTTTAGGTAATAACGATGTATAACTCATTCACATTACCAGTTGAACTTTGTATACCGCAACTAGATCTGACCTGTGGGGTACTAATTATTTCACGAATACGGCTTGCTTGTTCCTACAACAGTTACTTAGATAACTTATGATATTTAACAACATTCGTAAAAGTCTCTGTTTGCTCCAATTGACCACAAATATTGGAGGAAAGAGAGGACATACACATGTGCACATAAGCTGTTTAGATAATAACGGTGTACAACTAACACATTCAGCCTCGCAACTTAGCAGGGGTATATGATATCTACAGCTTTTTCCTTTATTGTAAATATATCTAATATAGTGAATTAAACTCACATTAAGCCGCCATTCAGGAGTACTGGACAACATACAGTGCACTATTTTGTACCAATGTTTTGGTGAACTAATAAAACTAAGTGCTTAATATTGTGTATTGATTTTTTCTAGCTTCGCTACTTAGAAGTTATTTGAGAATATATTTTGTTCCAACTGTATTGAACCTATCATGAATAATCTAGCTCCACTGCAAGTGTAATCCTTTGTGCCACTCACTACTTATTTCAATCGGCAGTACAGTGCAATCTGTTCTTACCACTCAACACTGGGATGCACTAGAATGCAAGCATACTATCAATTGAGGGTGTGTAATTAGTGATATTATTTACCGAATCCATATAGGTCATTTGACCATTTTTGCAGCTCCTGGGTGTGGTTTTAATGTTGCACTTTCCAGTATTTTAGTGTTTATTTAATGAATAAAAGTTATATTTTAACGTAGAGTCATCCTGCTCACTTGGTTAACTCAGCTACCTTTGTTGCCTCCATTTCTTAGCGCCTTTCATATATGATTATTTACTTTACATTAACCCATTGAGTGCTAGAGATGTAGTCTTTTCAGTCAGAGTTCTTCTCTGCTGTACTGTTTTTTATATAGAAGGCTATAGAGAAGGCTAGTAGTATAAGGAACAAGAATCTCAAAAGCGATATACATATGAACACATTTCAGTTTTTAAAAGCAGTATTTTTTGAAAAATGTGTATTATGAAGAATGTAAAGATGCAGAGTAGGACTGTGCGCTAGGCTAATTCACTAAACTCTTCACTAGCCCCAATAACCCTCAAACTGGGATAGATAGCAATGTAAAAAACAGTAAGTAAGTGGGAGTGCTACAATTGCCAAAGGTAAATAATTGTGAAATAAATTTGCCCAAATTCAGAAAATAAAAACAACAACAATTTATTCTCAAGTAATCTTATCATAAAATGATATAAAATGAATATAAAATGAAATCAGACGTCTCCGATATAGCAATAATATAAGACAATATAAAACAGGGCTGGTAGCCTGCAGCAGTTTATGCGTGCATAAATGTACTCTCAGTGTATATAATGAGTGTATATAATGTGAGCGGTTAGATCTTCAGAGTAGTGTAAATACCGAGGTTCGTTCTCCAGCAGCGGAGTATGTGACAGTACCTTATTTTTGTTTGGTAATTGATCCGGGAGCTTACCCGCCTCTCTCAGCGTTTGAGTCTCCTCTGTATGTAACAGGATCACGTGTCTTCTACACCCATCATGGATATCTGGGGTCAGAGGTTGAACTTGTTCGCCCAGGTAAAGCCGTTCTCAAGGGTAGCAGAATTAGGATTATAGGACCATCCGCTCTTAATGTAAACAGCATGCAGGATGGCAAAAACAAAGATGTCTTTTCTTTTTGAACTACAGTCTCACAGGTATGGGAGAACTCCGGTTCTCAAGTAAGTGTAAAAGTAGGTTCCAGGATAGAATATTTGCAGGAAATTCACACTTAGATGCACTTCACTGCTTCAAGATAGTCTAAAACAGACTGCAATAACATCCTCATATTGGTAAATAGATTTAGCAGTTCATTTTCAGAACCTCTCCAAATGATTAAAATGTTGTTTATGTATTCTTTATACAGCACAAGGTTTGCACCATAGCCACCTTCTTGGAAGAAATTTTCTTCCCAGTAGCCCATAAACAAGTTTGCCCATTGCTGTACCTTCAGTCTTTAAATAAAACTTATCGTTAAATATAAAATAATTATGCTCAAGAATAAATGTTATGCTACTGAGTAAGAATTTCTTTTGTTCCTGTTTAATTTGTGGATCTTTTTGATGGAAATTCCCTACTGCCTCTATACCCATTTTATGGTCAATTATAGTATAGAGCGATGTCACATCGCAAGTCACCAAAGTTCGATTTTCTTCCCATTTGATATTGTCCAAAATATTTAGAACTTGGGTGGAGTCTCATAAATATGAGCTCAGATTTTTAACATACTTCTGCAATCCCCGAAATTATAGGTCTTCCCGGTGGGTTTTTCAAATCCTTATGAATTTTTGGCAAGAAGTAGCAAATGGGGATTTTTGGATATTTAGGGGATAAGAATTTGAATTCTTTTTCATTCAATATGCCTACCTTCTTGCCATCTAGTAAAATCTTATTAAGTCTTGTCACGTAGATATTCGTAGGGTTGAGGTCTAGTTTTTTGTATGTCCTATTGTCTTTGAGTAGTCGTAATGCTTCCTGTTCATAATAGGTGGTGTCCATATTATAGTCACATTTGTGTTTTTCTGTAGTTGTTCTAGAATCAGTGTATCTTTTTTGGTCATGTTGTTCCTGTTATATTTAGATGGTTTGCTTGTCCTTAGATTGTTCAATACCATCATCTCAAAGGCTTCTATGTTAGTCCCTTTAGCGAATTTAAGGTTAAAGGATGATTTACCTGATCACATTGTTGCTGTCTACGTGGTCACTTAATTACCCACTAACGGCTAGATTTAGAGTTCGGCGGTAGCCGTCAAAACCAGCGTTAGAGGCTCCTAACGCTGGTTTTGGGCTACCGCTGGTATTTAGAGTCAGTGATTAAAGGGTCTAACGCTCACTTTACAGCCGCGACTTTTCCATACCGCAGATCCCCCTACGCCATTTGCGTAGCCTATCTTTTCAATGGGATCTTCCTAACGCCGGTATTTAGAGTCGTTTCTGCAGTGAGCGTTAGAGCTCTAACGACAAGATTCCAGCCGCCTGAAAATAGCAGGAGTTAAGAGCTTTCTGGCTAACGCCGGTTTATAAAGCTCTTAACTACTGTACCCTAAAGTACACTAACACCCATAAACTACCTATGTACCCCTAAACCGAGGTCCCCCCACATCGCCGCCACTCGATTAAAAATTTTAACCCCTAATCTGCCGACCGCCACCTACGTTATACTTATGTACCCCTAATCTGCTGCCCCTAACACCGCCGACCCCTGTATTATATCTATTAACCCCTAACTTGCCCCCCACAACGTCGCCGCAAGCTACTTAAAATAATTAACCCCTAATCTTCCGACCGCAAATCGCCGCCACCTACGTTATCCCTATGTACCCCTAATCTTCTGCCCCTAACATCGCCGACCCCTATGTTATATTTATTAACCCCTAATCTGCCCCCCACAACGTCGCCGACACCTGCCTACACTTATTAACCCCTAATCTGCCGAGCGGACCTGAGCGCTACTATAATAAAGTTATTAACCCCTAATCCGCCTCACTAACCCTATCATAAATAGTATTAACCCCTAATCTGCCCTCCCTAACATCGCCGACACCTACCTTCAATTATTAACCCCTAATCTGCCGACCGGAGCTCACCGCTATTCTAATAAATGTATTAACCCCTAAAGCTAAGTCTAACCCTAACACTAACACCCCCCTAAGTTAAATATAATTTTTATCTAACGAAATAAATTAACTCTTATTAAATAAATGATTCCTATTTAAAGCTAAATACTTACCTGTAAAATAAATCATAATATAGCTACAATATAAATTACATTTATATTATAGCTATTTTAGGATTAATATTTATTTTACAGGTAACTTTGTATTTATTTTAACCAGGTACAATAGCTATTAAATAGTTAAGAACTATTTAATAGTTACCTAGTTAAAATAATTACAAATTTACCTGTAAAATAAATCCTAACCTAAGATATAATTAAACCTAACACTACCCTATCAATAAAATAATTAAATAAACTACCTACAATTACCTACAATTAACCTAACACTACACTATCAATAAATTAATTAAACACAATTGCTACAAATAAATACAATTAAATAAACTATCTAAAGTACAAAAAATAAAAAAGAACTAAGTTACAGAAAATAAAAAAATATTTACAAACATCAGAAAAATATTACAACAATTTTAAACTAATTACACCTACTCTAAGCCCCCTAATAAAATAACAAAGACCCCCAAAATAAAAAATTCCTTACCCTATTCTAAATTTAAAAAGTTACAAGCTCTTTTACCTTACCAGCCCTGAACAGGGCCCTTTGCGGGGCATGCCCCAAGAATTTCAGCTCTTTTGCCTGTAAAAAAAAACATACAATACCCCCCCCCCAACATTACAACCCACCACCCACATACCCCTAATCTAACCCAAACCCCCCTTAAATAAACCTAACACTAAGCCCCTGATGATCTTCCTACCTTGTCTTCACCATGCCAGGTTCACCGATCCGTCCTGGCTCCAAGATCTTCATCCAACCCAAGCAGGGGCTAGACATCCACTGAAGAAGTCCAGAAGAGGGTCCAAAGTCTTCCTCCTATCCGGCAAGAAGAGGACATCCGGACCGGCAAACATCTTCTCCAAGCGGCATCTTCTATGTTCTTCCATCCGATGACGACCGGCTCCATCTTGAAGACCTCCAGCGCGGATCCATCCTCTTCTTCCGACGACTAGACGACGAATGACGGTTCCTTTAAGGGACGTCATCCAAGATGGCGTCCCTCGAATTCCGATTGGCTGATAGGATTCTATCAGCCAATCGGAATTAAGGTAGGAATTTTCTGATTGGCTGATGGAATCAGCCAATCAGAATCAAGATCAATCCGATTGGCTGATCCAATCAGCCAATCAGATTGAGCTCGCATTCTATTGGCTGATCGGAACAGCCAATAGAATGCGAGCTCAATCTGATTGGCTGATTGGATCAGCCAATCGGATTGATCTTGATTCTGATTGGCTGATTCCATCAGCCAATCAGAAAATTCCTACCTTAATTCCGATTGGCTGATAGAATCCTATCAGCCAATCGGAATTCAAGGGACGCCATCTTGGATGACGTCCCTTAAAGGAACCGTCATTCGTCGTCTAGTCGTCGGAAGAAGAGGATGGATCCGCGCTGGAGGTCTTCAAGATGGAGCCGGTCGTCATCGGATGGAAGAACATAGAAGATGCCGCTTGGAGAAGATGTTTGCCGGTCCGGATGTCCTCTTCTTGCCGGATAGGAGGAAGACTTTGGACCCTCTTCTGGACTTCTTCAGTGGATGTCTAGCCCCTGCTTGGGTTGGATGAAGATCTTGGAGCCAGGACGGATCGGTGAACCTGGCATGGTGAAGACAAGGTAGGAAGATCATCAGGGGCTTAGTGTTAGGTTTATTTAAGGGGGGTTTGGGTTAGATTAGGGGTATGTGGGTGGTGGGTTGTAATGTTGGGGGGGGGTATTGTATGTTTTTTTTTACAGGCAAAAGAGCTGAAATTCTTGGGGCATGCCCCGCAAAGGGCCCTGTTCAGGGCTGGTAAGGTAAAAGAGCTTGTAACTTTTTAAATTTAGAATAGGGTAAGGAATATTTTATTTTGGGGGTCTTTGTTATTTTATTAGGGGGCTTAGAGTAGGTGTAATTAGTTTAAAATTGTTGTAATATTTTTCTTATGTTTGTAAATATTTTTTTATTTTCTGTAACTTAGTTCTTTTTTATTTTTTGTACTTTAGATAGTTTATTTAATTGTATTTATTTGTAGCAATTGTGTTTAATTAATTTATTGATAGTGTAGTGTTAGGTTAATTGTAGGTAATTGTAGGTAGTTTATTTAATTATTTTATTGATAGGGTAGTGTTAGGTTTAATTATATCTTAGGTTAGGATTTATTTTACAGGTAAATTTGTAATTATTTTAACTAGGTAACTATTAAATAGTTCTTAACTATTTAATAGCTATTGTACCTGGTTAAAATAAATACAAAGTTACCTGTAAAATAAATATTAATCCTAAAATAGCTATAATATAAATGTAATTTATATTGTAGCTATATTATGATTTATTTTACAGGTAAGTATTTAGCTTTAAATAGGAATCATTTATTTAATAAGAGTTAATTTATTTCGTTAGATAAAAATTATATTTAACTTAGGGGGGTGTTAGTGTTAGGGTTAGACTTAGCTTTAGGGGTTAATACATTTATTAGAATAGCGGTGAGCTCCGGTCGGCAGATTAGGGGTTAATAATTGAAGGTAGGTGTCGGCGATGTTAGGGAGGGCAGATTAGGGGTTAATACTATTTATGATAGGGTTAGTGAGGCGGATTAGGGGTTAATAACTTTATTATAGTAGCGCTCAGGTCCGGTCGGCAGATTAGGGGTTAATAAGTGTAGGTAGGTGTCGGCGACGTTGTGGGGGGCAGATTAGGGGTTAATAAATATAACATAGGGGTTGGCGATGTTAGGGCAGCAGATTAGGGGTACATAAGGATAACGTAGGTGGCGGCGGTTTACGGAGCGGCAGATTAGGGGTTAAAAGTGTAATGCAGGGGTCAGCGATAGCGGGGGCGGCAGAATAGGGGTTAATAAGTGTAAGGTTAGGGGTGTTTAGACTCGGGGTACATGTTAGAGTGTTAAGTGCAGACGTAGGAAGGGTTACCGCATAGCAAACAATGGGGCTGCGTTAGGAGCTGAACGCTGCTTTTTTCCAGGTGTTAGGTTTTTTTTCAGCTCAAACAGCCCCATTGTTTCCTATGGGAGAATCGTGCACGAGCACGTTTTTGAGGCCGGCCGCGTCCGTAAGCAACTCTGGTATCGAGAGTTGCATTTGCGGTAAAAATGCTCTACGCTCCTTTTTTGGAGCCTAACGCAGCATTTGTTTGAACTCTCGATACCAGAGTTAAATTTATGGTGCGGCCAGAAAAAAACCCGCGGAGCGTTAACAGCCCTTTTACCGCCGAACTCTAAATCTAGGCCTAAGTGTGTTAGACCGGTCTATCTTCACATGTAACCTGGTGCCGTTTGAAACAGATCTGGACATTGGGGCTAAACCATATCCCCCACTCATTATATACACTGAGAGTACATTTATGCATGCATAAACTGCTGCAGGCTACTAGCCCTGTTTTATATTTTCTTATATTATTGCTATATCAGAGACGTCCGTTTTAATTTTATATTCATTTTTACAATTGTATGATAAGATTAATTGAGAATAAATTGTTGCTGTTTTTATTTTCTGAATTTGGGCAAATTTATTTCACATTTATTTACCTTTGGCAATTGTAGCGCTCCCACTTACTTTCTGTTTGTTATATTATGAATAATGCTTCTAGTAAAATGTATCACTGTTACAGTGAAAGCTTTTCCTATGTCCATAGAATATGTAAATATGCCCCGTGCACTAGGGATGGGCGAATGTTTCGCAACATTCGAAAAATGGCATGAATTTTAACACATTTGTTCGTTCAAATCGAATTTCGAATGTTTAAATAACATTCTAACATTCGATTTTTGAATGTTCGGTTTCGAATTTTACGATTACATTCGAAAATATTCTTTTCGAAAAATTCGAATTTAGATTGTAATAGTATTTCTAATGCTTTTTCTATAAATGTAATATTCGAATTATGCAATACGTGTATTCGAATTCGAAAAATTCGAATTTAGATTGTAATAGATTTCTAATGCTTTTTCTTTAAATGTAATATTCGAATTATGCAATATTCGAATTCAAAAAATTCGAATTTAGATTTTAATAGTATTTGTAATGCTTTTTCTTTAAATGTAATATTCGAATTATGCAATACGTGTATTCGAATTCGAAAAATTCGAATTTAGATTGTAATAGATTTCTAATGCTTTTTCTTTAAATGTAATATTCGAATTATGCAATATTCGAATTCAAAAAATTCGAATTTAGATTTTAATAGTATTTGTAATGCTTTTTCTTTAAATGTAATATTCGAATTATGCAATACGTGTATTCGAATTCGAAAAATTCGAATTTAGATTGTAATAGATTTCTAATGCTTTTTCTTTAAATGTAATATTCGAATTATGCAATATTCGAATTCGAAAAATTCGAATTTAGATTGTAATAGTATTTCTAATGCTTTTTCTTTAAATGTAATATTCGAATTATGCAATACGTGTATTCGAATTCGAAAAATTCGAATTTAGATTGTAATAGATTTCTAATGCTTTTTCTTTAAATGTAATATTCGAATTATGCAATATTCGAATTCGAAAAATTCGAATTTAGATTGTAATAGTATTTCTAATGCTTTTTCTTTAAATGTAATATTCGAATTATGCAATACGTGTATTCGAATTCGAAAAATTCAAATTTAGATTGTAATAGTATTTCTAATGCTTTTTCTTTAAATGTAATATTCAAATTATGCAATATTCGAATTCGAAAAATTTGAATTTATATTCGAATTCGAAAAATTCGAATTTATATGTTTGTAATAGTATTTCTAATGCTGTCTTTAAATGTAATATTCGAATTATGCAATATTCTATATGGAAACATTCGAAATGATATATTTGTATCTATTATGTATCAATTTACTAGATTCCCGCCCTACCACATGAACTATTGAACTTCTGAATAGTATTTGTTAAATAGAATGTTAAATTCGAAATTTCGAATGTGGACATTCGATATAATTATAAACATTCGAATTCGAAAGTGACATTCGAAAACTGTAAATAACATTCGATTTTCAAATTTTTAAGAATATTCATTCTTATCGACATTCGGATTTAGAATTCGAATTTCGGTAATAACATTGGTTCTACATTCGAAATTTGAAAATTTACACATTCGCCCATCCCTACCGTGCACCCTCATTCAAACACCGGTGGCATTCTTCAGTGACAATATGAAAAGAGTATTTGCAAATGCAGTATATGCTCTCTGAGCTAGTCTGGTGTTTGAATGCAGGGACACAGTAATTAAGCACATACATATTTATTGCAAAAATTATTCTATTTAAAATTGTTAAGCATTTAATGTCCCCCTAATGCCCTTTCTTCAGTTATTTGATGGTCTATAAATCATTATTTTAGTTCAAAACAAATATTTTCTTAGCAGAATGGTACATGAAAATTAATTTAATAGTAAAGAATTTGAATCCCCAAAAATATCATAATTCATTTATTCACTATTTATCTCCACATATTTTTCAGTTACATTTGTGTTGGAGGATTGTGCGTGTCATGACACTTATACATTCTGCAGATGTTTTCTGTATGAAAGGAGATTCAAGACAACCCAGCAGATGGGCTTCTGTGAAAAAAGAAAAAGACAAAGAATGAATTATTAATGTATTTTAGGGTAGCCTTAGTATAATCAATAAAAGTACAATAAAAACCCATGTCACTTTTTACTCATTTGTCATTTGCATGAGTGTTTAGATTAGTTTTCAAGTGTGTGGAATGGAATTTTGTATTTTATATTGATTTGCTAACTTTTCTTTTCTTTTACTCTGATAGTTTGCTATTATAAAACAATAAATTATTTTACTTAAAGGGACATTCCAGCCAAAACATTTTGAATAGAACCATTTTTGTAATATAAATGAAATAGCAAAAATGCATTTAAAAAAAAAGCTAAAGCTTTTTCAAAGATGTATTTAAGTATGCACCGTGCACCAGCATTTTAAACACAGCACTTGCTCAGAGAGCCTAAGATGCTTGTGCCATCTGGTAATGACTCAATTTGTTAATTGCTGAGATGATACAAGCCCCACTGGTGATCTAAGCCACTGCAGTGTTTACAATGCTGGTGCACTGACAATATCTAGCTATGCTTCACATGCACGTGCAGAGGAAAATGCTAACACTAAAACAGTCATAACTATTACTAGAAGCAGTTTTGCCAATACATGTATATTGCAAATATGTTTCTACTCATAGATGCATTTCATCTAAATGCATTTAAATTTTGACCGGAATGTCACTTTATTAACTTCAACACCTTTATTAAAAATAATTCTATGAAGAAATGTTGAGGTTAAAACAATGTTTGTTTATTAATTCATTTTAATATGATAATTCTATGACATTGTGGTACAAATAGGACTGGGATTGCGGCCTTTCTTGGAAAAATTTGCATAATTATGTATAATGACTCAGAAGCTAAAGCTGCTATTGTTGATTTAAAATGACAATAAACAAGATCCTATGCAAAATATGAGGCAACCATTAAAAAATAACCTTTTAAATAGTAGTGCCATATGTAATGCTGCATCACAAATCCTATGCCATTTTTGAAGTGGCAGCCACTATATAACGCTGGTTCCATATAGCTAATTGTAATGACTCAGTAAGGAGTATATGACCCCATGCCCCATTAACCACTGTAAATGTATAAATAACTGGGTTATATTTATTTATTCAGAGATCTTCATATACTCAGACCACCTGCTTCCCCAGTAACTATCACAATGACCCCCACTCCGAGTCCTCAATAAACCCTATAATCTCTCTCACAGCTACAAACCTTATATACTCAGACACATAATGTAAGAAAGGATAACTATAACCCCCTATAAATCATAACAGCATTATCTTCTACCTTCATGATTGACCCCTTTACTCCCACTGCAATAAAGTCTATTTGTGACCTACCCGCTACCCACACAGTTAAACCCTTGAAATTGTAGACTTTCCCAATGCAGTAAAGTCTTATGAAAAATGATAATTTTCCCACTGTTATTACCAATAGCAGCATAGCCCACTACACCCACAGTTAGCTCCCAAAAATGATTGAAAGGTCAAAATTGAAATGTGTATGGGTGCATTTAATTTTAAATCGAAGCATATATGCAGTATACTTCCATTAGGGCTAATGCTTCTAGTATAAGTCATTACTGGTTATCAGTGGAATACGCACATTTGCTGTGAGTGCCCAATGCACCAGTTTTCAAACACCACACCTTCAGCAGTGGCTTGTGTGACAAAAATAAAGTCTTCACTTATGCAGTACACACCTTTGCCAGCTCTCTGGACAGGCAGTGGTGTTTGAATCCTGCTCCTCTAATTACACATGTTATTTAATTATAACATGTTATTTAAAATTGAAATAATGTATTGCATATTTCAATTTTGACCTTGCTATCCCTTTAACCTTAGGATTCACAATGCATTAAAACCTAATTGCTACCACCAGTCATACTTTAAGTCCTATCAGAATAAATATTTCCTCCAATGAATTCCTCCCTAATCATAAGGGTATCCAAGTGCTGACATCCTCAAGTGTTTTTTCCACAAATACATCCACAACCACATTACATGAACCTCCAGCAGTAGATTTCTCTCAAGGGACCCTCTGACTCATAAAGCACACCCCATTGACACCAACCCATAAAGGACTCCATTTCCATAATAGAAAACCAATAAATGGGTTCCCTGTTCAAGAGACCCCAGTCCAAAGACCAGTCAGAACCAATGGCCTCCATACAAGACACCCAAAGACAAAATACACTCTGGCACTAAAGGGGAGCCTTTATGACTACCTCAGCACAAGTTCACCCCACCTAAAGCTATCACCCAAAAACCAACCAAATTCCATAAAATAAATAAATAAAAATACCCTAAAAAGATATCCTAGAACTAACAGCACATTCCAAACATATTTTCAAAATATGTTATTTTGCTTGACTGAAGAACCATCTACAATATTCTGCCTCCTCCTCTTAGCATTAGACTAGACCTTTCTTCATCTATACTGCACCAAATTCCATTCTATTTTTTTTAAATCCTGTTTGAATAAGTAAGTAATAAACTAAGACATCTATTTATTAGGATTAGGGAGGAAGGGTTAAATGTTAAAAATGAGACCCCCCCCCACCCCGTCTTGTGATGAATTAATGTTGCTAAAAACCTACTTCTTGATTGACATTAATGAGAAAAGATCATATGGATTTTCTTAAACATAGGAAAAGTTTCAGTTATACCAGAGTCTTTAGTCACATATTTATTATATAATAATTACTTAAAGGGATATAAAACGCAACATTTGTATTTCATGATTCAGATAGAACATGTGATTTTTAACAACTTTATAATGTACTTCTATTATTACTTTTTCTTTGTTTTCTTGGTATCTTTTGTTGAAAAGGGACAAATGCTTAGGAGTCAGCTCATTTATGGAGCACTATATTGCAGCAGTTTTGCAAGAATATTATCCATTTGCAAGAGCACTAGATGGCAGCCCTATTTCCTAGCATGTAGTGCTTCAGATGTCTACCTAGGTATCTCTTTAACACATAATAACATGGGAACCAAGCAAATATGATAACTGAAGTAAATTGGAAACTTTTGTAAAATGGCATGCTCTGTATAAATCACAAAAGAAAATGTTTGCGTTTCCTATCCCTTTAAGCACAAGCCTTTACTACAATAAAACCCATGCTGGTAAAGCAGCATTTTTTTGTTTTTTTGTCTAGGGATAAATATATTGAATAAAAAGGAACGCATATACATGCAGAATATTATTAAATTAATATATACAATTTCAAGATAAGGTTAAGATGAACATAGAAAATCATAAATTGTTAACCTACAGGAAATATTTAGTTAATATCCCTAACTGTTTCGTGAAACAAAAAAGTGTCACAAACCACATAAAAATCTATTACAAAGTACAGTTACACTCATAATAACATTATCTAATAAAAACTATTGAAAACAAATATTGCACAAAAAAAGTTATAAGGGCTCAAAGATATGAGGTCTGATATACTGTATATATATATATATATATATATATATATATATATATATATATATATAAATAAATATCTATGTGTACATATTTATTTATGTATTTGTATGTGTATATACAGTCACAAGGAACCTCATGCTCAGCCACAGCGTATGGAGATTCTCAAAGCAGGCACTTTAGACAGGGATTCATTTTCCAACAAGCTTTTAATGACAAGAAACAAAGCCTGTTCCAAACGTTTCATACGTAGACGTCAACACCATGATGGTGTCACGCAGCGTGGGGAACGGATGCCTGCAGCGTGATCGTGTGCAACGATGGTGTCAGATTATGATTGTAATTAGTTAAGGTATATAAGTTTGGTATTTGTATTGTTGTTTTATGTCTGCACGGCCTCCATTGAAAAAGGCTCCAGGAGGAGCCGAAACGTTTGGAACAGGCTTTATTTCTTGTCATTAAAAGCTTATTTGAAAATGAATCCCTGTCTGAAGTGCCTGCTTTGAGAATCTCCATACGCAGTGGCTGAACGTGAGGTTCCTTGTGACTGTATATATATACTGTAGTAGAAAAGCACTCACTGGACCATTTCACATAAAACTTATGGCTAGATAACAAGTTGTGTGTTAAGGTAAAAAAGCAGCGTTAAGAGGTCCTAACGCTGCTTTTTTTTACGCCCGCTGCTATTGCGAGTCTTGAAGGTTTAGGGTCACCGCAGACTTCTTTGGCCTTACCTGCAAAACAACTTACGTAAACTTCGTAAAGTCTTTTTTTCTATGGCACTTCCATAGCACCGGTATTACGAGTCTGTCCTGGGAGGCCAAAAAGTGAGCGGTACAACCTACCCCGTCAAGAGTCCTAACGCATTTAAAAGTCAGTAGTTAAAAGTTTTATGGTACAACGCCGTGACATAAAACTCATAACTAAAGTGCTAAAAAGTACACTAACACCCTTAAACTACCTATTAACCCCTAAACCGAGGCCCTCCCGAATCGCAAACACTATAATAAAATTATTAACCCCTAATCTGCCGCTCCGGACACCGCCGCCACCTACATTATACTTATGAACCCCTAATCTGCTGCCCCCAACATCGCCGACACCTACATTATATTTATTAACCCTTAATCTGCCACCCCCAATGTCGCCGCAACCTACCTACACTTATTAACCCCTAATCTGCTGCCCCTAACGTCGCCAACATTATAATAAACATATTAACCCCTAAACCGCCGCACTCCAGCCTCGCAAACATTAGTTAAATATTATTAACCTCTAATCTGCCATTCCTAACATCGCCGCCACCTACTACCCCCAACATCGCCGCCACTATACTAAATGTATTAACCCCTAAACCTAAGTCTAACCCTAACACCCCCTAACAAATATAATTTAAATAAATCTAAATAAAATTACTATCATTAACTACATTATTCCTATTTAAAACTAAATACTTACCTGTGAAATAAACCCTAAGCTAGCTACAATATAACTAATAGTTACATTGTAGCTAGCTTAGGGTTTATTTTTATTTTACAGGCAACTTTGTATTTATTTTAACTAGGTACAATAGTTATTAACTATTTAATAACTACCTAGCTAAAATAAATACAAAAGTACCTGTAAAATAAAACCGAACCTGTTACAATAACACCTAACACTACACTATAATTAAATACATTAGCTAAGTTAAATTCATTTATTTAATTGTATTTCATTTAGTAAAAGTACAAAAAAAAAAAAACACTAAATTACAGAAAATAATAATTAAATTACAGATATTTAAACTAATTACATCTAATCTAATAGCCCTATCAAAATACCCCCCCCCAAATAAAAAAAAACCTAGCCTAAACTAAAGTACCAATAGCCCTTAAAAGGGCCTTTTGCGGGGCATTGCCCCAAAGTAATCAGCTCTTATACCTGTAAAAAAAAAATACAAACAACCCCCAACAGTAAAACCCACCACCCACACAAATAACCCCCCTAATAAAATATTATCTAAAAAAACCTAAGCTCCCCATTGCCCTGAAAAGGGCATTTGGATGGGCATTGCCCTTAAAAGGGCAGTTAGTTCTCTTGCAGGCCAAAACCCTAAAATAAAAATAAAACCCACCCAATACACCCTTAAAAACAATAACCCCCTGAAGATCGACTTACAGTTCTGAAGATCCGACATCCATCCTCAAGGAAGCGGCAGAAGTCTTCATCCAACCAGGCCAAAGTCCTCAACAAAGCCGGGAGAAGTCTTCATCCAAGCCGGGCGAAGTGGTCCTCCAGACGGGCAGAAGTCTTCATCCAGACAGCATCTTCTATCTTCATCCATCCGACGCGGAGCGGGTCCATCTTCAAGACATCCGACGCGGAGCATCCTCTTCATCCGATGACTACCCGACGAATGAAGGTTCCTTTAAGTGACGTCATCCAAGATGGCATCCCTTAGATTCCGATTGGCTGATAGAATTCTATCAGCCAATCGGAATTAAGGTAGAAAAAATCCTATTGGCTGATGCAATCAGCCAATAGGATTGAAGTTCAATCCTATTGGCTGATCCAATCAGCCAATAGGATTGAGCTCGCATTCTATTGGCTGATTGGAACAGCCAATAGAATGCAAGCTCAGTCCTATTGGCTGATTGCATCAGCCAATAGGATTTTTTCTACCTTAATTCCGATTGGCTGATAGAATTTTATCAGCCAATCGGAATCTAAGGGACGCCATCTTGGATGACATCACTTAAAGGTACCTTCATTCGTCGTTAGTCCGTCAGATGAAGAGGATGCTCCGCGTCGGATGTCTTGAAGATGGAGCCGCTCCGCGTCGGATGGATGAAGATAGAAGATGCCGTCTGGATGAAGACTTCTGCCTGTCTGGAGGACCACTTCGCCCGGCTTGGATGAAGACTTCTCCCGGCTTCATTGAGGACTTCGACCCGGTTGGATGAAAACTTCTGCCTTTTCCTTGAGGATGGATGTCGGATCTTCAGAACAGTAAGTCGATCTTCAGGGGTTTAGTGTTAGGTTTTTTTAAGGGTGTATTGGGTGGGTTTTATTTTTAGGTTAGGAACTTTGGGCCGCAAAAGAGCTAACTGCCCTTTTAAGGGCAATGCCCATTCAAATGCCCTTTACAGGGCAATGGGGAGTTTGGTTTTTTTGAGTCAGGCTTTTATTTGGGGGGTTGGTTGTGTGAGTGGTGGGTTTTACTGTTGGGGGGTTGGTTGTATTTTTTTTTACAGATAAAAGAGCTGACTACTTTGGGGCAATGCCCCACAAAAGGCCCTTTTAAGGGCTATTGGTAGTTTAGTTTAGGCTAGGTTTTTTTTTTTTGGGGGGGGGCTTTTTTTAATTTTGATAGGGCTATTCGATTAGGTGTAATTAGTTTAAATAACTTGTAATTTGTTTATTATTTTCTGTAATTTAGTGGGTTTTTTGTACTTTAGCTAATTTAATTTAGATAATTGTATTTAATTTAGTTAATTTATTTAATTGTAGTGTAGTGTTAGGTGTTATTGTAACTTAGGTTAGGTTTTATTTTACAGGTACTTTTGTATTTATTTTAGCTAGGTAGTTATTAAATAGTTAATAACTATTTAGTAACTATTCTACCTAGTTAAAATAAATATAAACTTGCCTGTAAAGTAAAAACAAACCCTAAGCTAGCTACAATGTAACTATTAGTTATATTGTAGCTAGTTTAGGGTTTATTTTACAGGTACATATTTAGTTTTAAATAGTAATAATGTAGTTAATGATAGTAATTTTATTTAGACTTATTTAAATTATATTTAAGTTAGGGGGTGTTAGGGTTAGGGTTAGACTTAGGGGTTAATATATTTAGTATAGTGGCGGCGACGTTGGGGGAAGCAGATTAGGGGTTAATAAATGTAGGAAGGTGGCGACGATGTTAGGGACAGCAAATTAGGGGTTAATAATATTTAACTAATGTTTGCGAGGCGGGAGTGCGGTGGTTTAGGGGTTAATATGTTTATTATAGTGGCGGCGACGTTGGGGGCGGCAGATTAGGGGTTAATAAGTGTAGGTAGGTGGCGGCGACATTGGGGGCGGCAGATTAGGGGTTCATAAATATAATGCAGGTGTCGGTGATGTCGGGGGCGGCAGATTAGGGGTTAATAAGTGTAAGATTAGGGGTGTTTAGACTCGGGGTTCATGTTAGGGTGTTAGGTGTAGACATAAATTTTATTTCCCCATAGGAATCAATGGGACTGCGTTACTGAGTTTTACGCTGCTTTTTTGCAGGTGTTAGACTTTTTCTCAGCCTGCTCTCCCTGTTGACTCCTATAGGGAAATCGTGCACGAGCACGTACGACCAGCTCACCGCTGACTTAAGCATCGCTGGTATTGGAGTGCGGTAATTAGCAAAATTTTGCTCAACGCTCACTTCTTGTCTTTTAACGTTGGGTTTGTAAAAACCCGTAATACCAGTGCTGCATGTAAGTGAGCGGTGAGAAAAAATTGCTTGTTAGCCTCTAACACAAAACTCGTAATCTAGCCGTTAGATTTTAATAATGACAAAAAATAAAATCACATAATGTTTCGGAACTGGCTTGCTTCCTTTGTCAAATGTCCTCCAATCTAAACGTTATGTGACTTTATATTTTTTAATTATTAAAAGCTAAGTTTTATGTAATATCGTTCAGTGAATGCTTTTCTACTATAGGATATTGATCTTGCAGCTGCAATCTGGAATATGGTGTGCATCCTTTGCTGACAATAGAACTTTTATATAGTTTGCACTATGGAGAAAAACATGTAAAAGCATATGTATGCAATTTTTATAATTGATAAAGTTTTTAACTATGTATTTACTATAAATATGTCAAATTCCAATGTTCTGCACATAGCAGAATATGTTCTATGTGTATAGGTATAGATATATATTGTACCAAAAAAAATCATATATATATATGTAGATATATGTATTTATGAATACATACAACATATTCCTCCATGTGAAGAACATTGGAATGTGAAATATAAATATTTTCATGTTGGGTTAGCGCACTTGAGAATATGTGATCAGGTTTGCGAGTGAGTAGGGTGTTTTTTTCCACTTTTTTGCTCCATTGTCTTCTATGGGGAAAATACGTTAACGAGCGCGGGATATTCGAAGGTTGGATTTTTTTTACAAGTGTCGGGTTAGCGCGCATGCAAACATGTTTTACTTTTAATATGAGTGCTACCCAACGCGTGAACAAACCTTGCTTCTAACGGTGTTAGAGCACAAGCTGGAGTGTTAATACCGCTTCACTTGCAATCTGGCCAAAAGCTGTTTGATACATACTATTATTGTGCATTATATTAGAAACTTTGGGTGATATGACTTCTGGGAAAATAACTGCTACAACTAATTTTTATTGCACTGCTATATTTTTCTTATTATTACCTCTAGAGGAACGTAGGATATATTGGTTCTTAAATCTAAGCTATGCACAAAGCAAACACTATTTTAGCTACAGTTTTCATGATGTTCTTTAGCTTGTCAAATACCAATCAAATAACAATAATCTTTTTTTTTTTGTTGTAAAATAAAGCATTTTCATTTCTCATGCTTCACTACTTTAACCTCACAAAAATATGCATTTAGTTCTGGTCTATACAGCATTAACTCCACTTCTGGCATTTGCAGATGTGAATTTGCTGTTCATTGAGGCATATGTAAAATGGAAAGAAAAGTCAAGGAATCACAAAGCATAACTTACTCCCCCACGGTAAAGCAAATTACTTCAGATCATTTTACTAAGAGTTGCCAAGACCTCGTCTATCGTCTAGGAGTACATACCTTACCTGCATATCAAAAATGTTCATATCATGTTGTCCGAAGGTCACAATGCCATGTATAGGTCAGGACATAAGTAAATCGAGGACTAACTTTCCTTTAGGTGCTAATGAGTTTACACTATGTATTTATTTTCCTTAGGTATCTTACTGGATATGTAACTATTGTTGACATGGATATGAGTTTATGATAAAGTTAAAGAGATATTACAGTCAAAATTAAATTAAATGGTTCAGAAAGACCATGCTATTTTAAGAAACTTTTCAATTTAATTCTGGTATCAGATTTACTTCATTCTCTTTGTATCCTTTGTTGAAAATTACACATACAGGCTCAGGAGCAGCAATTTACTGCTTGAAACTAGATAGTAATTGGTGGAAACACAAATTTGCCCCTTGTCATTAGCTAGCTTCCAGAAGTTAATTGCTGATCTACAGCTGACTTTAGTATGCATTTAACCTCTTTGCAGGGGTTAAATACATAGTTATACGCAAGCAATAGCACAATAATAACATTTTCTTTTTACATTTTTATGTTCTTTAAAGAACCAGTAAATACAGTAGATTTGCATACTCAACAAATGCATCATAAAAAGACAACACAATAGCACTTAGGGATTGATTTACTTAATGTCGGATGGACATGATCTGCTGTAGCAGATCATGTCCGCCGACATAGCTGTCGGCATTTAACATTGTACAAGCATTCCTAGTGAAATGCTTGTGCAATGCCACCCCGTGCAGATTTGCGGCCAATCGTCCACTAGCAGGGGAAGTCAATCATTCTGATCGTATGCGATTGCGATGATTGCTATCCACCGACTTAGAGGGGGTAGATTGCAGCATCCACTGCTTTTTAAATCTACCCTTAGGGGTAGATTTATCATACCCCGGGCGGACATGATTTGCTATAGCGAATCATGTCCTCCCCACATTGCTAAATGCCGACAGCATCTGCTTTCGGCATTTATCATTGCAGAAGCAGTTCTGGTGAACTGCTTGTTCAATGCCACCCCCTGCAGATTCCTGAAATCTGGGTGCAGATAGATATTAGTGGCAGGCGGCGCACATTCATTCTAGAAGCCATTTTCATGAGTTTGGACAGGAAGAAAAAAAATCAGGAATATATCTAGATAGATATTTTAGAAGGAAATCCCATTTTACAGCACATTAGGTTAAAGATAGCTTGCTTTGTGAATGCCGTGGCATGGGATAAGGGCACAGAACGCACAGAACGCACAGAGCAAACCTGGATTGGTCAAGTGGATTTGATTATATCTGATATTTTTGATGCTTCTTCTCCTTTGGATGCATTGTGTCAAAATAATTGAGAGTTTTTCTTGTGCCTCATTCATTTATAAGCATCTGTAGTGCTTAAAAGTTCCTAAACCATGTGATAGCTATAGTTTGTCATTATGTTGAGACAAACAACTACCTGCAGTTGAGTTTGGGGCTATTATCCTTAGTACTATTTTTCTAAAACACATGTGGTCTGTCTACTTCCTGGTCTATGCAAAGAAATATCAAAATGAATGTTTCAGGATTAATGTGTTATATACTAATTGCTTTCTGGATAAAAGCAACATAAGTATAATCTAAATAGCTGTACTTTTTGTCTCAGTCCATGTGTCATAGTTGCCAAGGAAATGCCATGCTTACACATGTCTCCCTTCACTTTGAGAACAACAGGCTGCCAGGTGGGTGTGCAGCTGGACTTGTGACTTTATAGTTTTGACAGTGCTCACTACTCAGCATTGCAACATTCCTTTGAAATATTACTCATGCTATTTAAGAATGATGTAACTATCTCACTGATGCTTGATTGTTCTTTCATCTATCTGCTGAAAACCTCTGCTGCTTGCCACCTGCCTGGCCATCCTGTTTAGTTACCTGCACAGTGTCTTGCTGACCATTACTCTGCCTACTGAAATCTGTCCTTTGCCTGCATATTGTAACTTGCTGGCCATTACCTGCTTATTATATCCTGTTGGCAATTTCCTGGATATTGTGTCCTGCTTTTCATTCCTTGTTTATTGCTAATGTGTGGCCCTTTCTGCTAATGAACCTGCTGGATAATTCATATTACTAGCACCTATCAGCTATTTTAGCATGCATATTATATCTGTCAGCTATGAAATCTGCTTATCATTATCCGACGCACATATCAGTCTGCCTTTCCCAAACTGTGTGTATATATCCTAGTTGAAGGCATGTATTGTGTGGCTGTAGAGTAGGGACACATGGAGGAAGACACCTTGATGTGGTCCTCCTGGGCCTATCACCATTTGACCAAAAGCTGTAACTAACTCTTCCTTTTTCCTTTAATATAGCTGTGTGCTTGCAAGAGATTGCCAGACTTTCTAAGTGTTGTGTTAATAATTTCCGCCTAGATTTAGAGTTCTGCGTTAGCCGTCAAAACCAGCATTAGGGGCTCCTAACACTGGTTTTGGGCTACCGCTGGTATTTAGAGACGTGTAGGTAAAGGTCTAACGCTCACTTTGCAGCCGCGACTTTTCCATACCGCAGATCCCCCTACGCCATTTGCGTATCCTATCTTTTCAATGGGATCTTTCTAACGCCGGTATTTAGAGTCTTGGCTGAAGTGAGCGTTAGAAATCTAACGACAAGACTCCAGCCGCAGAGAAAAGCCAGGAGTTAAGAGCTTTCTGGGCTAACGCCGGTTCATAAAGCTCTTAACTACTGTGCTCTAAAGTACACTAACACCCATAAACTACCTATGTACCCTTAAACCGAGGCCCCCCCACATCGCCGCCACTCTATTAATTTTTTTTAACCCCTAATCTGCCGACCGCACACCGCCACAACCTACATTATCCCTATGTACCCCTAATCTGCTGCCCCTAACACGCCGACCCCTATATTATATTTATTAACCCCTAATCTGCCGCCCCCAACGTCGCCGCCACCTACCTACAATTATTAACCCCTAATCTGCCGACCGGATCTCACCGCTACTATAATAAAGTTATTAACCCCTAATCAGTCTCACTCCCACCTCAAAAACCCTATAATAAATAGTATTAACCCCTAATCTGCCCTCCCTAACATCACCGACACCTAACTTCAAGTATTAACCCCTAATCTGCCGACCGGACCTCGCCGCTACTCTAATAAATGTATTAACCCTAAAGCTAAGTCTAACCCTAACCCTAACACCTCCCTAAGTTAAATATAATTTTTATCTAACGAAATAAATTATTTCTTATTAAATAAATTATTCCTATTTAAAGCTAAATACTTACCTGTAAAATAAACCCTAATATAGCTACAATATAAATAATAATTATATTGTAGATATTTTAGGATTAATATTTATTTTACAGGCAACTTTGTATTTATTTTAAACAGGTACAATAGCTATTAAATAGTTAATAACTATTTAATAGCTACCTAGTTAAAATAATTACAAAATTACCTGTAAAATAAATCCTAACCTAAGTTACAATTAAACCTAGCACTACACTATCAATAAATTAATTAAATAAAATACCTACAATTATCTACAATTAAACCTAACACTACACTATCAATAAATTAATGACATACAAATACCTACAAATAAATACAATTAAATAAACTAACTAAAGTACAAAAAATAAAAAAAGAACTAAGTTCCAAAAAATAAAAAAATAATTTACAAACATTATAAAAATATTACAACAATTTTAAGCTAATTACACCTACTCTAAGCCCCCTAATAAAATAACAAAGCCCCCCAAAATAAAAAAATGCCCTACCCTATTCTACAATAAAAATTGTAAAGCTCTTTTACCTTACCAGCCTTTAAATGGGCCTTTTGCGGGGCATGCCCCAAAGAATTCTGCTCTTTTGCCTGTAAAAAAAAACATACAATACCCCCCCAACATTACAACCCACCACCCACATACCCCTAATCTAACCCAAACCCCCCTTAAATAAACCTAACACTAAGCCCCTGAAGATCTCCCTACCTTATCTTCACCACGCTGGGTATCACCGATCCGTCCAGAAGAGGGTCCGAAGTCTTCATCCAAGCCCAAGCGGGGGCTGAAGAGGTCCATCATCCGGCTGAAGTCTTGATCCAAGCGGGGGCTGAAGAGGTCCATCATCCGGCTGAAGTCTTGATCCAAGCGGGAGCTGAAGAGGTCCATCATCCTGCTGATGTCTTGATCCAAGCGGGGGCTGAAGAGGTCCATCATCCGGCTGAAGTCTTCTATCAAGCGGCATCTTCAATCTTCTTTCTTCCGGCTCCATTTTCATCCGCCGACACGGAACATCCATCCTGGCCGACGACTTCCCGACGAATGATGGTTCCTTTAAGGGATGTCATCCAAGATGGCGTCCCTCAAATTCCGATTGGATCAGCCAATCGGAATTAAGGTAGGAAAATTCTGATTGGCTGATGGAATCAGCCAAACAGATTCAAGTTCAATCCGATTGGCTGATCCAATCAGCCAATCAGATTGAGCTCGCATTCTATTTTTGTTTTGTTTTTAATGGTCTGGAATAGATATCATGTCTATTCCAGACCATTAAAAACAAAAAAAAAAAAAAACAGAGTCATTTGTTTTGTCCGGTTCTGAAATTTTAATCCACTCTATACCATTAAGAAACGCACTTATTTTGTAGCTTTCAAGAGACCTCATGACGTGGTAATTTTGCTAATACTTTGCATAGGTGCAATTTTTAACTTATAAAACATGGCCATATATATATATACTGAATATATTATATTTTGTCTAATGGTATTTAGGCTTTCTTAATAATCTCAGTAAAATGTGTTGTCTGTGAAACAAGTTTAGGGAGCAAAGGAGGATGTTGAAAGTGAAGAAGAGGCATTAGAGAGTTTAGCAGCCTTCTGAAGTCTTGTGTTCTGCTAAAACCCTGCTTACCCCCTTGTTTACCAAAGTCTGAATTCAGAAGCTTATACAGGAAATGTGGCATTACAAATTACATTATTATGCTTAAGCTGTTTATAGTATCCAATATAATAATAGTTAATCAATTGCATGATGCACCACCTGTTTATATGTACAGGGAGTGCAGAATTATTAGGCAAATGAGTATTTTGACCACATCATCCTCTTTATGCATGTTGTCTTACTCCAAGCTGTATAGGCTCGAAAGCCTACTACCAATTAAGCATATTAGGTGATGTGCATCTCTGTAATGAGAAGGGGTGTGGTCTAATGACATCAACACCCTATATCAGGTGTGCATAATTATTAGGCAACTTCCTTTCCTTTGGCAAAATGGGTCAAAAGAAGTACTTGACAGGCACAGAAAAGTCAAAAATAGTGAGATATCTTGCAGAGGGATGCAGCACTCTTAAAATTGCAAAGCTTCTGAAGCGTGATCATCGAGCAATCAAGCGTTTCATTCAAAATAGTCAACAGGGTCGCAAGAAGCGTGTGGAAAAACCAAGGCGCAAAATAACTGCCCATGAACTGAGAAAAGTCAAGCGTGCAGCTGCCAAGATGCCACTTGCCACCAGTTTGGCCATATTTCAGAGCTGCAACATCACTGGAGTGCCCAAAAGCACAAGGTGTGCAATACTCAGAGACATGGCCAAGGTAAGAAAGGCTGAAAGACGACCACCACTGAACAAGACACACAAGCTGAAACGTCAAGACTGGGCCAAGAAATATCTCAAGACTGATTTTTCTAAGGTTTTATGGACTGATGAAATGAGAGTGAGTCTTGATGGGCCAGATGGATGGGCCCGTGGCTGGATTGGTAAAGGGCAGAGAGCTCCAGTCCAACTCAGACGCCAGCAAGGTGGAGGTGGAGTACTGGTTTGGGCTGGTATCATCAAAGATGAGCTTGTGGGTCCTTTTCGGGTTGAGGATGGAGTCAAGCTCAACTCCCAGTCCTACTGCCAGTTTCTGGAAGACACCTTCTTCAAGCAGTGGTACAGGAAGAAGTCTGCATCCATCACACGCGTCCAAGTACTCCACAGCGTGGCTGGCAAGAAAGGGTATAAAAGAAGAAAATCGAATGACATGGCCTCCTTGTTCACCTGATCTGAACCCCATTGAGAACCTGTGGTCCATCATCAAATGTGAGATTTACAAGGAGGGAAAACAGTACACCTCTCTGAACAGTGTCTGGGAGGCTGTGGTTGCTGCTGCACGCAATGTTGATGGTGAACAGATCAAAACACTGACAGAATCCATGGATGGCAGGCTTTTGAGTGTCCTTGCAAAGAAAGGTGGCTATATTGGTCACTGATTTGTTTTTGTTTTGTTTTTGAATGTCAGAAATGTATATTTGTGAATGTTGAGATGTTATATTGGTTTCACTGGTAAAAATAAATAATTGAAATGGGTATATATTTGTTTTTTGTTAAGTTGCCTAATAATTATGCACAGTAATAGTCACCTGCACACACAGATATCCCCCTAAAATAGCTAAAACTAAAAACAAACTAAACACTACTTCCAAAACTATTCAGCTTTGATATTAATGAGTTTTTTGGATTCATTGAGAACATGGTTGTTGTTCAATAATAAAATTAATCCTCAAAAACACAACTTGCCTAATAATTCTGCACTCCCTGTAGATATTGAACCTTAAACAGTATGTATATATTCATTGTAAGAATGACTATCTGGTTTGCCTCTAGCCATAAAATTATTATTTCTAAAATCTATCTTCCCTTTATCACATGGCTATAATAGGTTAAGTCAGAGGGGCCTAGTTATCAAGCCGTCAACCTCAAATACGCTGGAATTCCGCATCATATTTGTGGCGAGGCTGATACGCCTTAGTTATCAAAGGCTCGAGACCGGCAAAAGTAGAATTTTGTGACGTAAGCATCGATCCGCCGGACTCAGTCCGACACAGATCGATTCTTACGTCACTCCAGATGTGTGGCACATTCTCACTACTTTTGCTAGTTATCAAAAAACTAGCAGGTACGCTCGGCACTTTTACGGCCCAGCGTACCTGGTTTTCAATCCGGCACCCCTGGAGGCGGCGGATCCCATAGGAATCAATGGGAGTCTGACCATAGCGAAAGTACAAGTTCGCTGCTGACAGACATCCCATTGATTTCTATGGGAGCTGTCTACACCTAACACCCTAACATGTACCCTGATTTAAACACCACTAATCTGTCCCCCCTACACCGCCGCAACTAAATAAAGTTATTACCCTCTAAACCGCCGCTCCCGGAGCCCACCGCAAGCTACTCTATACATATTAACCCCTAAACCGCCGCTCCCGGAGCCCACCGCAACTATAATAAATGTATTAACCCCTAAACCGCTGCTCCCTGAACCCGCCGCAACCTATATTAAATGTATTAACCCCTAATCTGCCCCCCCTACACCGTCGCCACCTATAATAAATTTATTAACCCCTATCCTGCCCCCCCTACACCGTCGCCACCTATAATAAATTTATTAACCCCTAATCTGCCCCCCCCTACACCGTCGCCACCTATAATAAATTTATTAACCCCTATCCTGCCCCCCACTACGCCGCCGCCACTGTAATAAAATTATTAACCCCTAAACCTAAGTCTAACCCTAACGCCCCCCTAACTTAAATATTAATTAAATAAATCTAAATAAATTAACTCTTATTAACTAAATGAATCCTATTTAAAACTAAATACTTATCTTTAAAATAAACCCTAATATAGCTACAATATAAATAATAATTATATTCTAGCTATTTTAGGATTTATATTTATTTTACAGGTACCTTTCAATTTATTTTAACTAGGTACAATAGCTATTAAATAGTTATTAACTATTTAATAGCTTACCTAGCTAAAATAAAGAGAAATGTACCTGTTAAATAAATCCTAACCTAAGTTACAATTACACCTAACACTACACTATACTTTAATAAATTATTCCTATTTAAAAATAAATACTTACCTGTAAAATAAACCCGAAGATAGCTACAATGTAATTAATAATTATATTGTAGCTATCTTAGCATTTATATTTATTTTACAGGTAACTTTGTATTTATTTTAGCTAGTTAGAATAGTTATTAAATAGTTATTAACTATTTAATAACTACCTAGCTAAAAGAAATACAAAATTACCTGTAAAATAAATCCTAACTTAAGTTACAATTAAACCTAATACTACACTATCATTAAATTAATTAAATAAACTACCTACAAATAACTACAATTAAATACAATTACATAAACTAACTAAAGTACAAAAAATAAAAAAAGCTAAGTTACAAAAATTAAAAAAATAATTTACAAACATGTTAAAAATATTACAACAATTTTAAGCTACTTACACCTAATCTAAGCCCCCTAATAAAATAACAAACCCCCCAAAATAAAAAAATGCCCTACCCTATTCTAAATTAAATAAATTTCAAAGCTCTTTTACCTTACCAGCCCTTAAAAGGGCCATTTGTGGGGGCATGCCCCAAAGAAAACAGCTCTTTTGCCTGTAAAAGAAAAATACAACCCCCCCCAACATTAAAACCCACCACCCACATACCCCTAATCTAACCCAAACCCCCCTTACAAAAACCTAACACTAATCCCCTGAAGATCATCCTACCTTTAGTTGTCTTCACTCAGCCGAGCCACCGATGGAACTGAAGAGGACATCCGGAGCGGAAGAAGTTAATCCTCCAAGCGGCGCTGAAGAAATCTTCCATCCGATGAAGTCATCATCCAGGCGGCTCTGAAGAAAAGTCTTCGATCCGGCCGATGTCATCTTCAAAGAGGCGCTGAAGAGGTCTTCTATCCGGGCGAAGTCATCTTCCAAGCCGGGTCTTGAATCTTCCTTCTGCCGACGCGGAACCACCTTCTTCACCGACGGACTACGACGAATGACGGCTCCTTTAAGGGACGTCATCCAAGATGGCGTCCCCTCAATTCCAATTGGCTGATAGGATTCTATCAGCCAATCGGAATTAAGGTAGGAAAATTCTGATTGGCTGATGGAATCAGCCAATCAGATTCAAGTTCAATCCGATTGGCTGATCCAATCAGCCAATCAGATTGAGCTTGCATTCTATTGGCTGATCGGAACAGCCAATAGAATGCAAGCTCAATCTGATTGGCTGATTCCATCAGCCAATCAGATTTTTCCTACCTTAATTCCGATTGGCTGATAGAATCCTATCAGCCAATCGGAATTGAGGGGACGCCATCTTGGAGGATGTCCCTTAAAGGAGCCGTCATTCGTCGTTGTCCGTCGGTGAAGAAGGTGGTTCCGCGTCGGCGGAAGGAAGATTCAAGACCCAGCTTGGAAGATGACTTCGCCCGGATAGAAGACCTCTTCAGCGCCGCCTGGATGATGACTTCATCGGATGGAAGATTTCTTCAGCGCCGCTTGGAGGATTAACTTCTTCCGCTCCGGATGTCCACTTCGGTTCCATCGGTGGCTCGGCTGAGTGAAGACAACTAAAGGTAGGATGATCTTCAGGGGATTAGTGTTAGGTTTTTGTAAGGGGGGTTTGGGTTAGATTAGGGGTATGTGGGTGGTGGGTTTTAATGTTGGGGGGGTTGTATTTTTCTTTTACAGGCAAAAGAGCTGTTTTCTTTGGGGCATGCCCCCACAAATGGCCCTTTTAAGGGCTGGTAAGGTAAAAGAGCTTTGAACTTTATTTAATTTAGAATAGGGTAGGGCATTTTTTTATTTTGGGTTTTTTTTTATTTTATTAGGGGGCTTAGATTAGGTGTAAGTAGCTTAAAATTGTTGTAATATTTTTAACATGTTTGTAACTTATTTTTTTATTTTTTTGTAACTTAGCTTTTTTTATTTTTTGTACTTTAGTTAGTTTATGTAATTGTATTTAATTGTAGTTATTTGTAGGTAGTTTATTTAATTAATTTAATGATAGTGTAGTATTAGGTTTAATTGTAACTTAGGTTAGGATTTATTTTACAGGTAATTTTGTATTTCTTTTAGCTAGGTAGTTATTAAATAGTTAATAACTATTTAATAACTATTCTAACTAGCTAAAATAAATACAAAGTTACCTGTAAAATAAATATAAATCCTAAGATAGCTACAATATAATTATTAATTATATGGTAGCTATCTTAGGGTTTATTTTACAGGTAAGTATTTATTTTTAAATAGGAATAATTTATTAAAGTATAGTGTAGTGTTAGGTGTAATTGTAACTTAGGTTAGGATTTATTTAACAGGTAAATTTCTCTTTATTTTAGCTAGGTAAGCTATTAAATAGTTAATAACTATTTAATAGCTATTGTACCTGGTTAAAATAAATTGAAAGGTACCTGTAAAATAAAAATAAATCCTAAGATAGCTAGAATATAATTATTATTTATATTGTAGCTATATTAGGGTTTATTTTAAAGGTAAGTATTTAGTTTTAAATAGGATTCATTTAGTTAATAAGAGTTAATTTATTTAGATTTATTTAATTAATATTTAAGTTAGGGGGGCGTTAGGGTTAGGGTTAGACTTAGGTTTAGGGGTTAATAATTGTATTACAGTGGCTGCGGTGTAGTGGGGGGCAGATTAGGGGTTAATACATTTATTATAGGTGGCGACGGTGTAGGGGGGCAGGATAGGGGTTAATAAGTTTAATATAGGTTGCGGCGGGTTCAGGGAGCGGCGGTTTAGGGGTTAAACTATTTATTTAGTTGCGGAGAGGTGCGGGATCAGCAGGATAGGGGTTAATAATTTTATAATAGAGGGCGACGGTGTAGGGGGGCAGGATAGGGGTTACTAGGTATACTGTAGGTGGCAGCGGTGTCCGGGAGCGGCGGTTTAGGGGTTAATACATTTATAAGAGTTGCGGCAGGGTCTAGGAGCGGCAGTTTAGGGGTTAATACATTTATAAGAGTTGCGGCAGGGTCTAGGAGCGGCGGTTTAGGGGTTAATACATTTATATGAGTTGCGGCAGGGTCTAGGAGCGGCGGTTTAGGGGTTAGTAACTTTATTGAGTTGCGGGAGGCTCCGGGGGCGCCGGTATAGGGGGTAGAACAGTGTAGTTTAGTGTGAGTGCTTAGTGACAGGCTAGCAATAAAGCTGGGAAAAAGCCGAATGGCAGCGAGATCGGATGAGTGATAACTCTCACAGTCCGCTGCTCATCGCCCCGCGGCTTTTTGACAGCTTTATTTGATAACTTAGGCATATTTTTTCAGGTCCGCGGCGGCGATGTGAGGCGAGCTTAGGCGGGCGTATTGGGCCGGCGAAGCCAGAAAAGTAGACGGCTTGATAACTACCCCCCATAGTTAACATTTTGAACTAATGGCGGCTTTAGAGAGAACAAGCAGACAAAAGGGACTGTAGAATTAAACATATTTCACAAACTTCTCACAATAATAAAACCACACATCACCTGCTCAGAATGTCAAGAAAAGGAAATTCCACAGATATCCTAAAATATCAGAGATTTCTGTAAATCTGAGATACTTCTTTTAGTAACAAATCCTTAATTCAATTAGGACTTAATAACCTTTTTTGATGAGGTAATAGTTTAAGAATCCCCCAATAGACTTATAAAATGTATATACCCTGCTACACACTTCATCATCTTGCTATAGCTGAGGGTTGTCTTTACAAGAAATCATGTTTTAAAAAAGTGACTTGCATTTTGCAGTAGAGACATACTGGTTGATTTCCACCACTCTGGTAAAATATTCACCGTTGGAATTAGATTGGCTCAATTCAGAGCATTGTAATGATACAGTTGAGAATTGGGGTAGGGAAGAAGTCTGCCAATTGTTTGATTTATGAATGGCCTTTGTTAATGTCTAAAATTAGACCACAAAGCAAGAAAGTTCTTTTCATATAGGAAGCTATTTAGTTATTTACAAGTAAAAGGTTTTTCAGAGACTAAATTAAGAGCTTTGACAAATCCTGAACAAATATTTAGATTAGTGGTGATCTGCACAAATTGTATTTCTGAATGTTCTTCTATATTAGGTCATACAATACTGAAGCGAAAGCAGTGGAAAGATGGGAAAAGATAATTTCCATTTATCTATCAATGAAGCATGTAGGAAACAGATATGCATCTTTGTTATAGTCTCCCATTGTATCAAACATTTAGAGATTCTTTATAAGATACTTCATTTTTGGTACATAGTTCCTATTATAATCTCCAAATTAAACCTTTGGAATCTCAGTTATGCTAAATAAAATGTGGAGAAAAGTGATGCTTTACATATGTGGTATAGTTGTCAAGTAATACAAAATCTATGCTACCAATGTCTGGGACATATCTTTAAGATTTTAGAAACTGAATATTTGGGGCAGGGGGCAAGAGAGAGCAAATAACTCCTCCTGAAATCTTGCTCTTCATATCCAAGCATAAGCAGTCATTTTTAATACCAATCAACCGCCACGCCAACCATCAACATCGACCGTGCAGCACATATGTACACCAAGCAACTCTCTCCTGATTCAGATGTTTATATGATTTTTCTTCATGACAAGTTTTGTTTGCCCCTCCATAGAAAAAAAATCCCTGTGGAAGCCCATGGTAACATCAACACAATATTTAACATTACAATCTCCTACATTTAGTAAAGACAAAAGACATCTGATTATACATGTCTTAATGGCTTTTAGGGAGACAGCGTACTAAGATATATATTTTTTAAATATAAAGTAGAGCATCTGTTTTAGTTGCTAGTATATTTAAAATTTATCATCTACTTTAAAAAAATTGCAATTTTGACTTTATCAAATAAACACAATTGACAATTTCTATATATTCATAATAATCTGACCGCTAGATTTAGAGTTTGTCGGTGAAGACCTGCGGTGCTAACGAGCCTTTTTTTCCAGCGCACCCTTAAGCCAACGCTGGTATTACGAGTTGTCTGAATGGCTGCGTTAGCCTCAGAAAAGTGAGCATTGACCATAATTTAGCTCCACTTCTACTCTCAATACCAGCATTGCTTACGGTAGCGGTAAGCTGGAAAAACGTGCTTGTGCACGATATCCCCATAGGAAACAATGGGGCTGAGCTGGCTTAAAATAAACCTAACACCTGAAAAAAAGCAGCGTTCAGCTCCTAACGCAGCCCCATTGTTTCCTATGGGGAAACACTTTCTAAGTCTACACCTAACATCCTAACATGAACCCCGAGTCAAAACACCCCTAACCTTACACTTATTAACCCCTAATCTGCCGCCCCCACTATCGCTGACACCTACATTATATTATTATCCCCTAATCTGCCACTCCGGACACCTCCGCAAACTACATTATAGCTATGAACCCCTAATCTGCTGCCCCAACATCGCCGACACCTACATTATAGTTATTAACCCCTAATCTGCTGCCCCCAACATCGCCGACACCTACATTATAGTTATTAACCCCTAATCTGCTGTCCCTAACATCGCCGACACCTATATTATATTTATTAACCCCTAATCTGCCCCCCCCAACTTTGCCGCCACCTACCTACACTTATTAACCCCTAATCTGCCGACCGGACATTGCCGCCACTATAATAAATGTATTAACCCCTAAACCGCCGCACTCCCGCCTCGCAAACACTATAATAAATTTTATTAACTCCTAATCTGCCCTCCCTAACATCGCCGCCACCTACCTACAATTATTAACCCCTAAACTCCCGCCCCCAACGTTGCCGCTACTATAATAAAGTTATTAACCCCTAAACCTAAGTCTAACCCTAACACTCCCTAACTTAAATATAATTTAAATAAAACGAACTAAATTTACTATAAATAAATAAATAAATTATTCCTATTTAAAACTAAATACTTACCTATAAAATAAACCCTAATATAGCTACAATATAACTAATAGTTACATTGTAGCTATTTTAGGATTTATATTTATTTTACAGGCAACTTTGTATTTATTTTAACTAGGTACAATAGCTATTAAATAGTTAATAACTATTTAATAGCTACCTAGTTAAAATAATTACAAAATTACCTGTAAAATAAATCCTAACCTAAGTTACAAATACACCTAACACTACACTATCAATAAATTAATTAATTAAATAAATTACCTACAATTATCTAAACTAAAATACAATTAAATAAACTAAACTATAATACAAAAACAAACAAACACTAAATTACAGAAAATAAAAATAAATTACAAGAAGTTTAAACTAATTACACCTAACTTAAGCTCCCTAATAAAATAAAAAAGCCCCCCAAAATAATAAAATGCCCTACCCTATCCTAAATTACAAAGTAATCAGCTCTTTTACCAGCCCTTAAAAGGGCTTTTTGCGGGGCATTGCCCCAAAGTAATCAGCTCTTTTACCTGTAAATAAAAATACAATACCCCCCCCAACATTACAACCCACCACCCACATACCCCTACTCTAAAACCCACCCAACCCCCCCTTAAAAAAACCTAACACTAACTCCCTGAAGATCTCCCTACCTTGAGTCATCTTCACCCAGCCGAGCCGAATTCTTCATCCAAGCGGGGCAGAAGAGGTCCTCCATCCGATTGAAGTCTTCATCCATCCGGAGCGGAGCGGCAGCATCCTGAAGACCTCTGACGCGGAACATCCATCCTGGCCGACGACTTCCCGACGAATGACGGTTCCTTTAAATGACATCATCCAGCCAATCGGAATTAAGGTAGGAAAAATCTGATTGGCTGATTCAATCAGCCAATCAGATTGAAGTTCAATCCGATTGGCTGATCCAATCAGCCAATCGGATTGACCTCGCATTCTATTGGCTGATCGGAACAGCCAATAGAATGCAAGGTCAATCCGTTTGGCTGATTGGATCAGCCAATCAGATTTTTCCTACCTTAATTCCGATTGGCTGATAGAATCCTATCAGCCAATCGGAATTCGAGGGACGCCATCTTGGATGACGTCATTTAAAGGAACCGTCATTCATCGGGAAGTCGTCGGCCAGGATGGATGTTCCGCGTTGGAGGTCTTCAGGATGCTGCCGCTCCGCTCCGGATGGATGAAGATAAAAGATTCCGCTTGGATGAAGACTTCAATCGGATGGAAGACCTCTTCTGCCCCGCTTGGATGAAGACTTCAACCGGATGGAGGACCTTTTCTGCCCCGCTTAGATGAAGAATTCGGCTTGGCTGGGTGAAGACGACTCAAGGTAGGGAGATCTTCAGGGGGTTAGTGTTAGTTTTTTTTAAGGGGGGGTTGGGTGGGTTTTAGAGAAGGGGTATGTGGGTGGTGGGTTGTAATGTGGGGGGGGTATTGTATTTTTATTTACAGGTAAAAGAGTTGATTACTTTGGCGCAATGCCCCGCAAAAAGCCCTTTTAAGGGCTGGTAAAAGAGCTGATTACTTTGTAATTTAGGATAGGGTAGGGCATTTTATTATTTTGGGGGGCTTTTTTTATTTTATTAGGAGGCTTAGATTAGGTGTAATTAGTTTAAACTTCTTGTATTTTTTTTATTTCCTGTAAATTAATTTATTTAATTAATTTATTGATAGTGTAATGTTAGGTGTATTTGTAACTTAGGTTAGGATTTATTTTACAGGTAATTTTGTAATTATTTTAATACAAAGTTGCCAGTAAAATAAATATAAATCCTAAAATATCTACAATGTAACCATTAGTTATATTGTAGCTATATTAGGGTTTATTTTATAGGTAAGTATTTAGTTTTAAATAGGAATAATTTATTTAATTATAGTAAATTTAGTTAGTTTAATTTAAATTATATTTAAGTTAGGGGGGTGTTAGGGTTAGGGTTAGACTTAGGTTTAGGGGTTAATAACTTTATTATAGTGGCGGCGACGTTGGGGCGGCAGATTAGGGGTTAATAATTGTAGGTAGGTGGCGGCGATGTTAGGGAGGGCAGACTAGGGATTAATAAAATTTCTTATAGTGTTTGCGAGGCGGGAGTGCGGCAGTTTAGGGGTTAATACATTTATTATAGTGGCGGCGATGTCCGGTCGGCAGATTAGGGGTTAATAAGTGTAGGTAGGTGGCGGTGACGTTGGGGGGGCAGATTAGGGGGTAATAAATATAATATAGGTGTCGGCAATGTTAGGGGCAGCAGATTAGGGGTTCATAGGGATAATGTAGGTGGCGGCGATGTCCAGTCGGAAGATTAGGGGTTAAAAAATTTTATTATAGGGTTTGCGATGTGGGGGGGGGCCTCAGTTTAGGGGTTCATAGGTAGTTTATGGGTGTTAGTGTACTTTATAGCACAGTAGTTAAGAGCTGTATGTTCCGGCGTTAGCCCATAAAACTCTTAACTACTGACTTTTTTTTTTGGTTGGAGTCTTGGCGGTAGAGGCTGTACCGCTCACTTCTTCCAAGACTCATAATACCAGCGTTAGGCAAATCCCATAGAAAAGATAGGATACGCAATTGACGTAAGGGGATTTGCGGTAGCCTCGAGTCGTGGAAAGAAAGTGAGCAGTAGACCATTTCCTGCCTGACTCTAAATACCAGCGGGCGTTAAAAAGCAGCGTTCGGACCCCTTAACGCTGCTTTTTAACCCTAATGCAGAACTCTAAATCTAGGCGTTAGTTTCTATGCAATCCTATTCAGTTCAGTGGTCATACTCTAGAAAGCTAATGACGTTACTAAGCACAATATTAGCTTGTGCGCCTTCTCTACTATTTTTTACTACATATTGGAGCATTCCTGCAGTAATACAGGAAACAGGACTGTGTAGTGAAACTGTTTTAAGAAAGACGACATGCTGACAGCTGATGATGTTTTAAAACCCATGTCAGCCATTTTATAGGAACAGTGTTCCTGAACATGCAGGCCCATTTTATTTGCATGTGTAGTTTGATTGTTTGTGAGGCAAGTCCCCACAGTGTGCACCGTCAACCCATTTGATTGGATTATGTATATGTTATGGGTAAAGTCAGAAATCTGGGTAATTATAGGATTACCCAAGCAGCTGTGGGTAAAGCCGGACGTACTGTAATTTCCCCATCTACACTATTTTTTTTTTATTTTTTGCCTCACCAATCCTCTGGCTTTGCCCCCCTTTAACCCCCCAGGCAAAGCGAAAAAGATAGTGAAGATGGGGGAATTACAGTGCATCGTATATATGTTTTATGCAGTAACTCGTTCAGTGTTAAGGGATTTATGATCTTACATCGGGCTTTACACACAGCCACTTGAGTAATCTTAGCATTACCCGGGTAATGCTAGGATTACCCAATATCTGACTTTACCCGCAACATATATATTTATTTTACATACAAGCATCAATATATGGGCATTTGCATAGTATTAGCACGTTAGAACACTATCCCCTTAACAAAGTACACTGTCCCTTTAACTATGATAAGAAGCAGAGGGTAAGAAGGGGAAAAGTAAGCAAGGGTAAGAAGGGGAAAAGTAGGGAGTAGAGGCCAAGGACATTTGGGGGGGATGGATCCGCTGGGGAGAGCTAGTGACATGTTTATCTCCTGCAGGTCTGGGGAGTGAGCCAGAGGAGCAGGTGGGCGGTGGGTCCGATGTCTCTGCTAAAGCTACTGTGAAGGACCTGGAGGGGGACGCACTGTGGATTGATTATTCCTACAGTGACCTGGAAGCAGAGGATCCTGGGGAAGAGACGTCAGCGGGTCCGGTGGTGTCACGGCAGGTAGGAGACCTGGCTGCTTTGGAGCATTTGCTTCAGTCATTGGTGCCGGGGCAGGGAGGGCAGGTGAAGAGGGGTGGGAGTGAGGTAGTGAGGTTGAGGTCAGTAGATAGGGACGGTGCTGTTAGCAGAAGCAGAGGGCTCCCAGGTGCGCCATAAGTGCGCCATAGTGCTCGGAGGTCGGGAGCTGGACGGCGGCGGGAGAGGTCTCGATCACCCAGGGAGAGAGAGGGACAGTGGGCCGGGAGGCGATCCCCAACATGGGGGAGGTTGGAGAGGACGGCAGATAGGAGCGGCAGGAGGAGGAGGTCGAGAACCCCGTTGCCACTGAGGAGTGTGCACAGGCCAAGGGAGAAGGAGTCAAGGGGGCGGCCAGATGTCAGGGTGGTGGAAACTGCAGTCGGTGAAGTGGGAGTGGCAACGGCACCAGGGTGGCAGGTGAGGGTGCTATTAACACTGTAGGTGTGGCTGGAAGTGCGCATGGATTAGGTGTGACTCAGAATTCTTTGGTGAGTGGATTGAAGGAGTTGCTGGCGAGCTTTGAGAGGCAGATGGCTGGACAGCAAGGAAATGTAGCGGCAGCATGGAGTGTAGGGACGGGTACAGGGGTTCCCACGGCAGGATTGGGGCAAGGATTAGGGGGTCTGCTGGGAGTGCGGGCTAGTGGGAACAGTACGAAATGTGTGGTGAAGGTGGCAGAGAGCGCGATGAGGAGGCCATGCTTGTGTTCAATTGGTCCTTTGGGGATCCACCTAACGCAGGAGGTGAAGGAGAAAATATGGAAGGGAGAATTCTTGGAAATATTTTCTCTACTCCCACTTGAACAGATCATGGAAATCAAAGAAGACACAAAGGGCGACAAGGAGACGAAGGAAGAGGACGAAAGAGGTACAGAAAATTACCAAAGACACTGACTAATTGGTCGAGGGCGTTTTGTATTTTGGCGGCAGTGATTGGGGAGAAGTTCCCGGATCAGTGCTCCGCGTTGTTCTGTTACTATGACAAAATCGCAGGGGCGTATCGGACATATGGGGGTCTAGCATGGTGGTGGTATGATGAGCAGTTTCGTCAGAGGTTGGCGGTGCGGCCAGAAATGAGGTGGGATGGCAGGGATATGGTGATATGGTTGGAGCTGATGATGCCGATGCGGGGTTCCTTTCGAGGCTCAGGTGGAACTCGACTGGCAGGGCCGCTGGGGGAAGCGCGAGTGGTGGAGCACCAGTGGAGCAGCGGTGGCCATTAGGAAGGGCCTGTGTTTCCAATACAATGATGGGCAGTGTAAGTTTGGAAATAGATGCAAGTACAAACATGCGTGTTCAGGATGTGAAGGGAGTCATCCCTGGGCCAGATGCTTCAAGAAGGGGAATGGAGGTGGAAAGGAGGGGAGGATACTCCTAAGAGCCAAGACCCCAGTGAAAGTAAGAAAGATGGTGCCTTGGTTAGAACAGTTAGCTAAAGTCAGGGGAAAGGCTGGGGATGTGGAGTTGCTCCTTACGGGGTTTAGTTCAGGGTTTTGGATTCCATTTGTGGAGGGGGGAGAGGTAAAGATCATGGGTAATTTAAAGTCAGCCAAGGAATTCCCGGAGGTGGTTCAGGGGAAACTAGACAGGGAAGTTGCATTGGGTCAGATGGCGGGCCCCTTCTTGCGCCCTACCATGAGGAACCTGAGGGTGTCACCATTGGGACTAGTGCCCAAGAAGGCGGCGGGTCAGTTCCGTATGATCCATCATTTGTCATACCCTAAGGGAACTTCGGTGAATGATGGGATTGACCCGAAAGTAGCGGCGGTACGGTATGCCTCTTTTGAAAAGGCGGTGGGTCTGGTGAAGGATGCGGGCAAGGGCGCATTGTTGGGGAAAGTGGACGTGGAGGTGGCCTTTCGGCTGTTACCAGTGCACCCGGTGTGCCATCATTTGCTAGGGTGTTTTTTCCGGGGGGCATTCTATGTTGATTTGTGTTTGCCGATGGGGTGTTCCATCTCATGCGCATACTTCAAAAAGTTTAGTACCTTTGTTGAGTGGGTGGTGCGACGGGTATCGGGTTTGGTGTCTGTTGTCCATTATTTGGATGACTTTTTCTTTGTTGGAAAGCCGGGGAGCGTGGATTGCCAGAAGTTGATGGAATGTTTCTTTCAAGTGGCTTCAGATTTTGGTATTCCGGTGGCTCATGAAAAAACTGAGGGCCCGAGAACTTCATTGAGTTTTTTGGGTATTGAGATTGATTCCGTTGCAATGGAATGCCGTTTGCCTCAAGACAAGCTGTTGGACCTGAAAGGCTCCATTTCCGAGGCAATCGGTAAACAGAAGCTGCAGCTGCGGGAAATTCAATCGCTGGTGAGCAAATTGAACTTTGCTTGCCGGATTATCCCGGTGGGGAGGGTCTTTTGCAGAAGACTTTCACTAGCCACGGTGGGAGTGACGGAACCGAGGCATTGGATCAGGTTGAGATCGGAGTTAAAGGAGGACCTGAAAATTTGGTTAACCTTTTTGGACAGCTTTAATGGGAAAGCTTTGGTGCAAGAAAAGACAGTGTTGAATGGTGAGTTGCATTTGTTCACTGATGTCTTGGGGGCGGTGGGCTTTGGGCTGTATTGTATGGGGTGGTGGTGCACGGGGGAGTGGCCGGCAGCTTGGAGGGAAAAAAGGCTGACTAGGAATTTGGTGTTTTTGGAGCTTTTCCCACTCCTGGTGGCGGTGAGGGTGTGGCACGGGAGTCTGCGGGACAGGAGAGTAGTTTTCCACACGGATAATCTGGGAGTGGTGTTTGCAATCAAAAAGTTGTCATCAGCTCGTTGCCAGTGGTGCGTTTGCTCAGGCTGTTTGTATTGGACTGTATGCGGATGAATGTGTATTTCCGTGCTGTTCATGTGCCAGGCTGTAAAAATTTAATTGCTGAAGCTCTTTCCAGATTCCAGTGGGATCGCTTTCGGGAGGTGGCACCGGAGGCGGAGGAGGAAGGGGTCAGCTGTCCGCCAGATCTGTTGGAGTTGAAGTTTTGGGATTGATGGAAGTGGCACAGGGAGCTTTAGCTCGAGGTACTTGGGATGCTTATGTGAGAGTATGGGGACAGTGGCTACAGGTGCTGAAGGATATGGGTGTGGAACCTTCTAGAGAGGGGTGGATTAAAGGTTTACTGGAGTGGATTGGTGTTTTGGGTAAGGAGGGCTTGTCGAAGTCAATGGTGAAGAAGAAAATAGCAGCTTTAGGGTTTCTTTTCAAACTAATGAATTGGGAGGATATAACCAAAATGTTTGTGGTCCAGTTGGCGGTGAAGGGGATCTGTAAAGGTAAAGGGTGTAAGGATCAGAGGAGGCCAGTGGTTTTTGAAATGCTGGCGAAGTTATTAGAGGAATTGAGTGGGGTGTGTTCATCGGAATTTGAAACTGTGTTGTTTAAGGCAGCCTTTGCGTTGGCCTTTTTCGGGGCCTTCCGGATATCTGAATTGGTGGGGGCCAATAGGCGGGATGTGGGGGGCCTGTAGGCCAGTGATGTTTCTTTGGAGGAAGGGGTGTTATGGGTATGGTTAAGGCGGTCAAAAACGGATCAAGAGGGGTCGGGCCATTGGGTCAAGATTGGTGAAACCGGGGGGGTTTGTTGCCTGGTAGTGTTAATGGCGAGGTTTTTGGAGAGGAGGCCGGCTGGTTTCCTTCCACTGTTTGTGCATAGGGATGGTTAGGCATTATCTCGCTTTCAGTTTCTGGCGGTCTTGCGGAAGGGGTTGGTGAGGTTGGGTTATTCGGACCACAGAGGATATCAGTCATTAACTGTAGTAGGAAAATAAAACACAGGAAAAGCACCAAATTGTGCAGATCACAAAGTATATGGTGTTTGACTTAGCACAAAGAAAGATTGGGTACTCACATATTAGATGAGCACACTTATGTGCTAGTAGGAGCAAGCTGGCATATTATGGTAAGGTGTGTCAGCTCACCACCAAGAGACTTTTCCTTAGGATGCAATACCCAAAAGTGGCAGACTTCAGTGTGTTAGGTTCCACTCCAAGCAGGTGGGTGCAGGCAGGTAAAATCACTCACAAGAGTATTTTTTAAAAATTAAAAAGTTCTATTTATTAAAAACAAATTAAAATACATATACAAAGGAGTGAACTAGGGGCATACAGTCAAGCCCCCTGTAAATGCCATTGGCATTTACAGGGGGCTTGACTGTATGCCCCTAGTTTGACTGTATGCCCCTAGTTTGTGATCTGCACAATTTGGTGCTTTTCCTGTGTTTTATTTTCCTACTACAGTTAATGACTGATATCCTCTGTGGGTGAGCTGTCACACCTGATAAAATCTGCAGCCTGTCCCTACAAGCACATAGGTGTGCTTAAGAGCCTTGTGAGTACCCATTTGGCTTTTTTCTGTGGCTTTATGCTTATTTGATGATACTACACATGAGGCGCCCCTTTGTTTTGTCTTTTATATAGTGTTTCGGCCTCCAGCTATTTTGGTGATCCATGCGGGGGGGGTAATGATTTGGGTTTTCAGTCTCAAAAAGAGTTATTGGATAGGATCAAGAAGGATTTGGGCAGGTTGAGGGAGTTATTCCCGAATATCATTCTGGTTTGGTCTGATATTGAGCCTCGCTCAGTGTGGACGGCAGCTTGGGACCACAAGAAGCTGGAGGCCTTGAGGAATTAGCAGCTTTGTGAGTAAGTTTGGGGGATTCTGTATTCACCACGTTGAATTTGAGGGCGAGACAGGACGCTATTTTCTCTTGAAAGATAGGGTCCATGGGTCTTCACCTCTTTAACTTCAACATTAGAGAGGGGGTGTTGCAGGCCTTAGCCCGGTTGGGGCGTGCTTGTCAGTGACGCGCTGTGGCAGGGGTGCTTGTTCTATGGGATGTAAGTTAAGTAAAGTGGTACCTCCCAAAAAGAGGCGGGAGAGTTGTGTGGGGGGATGTACCTGGCGGTAAGCCGGTGGAATGTACATCTCTGGGGGGGCAAGCACCTTATGTTCCTTTGTTGGTTAATGAAGTTTCAAGTTATTGAATTCTATTGAATTTATATATTATATTTATTAAATAATTTAATAAATGCGTGCTGCAGCCTTTACACCCATTCCTCTTGTGTGTGTCTTATTAATTAGGAGCGGAATGTATGCCTTATATGGGGTCAATGCACCCGGAGGAGAGCATTGACGGAGGGGTATGTGACCCCTATTCAGGCAATGGAGCGGCCTGACTGTTGGGGGCGGAGCTGTGAGGAGATGATATTTAGGCTGGGGGATGGAAGTGGCGCTCCATCTTGTATCCCTGCAATCGCAAGGTGAAGTTCCCTCCCTCCCTCCCTGTTGCTAGGTTGTCACAGCGGTGGACGGGGGTGCTTGTTCTATAGGATGTAAGTTAAGTAAAGTTGTACCTCCCAAAAAGAGGCGGGAGAGTTGTGTTGGGGGATGTAAATGGAGGTAAGCTGGTGGAAGGTACATCTCTGGGGGGGGGGGGGGGCAAGCACCTTATGTTCCTTTGTTGGTTAATGAAGTTTCAAGTTATTGAATTCTATTTAATTTATATGTTATATTTATTAAATAATTTAATAAATGCGGGCTGCGGCCTTTACACCCATTCCTCTTGTGTATGTCTTATTAATTAGGAGCGGAATGTATGCCTTATATGGGGTCACTAATGTTTTACATTTTTTTATTGTGAGTGTGATTCTAAATGTATATTAAAGCTCAGTGTGAACTATGCTATACTTAGAGTTGCTCTGTGCTCCTGTTTTTTTGTCTTGTTTACATGTTTTTCAGTAATTGTGAGCTGTCAGAGTTGGTATCTTTAGGTACAGCTGCAAAGATCTCTTAATAACACATTGTACACCGAAGACAGCACAATAAGCATTGAAAATTTGAAATGAGTAGCAGAATATTTTATGGCAAATTTCAAAGTGAATCCAATTTTCCTTCCCCCTGTATCATGTGACAATCATCAGCCAATCACAAAATGCTTATACGTATATACTGTATACTTTTACATATACTCTGTAAGAGCTGGAGCCTTAGAAAGTGTGACTATAAAAAATGTGCACATTTTGATAATGGAAGTGTATTGGAAAGTTTTTTTTACAAATGGTATGCTTTATCTGAATCCTTAAACTTCTTTTGACTTGTGTCCATTTAAATAGGTTGTTTCTTTTCCTTCCCTTTTCAACACAAAAATATGTTTAAACATATTAATTTACACATACGCTAGAAAGGAAAATCTTGATTTCAGCATGAACAAAAATAGGACTGTTGCAAAATTTGTAACATTATTCTGCTCTTTTTTTTCTAATTTTGCGAAATATCCTACAATTTAAGATATTGTTTACTGGTAAGTGTATTTTTGTAAGTATCAGTTTGTCCCTGGAACCACTTATTGGCTTAGATTAGACCATTTGGTAATGACTGAAATTTTTAAGAGCATAATGTACTCTCTGAGTCTTCAGTCACCTGAAACAAGTTTCAGTAAAGATTTGTGGAATAAAAAACAGCCATTTGAGTCATGATTGATCGGAACAGAAGAATATCAATTATTTATCTGATGTTTTAAATGACTCCTCAAAGGATTGAGCAGAACCCTATGCACTAATTTCTCATTTTACATAAACACATAATAAGAAATGTTCCCACACATTTAGCAAGAAAAATATTAAAAAATTTGCAAATCTGGAAAACTTGATCTCAAAGTATACAAATGCTAGGGCACTGCCACCATATACGGAATTATGTACCTACTTCCCCACTATTTTTCCATCACATAGGTGCATTTGCGTTTGAAACCAGCAATCATTTTAGTGGCACCAGGTACCAGGGCAATAAGACCTTATGATATAGCTCATATATATTGGTGCAAAGTGGGTGGACCTGGTATACTTCAAAGCTAAGAGCCACTTTAAAGTGACAGTAAAGTCAAAATTACACTTTCATGATTCTGATAGAGCGTATAATTTTAAACAACTCTCCAATTTACTTCTATTATGAAATTTGTTTTGTACTCTTGGAATACTTTGTTGAACAATAAACCTAGGTGGGTTCATAGGAGTTCATGTGTCTTTGTCACTGTCTGTAAAGATCTCCGTTGGTGCTATTAGGAGGTATGGGAGGGAAGAGTGGGGCAATATATTTTATTTCTGTAAAACTGAAATACAGCTACTTGCATCAATGTTGTAAAACTTATTTTTTTATTCTAATTACAAAATTACAGCTTATTTATCGCTACCCAATACATTTTTAGAAGGATATGTTCCATTAAACATTAATTAAAATATGATTTATTTATAAAATATTGCTGGAATCCTACTATAGATCATACCCTTTTGAGGGAAAGAAATATTCCTGTAAATGCTTTAGCAATAATAAAAACAGTATGTTCTAATATATTATTATTATTATTTTATTTTTTTCATTTGTGCATTTCAACATCAATAGATAATGTCCTCGAAAATTTATTAGAACTCAGCAACACATAAATCTTGTTGAAAAAGTGATAACACTAATTAGGAAGCAGAAAAAAAATTAATATTATAAATAATAATTTCCCCTCTTGCTACATCTGTAACTTCTTTTTTTTCATCCCACTATTGCAGGAATAGATTGAAAATGCTGAGATCAGGAAGATGACTCAGGAAGAAATATCCTAAAAATATATATATATTAAAAAAAAAAAAAAAGAAAAAAAGGAAGTTAATGGTTACTTTCATAATTCTGATTTAGTGGATGTAATGAAGTATTTGAACATACTTCCGATCTTCCTTATATGGTCATGGTTTTGTTTTTGTATTTTTTACTATGCAGAAAATTCTATTTTTGTTTTCCCAATTGTGAGACATGTCATTGTCTACTAATAAAGCAATAGGAGTTATCAGCCAGTGAGCAATTAGCCCTTAAAGGAACACTGAACCCCAATTTTTTTTTTTTGTGATTCAGTTAGAGGATGACATTTTAAGCAACTTTCTAATTTATTCCTATTATCAAATTTTCTTCATTGTCTTGGTATTTTTATTTGAAATGCAAGAATGTAAGTTTAGATCCCGGCCCATTTTTGTTGAACAACTTGGGTTATTCTTGCTGATTGGTGGATAAATTCATCCACCAATAAAAAAGTGCTGTCCAGAGTTCTTAACTAATAAAAAAAGCTTAGATGCCATCTTTTTCAAATAAAGATAGCAAGAGAATGAAGAAAAATTGATAATAGGAGTAAATTAGAAAGTTGCTTAAAATTGCATCCTCTATCTGAATCACAAAAGAAAAAATTTGGGTTCAGTGTCCCTTTAAGGAGCAGCTATGATTATTAATATTGTTAATATTATTATTATTGGTTTTTATAGTGGAAACACAATAACACTTATTCATGGTAGAAAAGAACAGATACAGGTTAAACAAATCAAAATAAAACAAAAAGAGGGCCCTTCTCCAAAGAGTTTACAATCTACAGGAACACACAGACATAGAATTCCTGTTAACAAAGTTAACCTCCTTTTTTCTATGCAAATATATGCTAACATGTTTAAATAGGGATATGAATGATAAACATTTTTAAAGTTTACTGTCCCTTTAATTAAATAGCTAAATTAGATTGTATGTACAGCTTTATTATTGAAGTCTTGCTCTACATATTGCATGAAATACATCAAGTATGCAATATAAGAATGTAATGATTTGCATATACTTTTTTTTTGGTGCTGTAGTTAGGAATTCAGATCTTTAGTTAGGCCTTATCTTGTGTATTGTGTGCGGCTCTGAATGTCATATTTCTAGATGGATATAAAGAAACTGTTATAAAGAGGGCTACTAAATTTGTACATGGTCTGAAAAATGAAAACTATGAAGAAAAAAGTAGTTACATCACCTAATGATGTACAGCTTAGTGAAGAGAGAGGTGATATGATAGAAACTTGCAAGTATATTAAAGGTACAGTAAAATTAAAATTCAACTTTCATGATTCAGATAGGGCATGCAATTTTAAAGTAATTGTAAAGTATAAAAAATTACTGGCCATTATAGAAATGTAATCTTTGAAATAGGGGCACTTTAATTCATTAACATTTTGAAAGACACTTTGTTTTCAAAATATTTAAAACTGAGTTATGATAAATATACCACTGTTCCTCCGCCTGCATCTCATACTGTATTTAGTGGATTGATGACAAATCTGGCTTCCTCCAATCGTTGCGTGCCCCATCTAGTGTCCAGCTCGTGGGTCACGCAACAATTAGAGGAAGCCGGATTCACGTTAAATAACTTTTGAATTTACTTTAAGCATCAAATTTGCCTTGTTCTCTTGGTGTTCTTTTTTAAAGGCTAAACCTAGGTAGGTTCATAGGCTGATTTCTAAGTCATTGAAGGCTGCCTCTGCATTTTATTAGCTTTTTGCAGCTAGACAGTGCTAGTTCATGTGTGCCATATAGATAACATTGTGCTCACTCCCGTGGAGTTAGTTATGAGTCAGTACTAATTGGCTAAAATGCAGGTTTGTAAAAAGCACTAAAATAAGGGGGCAGTCTGCAGAGGCTTAGATACAAGGTAACCAGAGAGGTAAAACATATATTAATATAACTGTGTTTGTTATCCAAAACTGGGGAATGGGTAATAAATGGATTATCTATCTTTTTAAATAATAACATTTTTTAAATAGACTGGCCCTTTAAGGGACTTTATAAAGCGGAGGCTGAATATATTTTACACAAAAAAGAACAACACCAGTACAAGAGATCATACTTTTATGCTAAAGATAGTAGATTCAGGAGTAATTTGCAGAAAGAGTGGTTGATCCATGGAAAACAATTCTAATAGAGGTAGTAAAAACAAAAAATATGGGTGTGGAGACAAGCACTGTGAGGGACTTCAAGAATATAAGATATAAGAATTAGATAAGCAAAATGCAATCTCAAAAACTAATTAATAGAAAATGTAGGAAGTCTTGATGGCTGTATGGTTCTTATCTGACATCAAAATCTATGTTTCTAAATAGGATTCAGATAAAAGAATATTTTCAGAATTATCTTATGTTTATGTGTATGAGTGAGTTATGCAATAAAAATACTAATTTGTTAGCATGCCACTGAAAATAAGCATTTGTGTTAACTACAAACCTATATTTTAAGTTAAAAACAGAAATACAGTTGTTGGTTTCTTTCAAACTGGCATGTCTGCTTGTAACAATAGGATACTATATTATTACGTCATTATTTTCTTTGTTGTTCCAACTATTTGTCCTAGAAAACAATGGTGGAGAGAGAAAAGGGCAAATGTGAGTGATAAGGTACCTTCTGTTTTCTTGAAAAAGCCCTGCAGAGGGAGAAACGCGTTGATGTGCTGCAACTAACAAAGATAAGAGAAAGATAAGCTTACACATATAAGCTGGATCAACTACTCTTCAAATGAAAAGTGTGCAATATTGCTAACACTGTTAGCCACTCTTTACTTTGCCACTAGACCTGTAACGGGTCACTACTGGACATTATTCTATTCTACTTTCTTCAGCCTTACGTTTGGCATCCTGCGTGCTATTTGGCACTAAGTGCAGGAACTTCTTTTCCTCGATGATTGCTACACTACAGCAAAGAAAGCCAAGTAATATTGCAACTTACTAACTTCGTATCTACACCAATCAGAAGGTGTGTTTGGGACAGCGCCCTCAATGGTGACGTCATTACGGCCGTACGTCTAGTCACAGAGAAGATTGAATGTGCACTCGCCTGGGTAAGCCCCTGTTTTGCTAGCAAACCAACTTCCAACTGAGATTTCAGTGTGGAATCGGACTATGCTTACTTTATTGTGAACTCTGCAAATCAAGTTTATACCGAATGGTGGCAACTAGTCTGTTATATTTGTTTTTATTTACGGAGACGTCCGTTTTTACATTTCACTTATTGTAAATAAATCTCTGTTCATTTATAGAACTATTCTATTTATTTTTAATTAGTCTACACTTGATTTCTCTATATCACCTTTAGCTTTTAGCGCTCCTATCTACTTTTTCTAAGTTTTGTGTTCACTTTCTCTACCTAGTTGGGGACTCATAGGTAATTTTAGGAGTTTGGTGCTACTTCCTGCGCTCTCTAGTACAACTCTCATATCATTAGAAATTTAACCTTAAAAAAGTTCTACAAGACCAATGAGGTTAAGGAAGAATACAATACAAATATGGCACAAGTTAAGGGTCCGAATTTAACTTTTAATGAAGACTGTGACTGTGACATTGTAGCGTTAGATGACTTACATTTTGAGGGAGTGGTGGACCTATAGAATCTAGTAGGTTGCCGTTTTTAAAAACAAGTTCACCTTCTATCCAATACAAAACAGAGGTCAGATATCGGAAACTTTTTCAGAAGAGGGTAGAAAAAGATCTCACCACTCTAGCAGAACATGTAAAAACAGATGCTAGCAAATAAAATTAATCATGAAGGGAAAGGATAGCGTTAAAATGTCTACAGAACAATAAGAATCTCACTATCAGGGCTGCATCGTAGTAATGAGTAGAGACCAATTTGTGAATGAGGCAATCAGACAGTTAAATGACAAAGATCAGTATACTCTTCTAAAAAGGGACCCCACATTCAGGTTTGAAAGGGAGTTAGGACATTTGCTAGATGAAGGAAGAGACCTAGAAATGTTTGATGATAACACCTATGAATATTTACAGGTAATTAATCCTATCAGACCTGTTTTTAATCATCTCCCCAAAATACACAAACCTGGCCCCACTATACAGTGCCGTCCTATAATAAGTGTGAAAGGTTCGCTAACTGAACGACTCTCCCAATGGTTAGATACAATCCTCCAGCCATTTGTAGAGGGACTGCCCAGTCATCTGGCGGATACAAAACATCTTCTAGGATTAATAACTCAACAAGAATGGACTGAGGAAATGATGCAGCTAACAATAGATGTAAAGGCCTTAGAGCAATAGAGTTTTCCCTGGCCAGATCAGGTTAGTTCAATGAAAACCAATGTGAATATATACTCAGAGTAACCAGATTCTTACTCTCTCATAACTATTTTTGCTTTGAGGGTGAGTTCTATCTCCAGAAATGTAGGATTGCGATGGGGGCGAAATTCGCTCCCTCATACGCCAACCTCTTTATGTGGTGGTGGGAGCAGTCCCACATATATGGAGATAGAAACACTTACAAATCCAATATTACCTTTTAGAAAAGGTTTATTGATGACCTGATACTGATCTGGCAGGGAAATTAAAATTTGGTGATAGATTTTATGGAGGAACTGAATTCCAATGAAATAGGCCTTACTTTCACATATGAATTAAATAGATCCAGTATTAATTATTTGGATATAACACTGACTGGGGTGTTAGACGAAGAAAGAGGCCATATAGACACTCAAATATATAGAAAACCAACAGCAAAAAACACCCTCTTACATGCTAACAGCAGCCACCTTTATATAGTTTTTAAAGCCATCACAAAGGGACAATTTGTAAGGACTTTAAGAAATTGTTCTGATAAAGCTGTCTTTGAAAGACAAGCAAACGAGCTAACAGAGAGATTAGTGTCAAGAATTTTTTTTTCTAGAAAAATGGTTAAAGGCATGAGAGAAAAAGTTGAGACTCAAGAGAGAAACAAATTGCTAATTAATAAAAGTTATCACCCACAGACAGAGAGCATAAACCAACATATAGTGAGCAGTATGGACAGATCTGTGAAATCATATCGAAACATTTCTCATTATTAACAGTAGATGATGACTTAGCTGAGACAATTGGTAAAGGCTGTAGGTTTGCCTTAAAAGAGGCTTGACTATAGGGAATAGAGTGGCACCTACTAACCTAAAACTCCCCCCATAAATATATTCAAAGTTCTTGGTTAACTGTAAAAGGGGTTTACAAATGTCATAATCAGGGGCGTATTTAGGTTTTGTGCTGCCCTAGGCACTCAAAATTCTGCTGCCCCCCCCCCCCCCAAAAAAAAAGGGGGTTTTGGACTTTTTTCCCCTTAAGATTTTTTTGGGTCAGTGTGTAAAATGTTTTTTTTTTTTTCATTCTTTCCCCCATAATAATTCAAAAGAAAATGGCTAGGAAAACACTTGCATACAGGTGAGTTGAATTGCATGCATCTCATACCATTTTCTCCCTGAGAGAAGGGAGAGAAAAGAAGAGGAGGGGAGAAAAGGGAGGGAAAGGAAAGAAGGACGGGAGGGAGAAAAGAAAAGTGGGTAGGGAGAGGATAAAATGGTGGAGGGAAAGAAGGGAGGGAAATAAATTGATAGAAGGGAGCAAGGGAGGGAGTTGAGAGAAAGAAGGGAGGGAGGAAGGAAGGGAGGAAAAGAAGGAAGGGAGGGAGTGAGTTGAGGAAGGGAGAAAGGGAAAGAAGGGAGAGAGGAAGGGAGGGAAAGAAGAATACACTTTGAAAACTATCACTGCCCTTTACATGCAACAACATACAGTAATTACCATTATTCAAGTAATGAAACGTTTTAAGTGTCTGTTTACTATTTACTTAGTGGGTTCATGAATGGAGAGAAAGCTATTAATAGCTAACATACATTAGCGCTGAGAGTTTACGATTAGACATCACAAGCTTATCTAAGCAGTGCACAGACGCATCTAGTCTGTTAGTAACTAAGAACTGCAATAAGCACTGCGCTCGCAGATCCACCACAGCTGACAAGGGGAGGCAGCATATCGGCACAAGGTCTTCTCCATCCTTACCTTGTAAGCATATCACCGGGCAAGTTTCTCACCAAGAACGCTTCCACTGCAAAAATGCCAGCAGCTCTAAATGAAGCAATGGTTTAAAGGAACACTGCCTGTAAAGAGTGACCTTAATCAGTGCACGCGCCTTGTCTTCTCTGTAAAAGCCTGCACTTTATCGCTCACTGTACTGTGTGCTGGCTTTTAGAGAGAGGATAGGACAGATGTGCTGCCCCTCCCAAATCTGCTGCCCTAGGCACCGGCCTTGTTGGCCTAGGCCATAATACACCCCTGAGTTGAACATATTCTCCCGTTAACAACGAGGAGGTAATAGGGATCAGTTGTTAGCTAGACAAGAAGTATATTGGATCCTTACATAAAAACACAAAAGCCACAGGGAATAAATAGTGAGTATGATCTGTTTTGTATTGGATAGAAGGTGGACTTGTTTTTTAAAACGGGCAACCTACTAGGTTCTATAGGTCCCACCACTCCCTCAAAATGTAAGTCATCTAACGCTACAATGTCACAGTCTTCTTTAAAAGTTAAATTCAGACCCTTGACTTGTGCCATATTTGTATTGTATTCTTCCTTAACCTCATTGGTCTTGAAGAACTTTTTTAAGGTTACATTTCTAATGAGTTTGTTTACGTCAAGTAAGGTTTGAAACAAACTGAAGTTAGAGGAAGGTACAAAACTGAGTCCTTTATTAAATACTTTTCTTTCAATGTCACTTGGGTTATAATCTGAAATATTAATTACATTGTCTGCTGATATTTTGTGTAGTGTCCCCTCCTTTGGGGGCAACAAGTGGACCTTGTCTGTTCTTGCTGCTGTTCCTTTGGGTTTTGCCTGGGGACCTAGGTTTTTTTGTTTGTTTGTGTACTTGCGCCCCCTCTTTTGGTCCCAACTGTAAAACCTTATCCATATCACTATTGATATTGTTGACACTTGTAGCTCCTTGTGTAGTTTTATATTTACTATTAATATCCATTCTAATCTCATTTCTGTTATCTTGTCTAGGTGGAGGCTGAGTTAGGATGGATTTAATTTTGGGTATAACTACTTGTTCTTGTACATTAGTGTCTGTAGTTGGCAGTACAGAATATTATGTATTCATAATATTGGGTAATTCTTCTCCCCCTGATTCTGATTGTTCATCTACAGACTCTGCCTCACTTTCTGAAAACCTTACCCTTCTATAATCATAATAGTTATACACCTAGATTACGAGTTTTGCGTTAGAAGCGGTGCTAACAAGCAGTTTATGCTCACCGCTCACTTGCAGACATCGCTGGTATTATGGGTTTTTACAAACCCGGCGTTAACCGCAAAAAAAGTGAGCGAAGAACAAAATTTAGCTCCACATCTCACCTCAATACCATCGCTGCTTACGTTAGCGGTGAGCTGCTAAAACGTGCTTGTGCACGATTTCCCCATAGGGATCAATGGGAGAGAGCCGGCTGAAAAAAAAACCTAACACCTGCAAAAAAGCAGCGTAAAGCTCCTAACGCAGCCCCATTGATTCCTATGGGGAAACACATTTTATGTCTACACCTAACACCATAACATGAACCCTGAGTCTAAACACCCCTAATATTACACTTATTAACCTCTAATCTGCTGCCCCCTACAACGCTGACACCTGCATTATATTATTAACCCCTAATCTGACGCTCCGGACACCGCCGCCACCTACATTAGACTTATGAACCCCTAATCTGCTGCCCACAACATCGCCAAACCCTACATTTTATTTATTAACCCCTAATCTGCCGCCCCCAATGTCGCCACAACCTAACTACATTTATTAACCCCTAATCTGCCGCCCACAACGTCGCCACCACTATAATAAAGTTAATAACCCCTAAACCCAAGTCTAACCCTAACCCTAACACCCCCTAACAAATATAATTTAAATAAATCTAAATAAAATTACTACAATTAAATAAATAATTCCTATTTGAAACTAAATACTTACCTATAAAATAAACCCTAAGCTAGCTACAATATAACTAATAGTTACATTGTAGCTATCGTAGGTTTTATTTTTATTTTACAGGCAACTTTGTATTTATTTTAACTAGGTACAATAGTTATTAAATAGTTATTAACTATTTAATAACTACCTAGTTAAAATAAAGACAAATTTCCCTGTAAAATAGAACCTAACCCAAGTTACAATTACACCTAACACTACACTATAATTAAATACATTAAATAAATTAAATACAATTAATTCCAATGAAATAAAATTATCTAAAGTACGAAAAAAAAAAAAAACACTAAATTACAGAAAATAATAAAATAATTAAAAGATTTTTAAACTAATTACACCTACTCTAATCCCCCTAACAAAATAAAAATGCCCCCCCCCCCAAACAAAAAGTCCTACTGTACACTAAATTACAATTAGCCCTTAAAAGGGCCTTTTGCGGGGCATTGCCCCAAAGTAATCAGCTCTTTTACCTGTAAAAAAAAAGTTCAAATACCCCCCCAACATTAAAACCCACCACCCACACAACCAACCCTACTCTAAAACCCACCTAATCCCCCCTTAAAAAAACCTAACACTAACCCCTTGAAGATCACCCTACCATGAGACGTCTTCACCCAACCGGGCAGAAGTGGACCTCCAGACAGGCAGAAGTCTTCACCCAACCGGGCAGAAGTGGACCTCCAGATGGGCAGAAGTCTTCATCCAGACGGCATCTTCTATCTTCATCCATCCGGCGTGGAGCGGGTCCATCTTCAAGACATCCGACGCGGAGTATCCTCTTCTAACGACGGCCGACGATTGAATGAAGGTTCCTTTAAATGACGTCATCCAAGATGGCGTCCCTTCAATTCCGATTGGCTGACAGAATTCTATCAGCCAATCGGAATTAAGGTAGAAAAAATCCTATTGGCTGATGCAATCAGCCAATAGGATTGAGCTTGCATTCTATTGGCTGTTCCAATCAGCCAATAGAATGCAAGCTCAATCCTATTGGCTGATTGGATCAGCCAATATAATTGAACTTCAATCCTATTGGCTGATTGCATCAGCCAATAGGATTTTTTCTACCTTAATTCCGATTGGCTGATAGAATTATATCAGCCAATCGGAATTGAAGGGACGCCATCTTGGATGATGTCATTTAAAGGAACCTTTTTCAGTCGTTGGCCGTCATTAGAAGAAGATGCTCCGCGTCGGATGTCTTGAAGATGGACCCGCTCCGCGCCGGATGGATGAAGATAGAAGATGCTGTCTGGATGAAGACTTCTGCTTGTCTGGAGGTCCACTTCTGCCCGGTTGGGTGAAGACGTCTCACGGTATGGTGATCTTCAAGGGGTTAGTGTTAGGTTTTTTTAAGGGGGATTGGGTGGGTTTTAGAGTAGGGTTGGTTGTGTGGATGGTGGGTTTTAATGTTGGGGGGGTATTTGTACTTTTTTTTTAGAGGTAAAAGAGCTGATTACTTTGGGGCAATGCCCCGCATAAGGCCCTTTTAAGGGCTATTTGTAATTTAGTGTAGGGTAGGTTTTTTTTTTATTTTGGGGCGCTTTTTTATTTTGTTAGGGGTATTAGAGTAGGTGTAATTAGTTTAAAAAATCTTGTAATTATTTTATTATTTTCTGTAATTTAGTGGGGTTTTTTCGTACTTTAGATAATTTTATTTCATTGTAATTCATTGTATTTAATTTATTTAATGTATTTAATTATAGTGTAGTGTTAGGTGTAATTGTAACTTAGGTTAGGTTTTATTTTACAGGAAAATGTGTCTTTATTTTAACTAGGTAGTTATTAAATGGTTAATAACTATTTAATAACTATTCTACCTAGTTAAAATAAATACAAAGTTACCTGTAAAATAAAAATAAAATCTAAGATAGCTACAATGTAATTATTAGTTATATTGTAGCTATCTTAGGGTTTATTTTATCTGTAAGTATTTAGTTTTAAATTGGAATAATTTAGTGAATTGTAGTAATTTTATTTAGATTTATTTAAATTATATTTAAGTTAGGGGGTGTTAAGGTTAGGGTTAGACTTAGGTTTAGGGGTTAATAACTTTATTATAGTGGCAGCGACATTGGGGGCGGCAGATTAGGGGTTAATAAATGTAGGTAGGTGTTGGCGATGTTAGGGCTGGCAGATTAGGGGTTAATAATATTTAACTAGTGTTTGCGATGCGGCAGTGCGGCAGTTTAGGGGTTAATATATTTGTTATAGTGGCGGCGATGTCCGGTTCGGCAGATTAGGGGTTAAAATATGTATTTTAGTGATTGCGATGTGGGAGGGCCTCGGTTTAGAGGTTAATAGGTAGTTTATGGGTGTTAGTGTACTTTTTAGCACTTTAGTTAAGAGTTTTATGCTACGGCGTTGTAGTGCAAAACTCTTAACTACTGACTTTAAAATGCGTTATCAGTCTTGACAGGAGAGGGTCTACCGCTCACTTTTGGTCAGACTCATAATACCGGCACTATGCAAGTCCCATTGAAAATATAGGATACGCAATTGACGTAAGTGGATTTGCAGTATTTCCGAGTCTGGCCAAAAAAGTGAGCGGTGAGCCTGTCATTTCAAGACTCGTAATACCAACGGGCGTTAAAAAGCAGCGTTAGGACCTCTTAACGCTGCTTTTTAACCCTAACGCACAACTCGTAATCTAGCCAATAGTTATTTATTCCCCTTCTGCCTCTTCCATGTCTACCTCTGTATCCCCTACTAGAGGGTTGATTACTTCTAAATTGAAAACGTTCTTTCCTGTTCAAAACATAAACCTTATTTTGGTTGTATGCGAGCATGTCTGTAACATAAAAGCAGGTGCACTAACTACACCCCTAATTATGCATTTTAACCAATTTCATAACAAAAATCTGGATAGCCTAAGATGGACAATAGTTGAACATATTCTCCCTCCACAACCAGGAGGTAATAGGGATCAGTTGTTAGCTAGACAAGAAGTATATTGGATCCTTACATAAAAACACAAAAGCCACAGGGAATAATTAGTGAGTATGATCTGATAAATTATTGGAATTAAATTATATAGGATCTTCCACTTATATAATGAAAATTGGTACCTTACATTTTTATCCCTAATCCAATATTTCTTCTGCCTTTATCTACACCATCATAAGATAATTCAATTATAAGTACACATAATTAATATGTAGGATGCTCACATACCTCAGTGAAGTAACATTGGTGACACATATTGAATATGAACCTATTATTTAGCGGATAAGTTAGTCACACTCACTATCTTTAAAGATCCTACTCAGTTGAAGTTTGTGATCACATTAAAAAAAAGAATCATGAACTGGTAAACTTTGAATATTTTCCCCCTACACAACATTAGTATAACCAGATTTAATTTTGAGTCTGATGAAAATACAATTTTGTGGGGCGCTCTGAGTAGTTTTATTATTGGGATGATTTTTTGTAAATAGTTAGAAACTTTTGTATAGCAAAAAAATATAGAACTTTTTGGAACTAATTGGTAAGCTTAAAATGAGTATGTTTGCTTTAACTATGTGCTTACATTCCCAAGGATATCACATTAAAGTAATATGCAGTGGTTTAATTACTAGCCCTTTAATAGTAAAATGTATTAGGATTGGTGAATGTCAATTTATTTTGACCAATCATGTGAAGCCATCACATTTTTAAATACCAGGTTTGGTGGTTAACAAGCTATGACTACAGCTTGTTTAGCCAAAACGCGTCAGCCTTTGTGACTACCAAACCAGGGATGATGTTGTGCGGTACGGTCTTTATATTCCAAAGATGTTTTAATATGTTTTGAATTCAATAAAATGGATTTTATAATAAAGCATGGTTCCGTGGATTCTCTCTACAAACTGTCTATTTACCCTGCTTTTAAAGCCAGTATGGGAGATCCGGAATGACGTATACGGAGCCAGGTTCTCAACTCGACCAATGAGAAAGGAGGTGTATGTGCAGATGCTAACGGGAAACTCTCACATGGAGCTCAAGGAAGTTTGGTGACTTGAAGAGGGGATCAATGCGAAGATGTCTTACCCGGTGTTATACGGATGAAAGAGCACTCCCCCAGGACCGAGCACCAACTAAACAATGAACTTTGAGTGATATCCACCGCATAGCGGTAACCCTTGTAAGGGACTATGAGCGTATTGCAACACAGTGTACACCCCATGACCCAGGAAGGATTTGTGGTCTGAATGAGAGCGTGATAAAAAGCGTCACTGAATGTATAAACTGCACACTGACAAAAAACTTTCTATTTTCTTTCACATATTGTTTTTTGTTCTCTTCTCTACTTTCTCTCTTACATTTACACCCAGTAATTTGACTACATTTATAAATATTTAATAAAGAAATCCTCAGTAACACATAAGACAGGACAGAACAAGTTAATAGGGTTGCCATTTAAGAAAAGGACAATGAACTCAGAATTGTATTCTGTCTTTCAAGGAATAGAAAATGTAGACCTTAAAAGTAAAAGACCTGGGTCAAAGGGGAGTCTGGAGTAGGCCGTAAACTGACAAGCTGGGAGGATTTACTGCTGAGCTCCATACAGGTCGTTTCTGGATATTTTAAGACTCTCAAGACCCGATACACTGATCCCATACTGACAGCAACTGACTGGGGAAGCCGTGCCTAAGATACACATTGTTTTCACCACACTGGGAGGCTCTATCACTCAAGATAAGGCATGTCAGAGGAATACAAACTTTTTCATACCCGCAAGAGGGATAGGATAGAGGAGAGAAGGGACTTTAGACCCCAGCAGAGTGGAGTATTATAATGACACTAACAGGATGACAACTACCATCGGACTAAGCTGTGCCTCAATCTATACTACATACTGCAATGTGTTTTTATACTTCCGAAAGGCAGAAGGGGTTAAACTTACAATTACCTTGCAAGCTACTCGATAACTACCTATTTGATGCCTTTCCCATCCCCCTTTTGTCTACTAGGTGGTTCTAGTGTTAACTTATTGAATGATCACAGTTATATTTCTGCATAAAGATAAATGGGTATGTATTTGCGTTAACCAGCTTCTAGGTCTATTTGTAATACCAAGATATGTTTCCAGAAAGGATACCTCATGTAAGACAAAGGGTAGGAGTAGTGAACAGAATTTGACCACCATACTCTATGTTTAAGTAACAAAACAGGCTTTAAAGGTCTTTGTCACATTCCACTGTTCCTTTTTTATAGCTGAGGTGGTCCACTGACTAGCTAGAGGGGTGATGTTTGCTTGCTATCTATGCCCTCAGATGCACATTACGTGTTATCTTAATATATAGCCCCATAAGGATATATGACTTCATAGCAGTGTCAAAACACTCTAATCTCATTCTAGATGTTTCATTGTCAAGCTACACCTTTAGATTTTTCATGCATCCTCTCCAACACCAAACACTCACTAGGGGTAATGATAGACTTGTCTGTGGGGACTCCAGAAGCTTGGCATTATATTAGTTAAGAACTTCATGCTATGCTACCACGTTAGCTATTTACAGAATATAAATTATGTGCAATGGTCCAAAAGTGATCGTATATCACTATAGACTTTTCACCTCCAGCCATCCAAGATATAGTCCATCGGTTAACTAGTAGTCCATATATTACTTGGGAGGTTCATAAAATGTTATACCATTCTAGCGTACCTCCGACAATACTGGATAGTACGAAAAGGTCCAAGGGTGACCAATGATTAGCATAGGAGGTCTTTATAAATATATAAAAGGAGGTTTAGGGTATATTTGCCTATCATTCCTAGGTTTACAGGTTGTTATTTGAATTTGTTTTTAGTATAGTACTTTTGGAACTCACTGTTGTATATTTTCTTATTAGGGTACAAATATTGTTATTATACCTGTTCGTATCGTACTGTGGCAGATTATATTTGTAATGTACATTTTGCTACACACCTCAATAAAATAAAAATTATTAAAAAAAAAAAAAGTAAAAGACCTGGATTACAATTTGTGCTGTAAACCCGTTGCGTATATCCCACACGCAATGAGGCTGTACCGATATTTCCATAGCGCTACCATTATAAGTCACCATTCGGTAAGCCCCATACCACACAAAATTCAAATTTCGACTTGGCATGCTCATGCACGTATTCCCCCATAGAGATCAATGGAGAAAAAAATGTAGGAAAAAAAAACCTAGCACCTGCGATTGCGAAATCCCTACCACATTTTTGCATTGCCCATTGAAGTCTATGGAGAAAAGAAAGTTTTAAAAAGCTAACACCCTAACATAGACCCCTAGTCTAATAACCCCTAAACCGCCGTCCCCCAACATAGCCAACACTAAATAAACCTATTAACCACTAAACCGCCATCCCCCACATCGCAACTACTAAAATATACCTATAAACCCCTAAACTGCCATCCCCCCACAGCGTGACTACTATGATAAACCTATCAACCCCTAAACCACTGTCCCCCCACATCGCGACTACTAAAATAAACCTATTAACCCCTAAACTGCCGCACCCCCACATTGCGACTACCTAAATTAAACTATTAACCCCTAAACCTAACACCCCCTAATTTTAAATTAAATTTACAATATACTAACTACTTTAAAAAAAAAAACTTACCTGTGAAAAAAAAATAAAACCTAAGCTTAAACTACAAAAAAAAATACCAAAATAAAAAACCTACATTACAAAAAATAAAAAAAAACTCACAGTACAAAAAAAATAAAAATCTTAAATTACACAAAATAAAAAAAAAACTAACATTACAAAAAATAACAAATGAAATTATCCAAAATAAAAAAAAAATATTCCTTTTCTAACACACCCTGTTAAAAAAAATCCACCCCAAAATAAAACAAAACCCCTAATCTATAAATAAACTAAAAGGGCCTTTTGTAGGGCATTGACCTAAAGTTAACAGCGCTTTTGCAAATAAAATAAACCAATTACCCCCACCCCCCAAACCTCCAAACTAAAAAAAAACCTAACTAAAAAAAAAAAAATCTACCCATTGCCCACGAAAAGGGCATTTGTATGGGCATTCAGCTCTTCTTAAGACCATAAAAAAAAACAAAAAACCTAATCTCTAAAAGAACTCACACCCAAAATAAAACAAAAAAAAAGCTTACACTAACCCCAAAATAGGTACTAACCATTGCTGAAGTGTGGCAATCCATCTTCATCCAGGCGGCTCCATCTTCAATCATCGCGGGTCCATCTTCTAACTTCTTGGCGGAGCGGTCGGCAGTATTAGAATAGGAATATTTTTTTTTATTTTGGATAATTTCGTTTGCTATTTTCTGTATTGTTAGCTTTTTTATTTTGTGCAATTTAGGGTTTTTTTTAATGTTTTTTTTTTTTTATGCTTTTTTAATTTTTTTAGTTAGTTTTTTTTTGTAATGTTAGGTTTTCTTATTTTTTGTAATGTTAGGTTTTAATTTTTGGTACTGTAGGTTTTTTTATTTTGGTATTTTTTTTAAACAAGTAATGATAGATTTTTTTGTAGTTTAAGCTTATTTATTTTAAAGTCGTTAGTATATTGTAACTTTAATTTAAAGTTAGGGGGTGTTAGGTTTATGGGCTAATACTTTAATTTAGGTAGTCGCAATGTGGGGGGATGGTGGTTTTGGGGTTAATAGTTCTTTTTAGTAGTCATGATGTGGGGGCACGGCGGTTTAGGGGTTAATAGGTTTATTTAGTGTTGGCGATGTGGGTGGTGGCAGTTTAGGGGTTTATACTTAATTTTAGTAGTTACGATGCTGGGGAATGGCGGTTTAGGGGTCAATAGTGTAGTTTATGGGTGTTAGTGTACTTTGTAACATATTTTTTATGTGTTTTGTGAAACTTTTTTGTTAACTACAGATAACTAACTACTATAACTACAGTTCTTTGAGTGCGGAATGGATCATTGTGGTATAGGCCATATAGATCACTGCAAAGCCATACCGCACAACTTGTAATACCGAGTCAATGACCTTTCCACGCGCAAAGGCCATTTTTTAATTGGTAAAGACATACAGCACAAATTGTAATCTGGGCCATAGTGCATTAATTTATATCTTGTTGATTACTCTTAACATTTTAAACCCCTAATCCCACCCTAACTCCAACCCTAGCCTCACATGTATCTTAACCCTAAACCCATAAAAACTCTAAACCCAACCCTAACTACAGCGCTAGTCCTGAACCCTATATTAACCCCTAACACTAAACCCCAACACCACCATAACTTCTAACTCAACCCTTAAACCCACCTTAATCCCTAATCCCACCATAATTCCAACCCTATCCTAACCTCAATCATAACTCATAACTCCACCATATCTCCTAAGACCACTATAACCACACCACATGCAACTAAAATCCTATCACCAACTCTAACCCCAAATCCCACTAAAGTCCCCAACCTGACCCCTAATGCTACCATAATCCTAAATCTAATACCTAGCTCCACCAAAAGCATATCTTTAATATCTTTAATCATGACATAATACCACAACCCTAATACCAGCATAAACCTAACCTTAAATCCAAACTCACTCTAACCCCAACACTAAACCTAACGCTTTCCTCAATCCTATCCTGCCAGATCTTGTGAGATTCAAATGGGCTGAACAGATATTTGGAAACTCAGTTGCATACCTAACCTTGTATCTTTTACTCTTTAATGATATATCATAGCTGCATTTGAGCCTTATTATGGTGGTTCTCTATAACAAATTAAAAAAACATAAGACTATAAGAGGCCCATTTATCAAGCTCTGTATGGAGCTTGTGGGCCCGTGTTTCTGGCGAGTCTTCTAAAGACCGCTGCTCCATAACCTGTCCAACTGCTCTGAGCAGGCGGACAGGAATCTCTACAATTCAACCCGATCGAGTACGATCGGGTTGATTGACACCCCCCTGCTGGCGGCCCATTGGCCGCGTATCTGCAGGGGGCGGCGTTGCACCAGCAGCTCTTGTGAGCTGCTGGTGCAATGCTGAATATGGAGAGCGTATTGCTCTCCGCATTCAGTGAGGTCTTGCGGACCTGATCCGCACTGTCGGATCAGGTCCGCAAGACCTTTGATAAATAGGCCTCTAAATAGCTTTTGAATTTGAAAGGGACTTAAAAGTCAAATTTAAACTCTCATGGTTAAGACAGAGCATGCAATTTTACAATGCATTTCTGTTTACTTCCTGTTATCACATTCTATAATTCTCTTGGTATCATCTGTTAAAAAAACAAGCCCAGGTAGTTTCAAGAACAGCAATACACTACTAAGAGCTAGCTGGTGATTGGTGACTCACTAGATTTGTTCAGCTAGCTCTCAGTACTGTATTGCTGCTCTGGACCAGATTTTAACTATTTAAATTAAATTTGAATTTCCTTCTAGAAAACATAGGAGGCTTGAAAATATATGTTTCTTTTAAGATGACATTATACTAAGACTTAAAGGGATAAAAAAAAATTGCAAGCAGATACTGCTCTAATTTGTTAGCTACTTTATTACTACACTATTGCTTGCATATAACTGTATGTTTAACCCCTGCAAAGGCATTAAAAACATTTAAATTTAGCTACAAAGCAGCAATGCACTTTTGTTCTCTAGTTGAACACATATGGTGAGCCAATGACAAGTGGCATATGTTTGTAGCCACCAATCACCAGCTAGCTCCCAGTAGTGCATTGCTGCTTTTACCTAGGTATCCTTTTCATAATGTAATACCAAGTGAAAAAAGTAAATTTGAAAATAAAAGTAAATTGAAACGTTTCTTAAAATTGCATGCCCTAAACCACAAAGGTTTAATTTAGAATTTCATGACACATTTCAATGGAATTGAAATGGGGAAATTGTATATCACTTTAGATTGAAGTGACAACTTTGGATATTACAATTTCTTTACAAGTTTTTTTTTCAGTTTTTTTTTATTGACAAGTTTTTTTATAATTGTTTAGTTTCCTGTATGGTTTATTGGCATAAGTAGATATGTATGCGATGTAAATAAAAGGTTACTGCCTATTACAGTAATAAATGTATATGCTCTGCAGAATGGACTACATTTTTATCCTATAAATCCTGTCATCTCTGTGCTCACTGATGGGACACAAAGCTTGGACATGCTACAGAAGGTATGGCTTAAAGGGATTAATGAGTTCTTTTGTAACATCAAACATGGAGAGAGTCTGTTTTGGTGATAATCATAGGGGTTTGTTGTTCTTTGTGACCTTCCCAGCCTGACAGCTTTATGTGTCACTTTATTAGCCTTCTTTCACTTTTGAAGGGTATTTTAGCCTTCTCCATCAGGAAGGGTCATTAAGGACAAACAGCTTTTGTCTTTTGTGCCAGGTCACGTTGGGACCTGAAGCTTTTTACATTAAATATATAGCATTACAAGTCAGTTCCTGTGTTAACTTTCAGGTGACAAAATGTTTTTTAAAAAAACTATGTGGAATTGAATATCAGGAAACAATAGAAGGTATCATTTTTATATTCCTGTGCTCCTTTGTTCCCAATTTCATGCAACAAAGAACTAAATAATTGATAGACAGAATTATGCATTAAAACATGAGAGTAATATGATGATATATATTTTTGATTTATATTAGTTGTTAAAGTATTTAAAAAAAAAGTGTAAAGTTTTAGGGCTCCTTTTATCAAGCAACGGTTGCTCATTCGTGGGCCCATCGTTTCAGGCGTTAAGAAGCAGCGGTTGTAAAAGGTTGCGGATTGAAATCATCCGGTATGATGGAGATGATTGACAACCCTTGCTAGCGGCCGATTGGTTGCCAGTAAGCAGGGCGGCATTGAACAAGCATTTCTGGTGAAATGCTTGTGTAATGATAAATGCAGGCAGCGTATACTATCTGCCTGCAGTGATGTCCAGCGGACATGTTTCACTACAGTTAATATCACATCTTGACAATTAATAAATAGAGCACTTAGGGCTAGATTACAAGTGGGGCGCTAAATTATTGTGCTCCACTTGTAATCTGGCCCTTAGTGTTTATAAAGCAATGGGTGCTGCCATGATCTAACTTAGGCTTCGTTTTCTGCTGAAGTTAACTAGGGACAGTAAGAAATGGGTCACTGGAAACATTGACTGTGAAGAAAACAGTAGTGTTAAATGTAGAGTCAGCATTTCTCCTTTTAATGGAAATTCAAAACCCACATTTTTCAGCATTAAATGACAGAAACAAAGAACAAACTAAAAAGTAAAAATAATTTTACTATATAAAATTAATAATTTTGGACTAGATTACAAGTGGAGAACTATTTAGCACTTTCGCTATAGCGCTATTTGTGCTAGAAGTAAAGTTTTTGCGCACATCGGGTTGCGCTGTTATTATCAATTGAAAGTAACAAGTTTTTGCGCTCACTCTAACCCGACTTGTGCAAAAAGCCGAACTTACAATATCTTGCACGCAAACCCATATAGACATATATAAATACATACATATCCATCTTTAGACATGTATATGTATGTATCTCAATGTTAAAGCTCTTTGCCTGTCTTTTTTTTCTAACACCTGAGACCTCATATCTTTGCACTCTTATAACTTTTGTGTGCAATTTTTTTAAAATATTTTTTTATTAGATAGTGTTATTATTAGTGTAACTGTACTTTTGAATTTATTTTTGATGTGCTTTGTGACACTTGTTTGTTTTGCAAAACAATTAACCATAGCTCTGATGGCACGGTAATCATAAACAAATAGAATATATTGCGCCAAAAAGGACAGAGGTTTTAACTACTCTAAAGATATATATATGTCCCTCTATATATTTAAACAAAAATATGGTAAATAACACACGGCTAGATTACAAGTTTTGCGTTATGAGTGAAAAAGCCTCATACCGCTGCTTTTTCACTACCGCTGCTATTACGAGTCTTGTAGGTATAGCTGTACCGCATACCTTTTTGGCCGTAACGCAACGTAACTACCGCACCTTTCAAAAATCCTTTTTCAATGGGACTTCCATAGCGCCGGTATTACGAGTTTTGCCTGGGAGGCCAAAAAGTGAGTGGTACAGCCTATACCGACAAGATTCGTACCGCCATCTAAAGTCAGTAGTTATGGGTTTTGCGCTACAAAGCTGTAGCATAAAACTCATAACTAAAGTGTTACAAAGTACACTAACACCCATAAACTACCTATTAACCCCTTAACCGAGGTCCTCCCGCATAGCAAATACAATAATAAAATTATTAACCCCTAATCTGCCGCTCCGGACATCGCCGACACTATAATAAACATATTAACCCCTAAACCGCCACACTCCAGCATTGCAAATATTACTAACCCCTAATCTGCCGCCCCCAAAGTCACCACCACCACTATACTAAAGTTATTAACCCCTAAACCTAACCCTAACCCTAACTCTAACACCCCTAACAAATATAATTAAAATATATCTAAATAAAAATTACTATCATTAACTAAATAATTCCTATTTAAAACTAAATTCTTACCTATAAAAAAAACATAAGTTAGCTACAATATAACCAATAGTTACATTGTAGCTAGCTTAGGTTTTATTTTTATTTTTATTTTTTATTTAGAAATAATTTTATTTGATTTCAAGGGTTAGAAATAACATTGGGGGACTCGCAGGTCCCCTGCACAGACATCAAATTTCAGTCTTCAATAACCAGCAAGGTTATGGACCAAGCGGTCCTAATAGAAATATATAATATACAAAGTAACAAAAATCAGGTTGATCACCACAAGTGTAAAGTTAGATGTAATAGTCAGATTGGACAATAATGGGAGACCAAAGGATAGTCAATACAACACCTTATTTGACATGTATGAGGTAAGTAGTGGAGGAGGGAGAGGGGGGGTTACATGAGTGGGGAAGGGAGGGGGTAGGGATATCAATCGCCTAGGGGCAACGTCCGTGAAACGGGTAATATGGGTTGCCTATTAGGAAGTGGGTGAGGAATCTTGTGTTGTGGCAGATGGGCTCCATGAGGTTTTATATTTGTCTTTCCAGTCAGCCCATACCATGATTACATCTATTCTTAGACAAATGAGTGGGGACCAGGTACCATTGAGAAATAACCTTATAGTAAGTTTTGAACATTGTAACACAGTGAAGGGTGTTTTTTGTCAGGAGGATGGCCTTTTGCCATGAGTCAGTAGAAATTTGGGAATGCAAGAGAGTATCCCACCTCGTCAGATGTGGGGCAATTTCGGGCGGTAATGTTCCGTCTAGCAATCTATAGTGAACTGATAATGGTTTAACAAGTCTGCACCCCCCTCGCCAGATGGACTCCCACGGGGTGGGTTGCCGAGAGGAGGAAGGGCAGATGGGCTCCATGAGGTTTCATATTTGTCTTTCCAGTCAGCCCATATCCTTTCAAACAGATCAGATTTATTTAAGTCAAGGTATATAGTCTTTTCCATATTGTATAGGAAAGTCATTGTGTTCACAATCTCAACCCACTTGGGGGGGGGGATCTCTTTTCCAGGCTCTAGCTAGTTTAGTTTTAATAGAAGCCAACAGGTATACACTAAAAATGCTTTGGTGTTTGGGTGGAGGTCTAAGTGTAGTAGTGCTGTGGCTGGGCCAGCGGGTACTCTGATTCCAAGGTCAATAAGGGTGCAAAGTCCCTTGTCCCAAAGAGGTTTAATTTTGGGGCACTCCCACCAAATATGGAGCATGTTGCTTTGGAGACCACAATTCCTCCAGCAGAGGGGTAAAACTCCTGAGTACATCTTAGACAAATGAGTGGGGACCAGGTACCATTGAGAAATAACCTTATAGTAAGTTTCGAACATTGTGACCCAGTGAAGGTTTTTTTTTTGTCAGGAGGATGGCCTTTTGCCATGAGTCGGTAGAAATTTGGGAATGCAAGAGAGTATCCCACCTCGTCAGATGTGGGGCAATTTCAGGCGGTAATGTTCCGTCTAGCAATCTATAGTGAACTGATAATGGTTTAACAAGTCTGTGCCCCCCTCGCCAGATGGACTCCCACGGGGTGGGTTGCCGAGAGGAGGAAGGGAGGAAACCCCAGATTTTTAAGAAGCTTTTAACCCTGAGTGCTTCAAAGGAAAGGAGTGGAGGAATATCTGCGTGAGGTTCCATGTGGGCTAAATCTAAGAATCCGTCTGGCTGTGAAGCAGACCAGAAGTCCAAGACCTGCCTAACCCCTAACCAAACCCAGATGTTAGGAGGAGTTTCCACCAGCCCCGTGAAGAGGCCAGCTACTGTAGTGATAGGAGAGGGATGAGGGACAATTAATTGGCGATGTCGAATCTTGTCCCAGACAGACAAGCATTCTAAGATAACCGTATTACTTATACCTAGAGTTCTACAACTGTGTGGTGGAGTCCAGATTACATATTTTAGAAGGACATTTTGGGGCAATGAGGCCTGTTCGATCTCCCGCCATCTATCGCGAGACTGGAGTACTCCCCATTGGGAAATGTGTGTGAGCATAGCACCCTCATAGTATTTTACCACTGAGGGAGATGCTAGACCTCCCAAATGAATAGGGAATTGTCAGGTTCTGTGGGCAATTCGGGGATTCTTGCCCTGCCAGATAAACTCGTTATCTCGCTCTGAAATTGTGATAAACGATGCATGGGAACTCTGATTGGGAGGCAGTGGAAAAGGTAGGTAAGTTTAGGCAGAAAGGACATTTTGAGAGAGGCAATACGTCCCATCCAAGAAATAGATTTGTGATCCCAGGTATTCTTTAGATTACACCGTTCTGCCAGCAAGGGAAGATAATTATCTTTAACCATTTGTGTCGCACTATTGGATATCTTCACTCCCAAGTGAGTAACCTGCTCTTGCGTCCATTTAAAATTATATCGGTCCTTTAGGTTAAGGATGTAATCTTGTGGTTATCCCCACCAATAAATTTCTGTCTTTAGAACATTCAGTTTATAGAATGAGAGGTCCCCAAAGGCCTTCAAGACATCCAATAGTCTAGGGATAGCTCTACCTGGGTCAGCAGTAAAAATGGTAATGTCATCCGCGAACAGCGCAATTTTTTGCAATGTACCTGAAGGCATAATCCCTGGCATGGACGCGTCTTCCCAAATGTGAGCAGCCAAAGGCTTGACCGCTAGAGCGAACAGCAGGGGGGACAGAGGACACCCATGCCTAGTGCCATTCGAAATGTGAAATGGATTTGATTGAAAACCAAGGCCTCAGACAACAGCAGTCGGGGCGGAAAATAGAACCTGGATAGCCTTGCAGGTTGCATAGGGGAAATTAAAAGCTCTGAGGGTTTCCCATAAGTAGGTCCAGCGGACCCGGTCAAATGCCTTCTCGGCATCCAAGGAGATAACCGAGTAAGGCTTGTTCATCTTATTGGATTCGCATACAATGTTTATGAGGCGCCTCATGTTGTCTGGCCCCTCGCGGTTGTGGATAAACCCCACCTGGTCAGGGCCAATCAAGCTCGGTAGAAGCTTACCAATGCGGTTAGCTAAAATTTTTGAAAAGATCTTAACATCGACATTAATCAAGGAAATTGGCCTGTAGCTCGCACAAAGAGAGGGATCTTTATCGGGTTTGGGCAAGGTGATTATGGCTGCTTTCAAGAATTCCTCCCCTAGAGTGCCATCTCTACTCGCTAAATCAAAGAACCTTAGCAGGTATGGAGAAAGTTCGTGGTTGTATGTCTTGTAGAACTGGGCAGGGAATCCATCCGGCCCAGGGGCCTTAAAGGGTTTAAGATTTTTTATCATTTGCTTGATTTCTATTAGGGTCAATGGGGCTGTAAGTGAATCTTGCTGTTCTGTTGTGAGTGTGGGAAGGTTCGCAGAAGATAAAAATAGTTTGATATCTTGGAGGGAGGTGGGAGTTGGTTTCTCAACTTTTTCTATGTTATATAATTTAGAATAGAAATCAACAAAGCATTCTTCTATTAAGGAGGGCTTCTTGTGTGTTTTGTCGTTGTGTTAAATTTGGGATATGCGGGAAGTGCTGTATTTATACCGGTCTGTTCGCAAGCATGGTGTCAGCTCTGTTTCCCTTGTGATAAAAGAGTTGCTTTAATTTGTTAAGGTTGTGTTGGGTACGGCGTAGTTCTAAGAGATTAATATGTTCCTTAACTATGGAAATTTGAGCTGAAATGTCTTCACTAACGGAGGAGCGATTAGTGAATTCTAAAGTCCTAAGCTTCGTGTGTGCCTGCGCGAGAGTAAGACCCGCTAGTTTTCTCAATTGGCTCTGTTTGAGAATAATAAGGCCCCTAACCGTCGCTTTAATAGCGCCCCAAAGGATGTTGTCCAAGGTCTGCCCATTGTCATTTTGACCCAGCAGTTCAGTCAAGTCTCGTCTCAGTTCTTCCCTAAATGGGATGTCTGCTATGATATGCCTTGGGAGGCACCAGTTAGGTTTAGGTGGTGGATTGTCAGATGGGTATAAATCTGCCGTAACTAAGTCATGATCAGACCAGGTGCTGAGAGAGGTCAGCTCGAAAAACCGAGTCCAGGGTCCCTGTCTGGCAGAAGATGTAGTCCAACTGGGAATATGCCCTGTGTGGGTGTGAGTAGTGAGTGTAATCTCTTTCTCTAGAGTGCAGTAGTCTCCAGATGTCAAAATAGACATAATGTATCATTACTGCCCAGAATTGAGCAGAGGTGTGGGTCGCCTGGGAGTGCCTTCCGTCTACACTTGAAGTTTTATGGTCCAGTTTTGAGTCCCACGTCATGTTAAAGTCGCCTGCGACTTGTTTATAATTGTCAATTATTTGGAGGATTTTACAGAGACATGTAGGCTGTCAGGAGTTAGGTAAATATATGGAGAACAGTGTATGGAGAACGTGGTCCAGGCTGTTGGGAGTTAGGTAAATATATAGAGACCAGTGTATGGAGAACGTGGTCCAATCTGCAGACCAAAATGGTGTAGCCTGAGGGTCTATGAATGTTTGTATCTGTTCATATACTACTCTACTATGTAGTAGTATGGCCATGCCTCTAGCCTTTTTAGAAAAGGGGGAGTGTTCTAGAACCCTATATTAATGAGAATGAAAGTATTGAGGGGAGCCCATCTGCCAATGAGTCTCCTGCAGGAATACTACATCTGGATTGTGGAATTTGAGTACACGGGTCAGAAGGCTCCTCTTAAAAGGAGAGTTGAGGCCCCTTACATTGTGAGTAAGAACTCTTAGGTGGTTTGCCATCTTTGGGAGTAGGCGAGGAATAGGGAGGCAGAGGGAGGAAGGGGAAGTAGAGCTGGGGAGGGAGGGCTAAATTAGGTTTTAGATTCTTAGGTGTTGTATTGGGGACTGAGGTGGAAGTAGTCCACCTGGTTGGAACTCTGGCGTGGGCTACCTATATGTGGGGGGGGGGAGCTGGGAGAGGGATACTAGGAGAGAGGGCCGAAGTCTCCGGCCCCCCTCGATGTGCAGAGAGGACAAATCATGTAATTGTCTATTCGGAATAGTGAACCTGAGAATTAAGGTAAATAAAGTATATGAACGTAAACAATAACAGTAAGTAGTAATGCAATATATCCATCATAGTGTAAACAGCAACAACAACAAAAAATGACAATGCAATACATCTACCATCCAGGAAGTAGGATTAATATCCCACATTCACAATTAAAGTCAATTGACCTGCGCCGGGATGAACCCATAAAGTAACTTTAAACACACTTAATCTCTAACAATGCAGGTGTAAACATAGTTAGGTTTAGCAAAGATAATAATGGGGACCCCACACGGTCATTTTTAAATTAGGTACCTCTAATTCTGCAAAACCTCCTTCCGAGGTCAGCCCCGGCGAAGAGGTATGATGGAGGGATATACAATTGTCTACCAAGGGTGCCTCACTTTCAAGGAGAGGGAGTGTGGGGGCCCTGAGAGTCCTGTATCTGCTGCTTTTTCTGTCTCTTGGGCCATTGGTCTTTGGCGGGTCATTCAGATGCTGTGGCTCTCAGTTTTGCCTTGCCAGGAGTAGGTTCCAAAGGGTTACCATTTGTGAGACCCCATTGTGCAAGTAACGCGGTGCCCTGGGCCCTGTGTGTGTCTAGTTGTCCCTTGAGATCAGCAACTTGGACGGGTAGCCGCATCTGTATTTTATGCCCACTTTTCTGAGGGCCAATGTGACTGGCTGGTATTGTCTTCTGTATTGAAATGTTTGGGCCGACAGATCCGGTAGTAGTTGAATAGCTTGGAATTTCTCTGCCACTTGGGGTTTGTGAAAGGCCGCCTGTATCAATTTGTCTTTGAAGAGGAAGCTGTTTGATTTTTTGTATTTATTTTAACTAGGTAGACTAGTTAGTATATAGTTATTAACAATTTACTAACTATCTAGTTAAAATAAATACAAATTTACCTGTAAAATAAAACCTAACCTGTCTTACACTAACACCTAACATTATACTAAAATTAAATAAATTACATTAATTAAATACAATTAACTAAATTACAAAAAAAAACACTAAATTAAAATAAAGAAAAAAGAAATGATCAAATATTTAAACTAATTACACCTAATCTAATAGCCCTATGAAAATAAAAAAGCCCCCCAAAATAAAAAAAACCTAAACTAAACTGCCAATAGCCCTTAAAAGGGCCTCTTGTGGGGCATTGCCCCAAAGAAATCAGCTCTTTTACCTGTAAAAAAAAAATACAAATAACCCCCCAACAGTAAAACCCACCACCCACACAACTAACCCCTTAAAAAAAATACCTAAAAAACCTAAGTTACCCATTGCTCTGAAAAGGGCATTTGGATGGGCATTGCCCTTAAAAGAGCATTTAGCTCTTTTTCGTTGCCCAAAGTCCCTAAGCTAAAAATAAAGTCCTCAATAGAAGTCCTCAACGAAGCTGGGAGAAGTCTTCATCCAAGTGGCAAGAAGTTGTCCTCCAGGTGGGCAGAAGTCTTCATCCAGGCGGCATCTTCTATCTTCATCCTTCCAACGCGGAGCGGCTCCATCTTCAAGACATCCGTCGTGGAGCATCCTCTTCATATGGTCCCAGCCGTACACTGAAGGTTCCTTTAAATGACGTCATCCAAGATGGCGTCCCTTAAAATCCGATTGGCTGATAGAATTCTATCAGCCAATCGGAATTAAAGGGTACAAAATCCTATTGGCTGATGCAATCAGCCAATAGGATTGAGCTTCAATCCTATTGGCTGATCCAAACAGCCAATAGGTTTGAGCTTCAATCCTTTTGGCTGATCCAAACAGCCAATAGGATTGAGCTTGCATTCTATTGGCTGTTCCAATCAGCCAATAGAATGTAAGCGCAATACTATTGGCTTATTGGATCAGCCAATAGGATTTAAGCTCAATAAGCTAAAAATAAAACCCACCCAATAAACCCTTAAAAAAAACTAACACTAGCCCCCGAAGATCCACTTACAGTTTTTGAAGACCCGACATCCATCCTCAACGAAGCGGCAGATGTCCTCAGCAAAGCCAGCAGAAGTCTTCATCCAAGCGGGCCGAAGTCGTCATCCAGGCATTGCGCTGTTATTATCAATTGAAAGTAACAAGTTTTTGCGCTCACTCTAACCCGACTTGTGCAAAAAGCCGAACTTACAATATCTTGCACGCAAACCCATATAGACATATATAAATACATACATATCCATCTTTAGACATGTATATGTATGTATCTCAATGTTAAAGCTCTTTGCCTGTCTTTTTTTTCTAACACCTGAGACCTCATATCTTTGCACTCTTATAACTTTTGTGTGCAATTTTTTAAAAATATTTTTTTATTAGATAGTGTTATTATTAGTGTAACTGTACTTTTGAATTTATTTTTGATGTGCTTTGTGACACTTGTTTGTTTTGCAAAACAATTAACCATAGCTCTGATGGCACGGTAATCATAAACAAATAGAATATATTGCGCCAAAAAGGACAGAGGTTTTAACTACTCTAAAGATATATATATGTCCCTCTATATATTTAAACAAAAATATGGTAAATAACACACGGCTAGATTACAAGTTTTGCGTTATGAGTGAAAAAGCCTCATACCGCTGCTTTTTCACTACCGCTGCTATTACGAGTCTTGTAGGTATAGCTGTACCGCATACCTTTTTGGCCGTAACGCAACGTAACTACCGCACCTTTCAAAAAGTCCTTTTTCAATGGGACTTCCATAGCGCCGGTATTACGAGTTTTGCCTGGGAGGCCAAAAAGTGAGTGGTACAGCCTATACCGACAAGATTCGTACCGCCATCTAAAGTCAGTAGTTATGGGTTTTGCGCTACAAAGCTGTAGCATAAAACTCATAACTAAAGTGTTACAAAGTACACTAACACCCATAAACTACCTATTAACCCCTTAACCGAGGTCCTCCCGCATAGCAAATACAATAATAAAATTATTAACCCCTAATCTGCCGCTCCGGACATCGCCGACACTATAATAAACATATTAACCCCTAAACCGCCACACTCCAGCATTGCAAATATTACTAACCCCTAATCTGCCGCCCCCAAAGTCACCACCACCACTATACTAAAGTTATTAACCCCTAAACCTAACCCTAACTCTAACCCTAACTCTAACACCCCTAACAAATATAATTAAAATATATCTAAATAAAAATTACTATCATTAACTAAATAATTCCTATTTAAAACTAAATACTTACATATAAAAAAAAACATAAGTTAGCTACAATATAACCAATAGTTACATTGTAGCTAGCTTAGGTTTTATTTTTATTTTTATTTTTTATTTAGAAATAATTTTATTTGATTTCAAGGGTTAGAAATAACATTGGGGGACTCGCAGGTCCCCTGTACAGACATCAAATTTCAGTCTTCAATAACCAGCAAGGTTATGGACCAAGCGGTCCTAATAGAAATATATAATATACAAAGTAACAAAAATCAGGTTGATCACCACAAGTGTAAAGTTAGATGTAATAGTCAGATTGGACAATAATGGGAGACCAAAGGATAGTCAATACAACACCTTATTTGACATGTATGAGGTAAGTAGTGGAGGAGGGAGAGGGGGGGTTACATGAGTGGGGAAGGGAGGGAGTAGGGATATCAATCGCCTAGGGGCAACGTCCGTGAAACGGGTAATATGGGTTGCCTATTAGGAAGTGGGTGAGGAATCTTGTGTTGTGGCAGATGGGCTCCATGAGGTTTTATATTTGTCTTTCCAGTCAGCCCATACCATGATTACATCTATTCTTAGACAAATGAGTGGGGACCAGGTACCATTGAGAAATAACCTTATAGTAAGTTTTGAACATTGTAACACAGTGAAGGATGTTTTTTGTCAGGAGGATGGCCTTTTGCCATGAGTCAGTAGAAATTTGGGAATGCAAGAGAGTATCCCACCTCGTCAGATGTGGGGCAATTTCGGGCGGTAATGTTCCGTCTAGCAATCTATAGTGAACTGATAATGGTTTAACAAGTCTGCACCCCCCTCGCCAGATGGACTCCCACGGGGTGGGTTGCCGAGAGGAGGAAGGGCAGATGGGCTCCATGAGGTTTCATATTTGTCTTTCCAGTCAGCCCATATCCTTTCAAACAGATCAGATTTATTTAAGTCAAGGTATATAGTCTTTTCCATATTGTATAGGAAAGTCATTGTGTTCACAATCTCAACCCACTTGGGGGGGGGGGATCTCTTTTCCAGGCTCTAGCTAGTTTAGTTTTAATAGAAGCCAACAGGTATACACTAAAAATGCTTTGGTGTTTGGGTGGAGGTCTAAGTGTAGTAGTGCTGTGGCTGGGCCAGCGGGTACTCTGATTCCAAGGTCAATAAGGGTGCAAAGTCCCTTGTCCCAAAGAGGTTTAATTTTGGGGCACTCCCACCAAATATGGAGCATGTTGCTTTGGAGACCACAATTCCTCCAGCAGAGGGGTAAAACTCCTGAGTACATCTTAGACAAATGAGTGGGGACCAGGTACCATTGAGAAATAACCTTATAGTAAGTTTCGAACATTGTGACCCAGTGAAGGTTTTTTTTTTGTCAGGAGGATGGCCTTTTGCCATGAGTTGGTAGAAATTTGGGAATGCAAGAGAGTATCCCACCTCGTCAGATGTGGGGCAATTTCAGGCGGTAATGTTCCGTCTAGCAATCTATAGTGAACTGATAATGGTTTAACAAGTCTGTGCCCCCCTCGCCAGATGGACTCCCACGGGGTGGGTTGCCGAGAGGAGGAAGGGAGGAAACCCCAGATTTTTAAGAAGCTTTTAACCCTGAGTGCTTCAAAGGAAAGGAGTGGAGGAATATCTGCGTGAGGTTCCATGTGGGCTAAATCTAAGAATCCGTCTGGCTGTGAAGCAGACCAGAAGTCCAAGACCTGCCTAACCCCTAACCAAACCCAGATGTTAGGAGGAGTTTCCACCAGCCCCGTGAAGAGGCCAGCTACTGTAGTGATAGGAGAGGGATGAGGGACAATTAATTGGCGATGTCGAATCTTGTCCCAGACAGACAAGCATTCTAAGATAACCGTATTACTTATACCTAGAGTTCTACAACTGTGTGGTGGAGTCCAGATTACATATTTTAGAAGGACATTTTGGGGCAATGAGGCCTGTTCGATCTCCCGCCATCTATCGCGAGACTGGAGTACTCCCCATTGGGAAATGTGTGTGAGCATAGCACCCTCATAGTATTTTACCACTGAGGGAGATGCTAGACCTCCCAAATGAATAGGGAATTGTCAGGTTCTGTGGGCAATTCGGGGATTTTTGCCCTGCCAGATAAACTCGTTATCTCGCTCTGAAATTGTGATAAACGATGCATGGGAACTCTGATTGGGAGGCAGTGGAAAAGGTAGGTAAGTTTAGGCAGAAAGGACATTTTGAGAGAGGCAATACGTCCCATCCAAGAAATAGATTTGTAATCCCAGGCATTCTTTAGATTACACCGTTCTGCCAGCAAGGGAAGATAATTATCTTTAACCATTTGTGTCGCACTATTGGATATCTTCACTCCCAAGTGAGTAACCTGCTCTTGCGTCCATTTAAAATTATATCGGTCCTTTAGGTTAAGGATGTAATCTTGTGGTTATCCCCACCAATAAATTTCTGTCTTTAGAACATTCAGTTTATAGAATGAGAGGTCCCCAAAGGCCTTCAAGACATCCAATAGTCTAGGGATAGCTCTACCTGGGTCAGCAGTAAAAATGGTAATGTCATCCGCGAACAGCGCAATTTTTTGCAATGTACCTGAAGGCATAATCCCTGGCATGGACGCGTCTTCCCAAATGTGAGCAGCCAAAGGCTTGACCGCTAGAGCGAACAGCAGGGGGGACAGAGGACACCCATGCCTAGTGCCATTCGAAATGTGAAATGGATTTGATTGAAAACCAAGGCCTCAGACAACAGCAGTCGGGGCGGAAAATAGAACCTGGATAGCCTTGCAGGTTGCATAGGGGAAATTAAAAGCTCTGAGGGTTTCCCATAAGAAGTCCAGCGGACCCGGTCAAATGCCTTCTCGGCATCCAAGGAGATAACCGAGTAAGGCTTGTTCATCTTATTGGATTCGCATACAATGTTTATGAGGCGCCTCATGTTGTCTGGCCCCTCGCGGTTGTGGATAAACCCCACCTGGTCAGGGCCAATCAAGCTCGGTAGAAGCTTACCAATGCGGTTAGCTAAAATTTTTGAATAGATCTTAACATCGACATTAATCAAGGAAATTGGCCTGTAGCTCGCACAAAGAGAGGGATCTTTATCGGGTTTGGGCAAGGTGATTATGGCTGCTTTCAAGAATTCCTCCCCTAGAGTGCCATCTCTACTCGCTAAATCAAAGAACCTTAGCAGGTATGGAGAAAGTTCGTGGTTGTATGTCTTGTAGAACTGGGCAGGGAATCCATCCGGCCCAGGGGCCTTAAAGGGTTTAAGATTTTTTATCATTTGCTTGATTTCTATTAGGGTCAATGGGGCTGTAAGTGAATCTTGCTGTTCTGTTGTGAGTGTGGGAAGGTTCGCAGAAGATAAAAATAGTTTGATATCTTGGAGGGAGGTGGGAGTTGGTTTCTCAACTTTTTCTATGTTATATAATTTAGAATAGAAATCAACAAAGCATTCTTCTATTAAGGAGGGCTTCTTGTGTGTTTTGTCGTTGTGTTAAATTTGGGATATGCGGGAAGTGCTGTATTTATACCGGTCTGTTCGCAAGCATGGTGTCAGCTCTGTTTCCCTTGTGATAAAAGAGTTGCTTTAATTTGTTAAGGTTGTGTTGGGTACGGCGTAGTTCTAAGAGATTAATATGTTCCTTAACTATGGAAATTTGAGCTGAAATGTCTTCACTAACGGAGGAGCGATTAGTGAATTCTAAAGTCCTAAGCTTCGTGTGTGCCTGCGCGAGAGTAAGACCCGCTAGTTTTCTCAATTGGCTCTGTTTGAGAATAATAAGGCCCCTAACCGTCGCTTTAATAGCGCCCCAAAGGATGTCGTCCAAGGTCTGCCCATTGTCATTTTGACCCAGCAGTTCAGTCAAGTCTCGTCTCAGTTCTTCCCTAAATGGGATGTCTGCTATGATATGCCTTGGGAGGCACCAGTTAGGTTTAGGTGGTGGATTGTCAGATGGGTATAAATCTGCCGTAACTAAGTCATGATCAGACCAGGTGCTGAGAGAGGTCAGCTCGAAAAACCGAGTCCAGGGTCCCTGTCTGGCAGAAGATGTAGTCCAACTGGGAATATGCCCTGTGTGGGTGTGAGTAGTGAGTGTAATCTCTTTCTCTAGAGTGCAGTAGTCTCCAGATGTCAAAATAGACATAATGTATCATTACTGCCCAGAATTGAGCAGAGGTGTGGGTCGCCTGGGAGTGCCTTCCGTCTACACTTGAAGTTTTATGGTCCAGTTTTGAGTCCCACGTCATGTTAAAGTCGCCTGCGACTTGTTTATAATTGTCAATTATTTGGAGGATTTTACAGAGACATGTAGGCTGTCAGGAGTTAGGTAAATATATGGAGAACAGTGTATGGAGAACGTGGTCCAGGCTGTTGGGAGTTAGGTAAATATATAGAGACCAGTGTATGGAGAACGTGGTCCAATCTGCAGACCAAAATGGTGTAGCCTGAGGGTCTATGAATGTTTGTATCTGTTCATATACTACTCTACTATGTAGTAGTATGGCCATGCCTCTAGCCTTTTTAGAAAAGGGGGAGTGTTCTAGAACCCTATATTAATGAGAATGAAAGTATTGAGGGGAGCCCATCTGCCAACGAGTCTCCTGCAGGAATACTACATCTGGATTGTGGAATTTGAGTACACGGGTCAGAAGGCTCCTCTTAAAAGGAGAGTTGAGGCCCCTTACATTGTGAGTAAGAACTCTTAGGTGGTTTGCCATCTTTGGGAGTAGGCGAGGAATAGGGAGGCAGAGGGAGGAAGGGGAAGTAGAGCTGGGGAGGGAGGGCTAAATTAGGTTTTAGATTCTTAGGTGTTGTATTGGGGACTGAGGTGGAAGTAGTCCACCTGGTTGGAACCCTGGCGTGGGCTACCTATATGTGGGGGGGGGAGCTGGGAGAGGGATACTAGGAGAGAGGGCCGAAGTCTCCGGCCCCCCTCGATGTGCAGAGAGGACAAATCATGTAATTGTCTATTCGGAATAGTGAACCTGAGAATTAAGGTAAATAAAGTATATGAACGTAAACAATAACAGTAAGTAGTAATGCAATATATCCATCGTAGTGTAAACAGCAACAACAACAAAAAATGACAATGCAATACATCTACCATCCAGGAAGTAGGATTAATATCCCACATTCACAATTAAAGTCAATTGACCTGCGCCGGGATGAACCCATAAAGTAACTTTAAACACACTTAATCTCTAACAATGCAGGTGTAAACATAGTTAGGTTTAGCAAATAATGGGGACCCCACACGGTCATTTTTAAATTAGGTACCTCTAATTCTGCCAAACCTCCTTCCGAGGTCAGCCCCGGCGAAGAGGTATGATGGAGGGATATACAATTGTCTACCAAGGGTGCCTCACTTTCAAGGAGAGGGAGTGTGGGGGCCCTGAGAGTCCTGTATCTGCTGCTTTTTCTGTCTCTTGGGCCATTGGTCTTTGGCGGGTCATTCAGATGCTGTGGCTCTCAGTTTTGCCTTGCCAGGAGTAGGTTCCAAAGGGTTACCATTTGTGAGACCCCATTGTGCAAGTAACGCGGTGCCCTGGGCCAGTGAGGGCACTGTGTGTGTCTAGTTGTCCCTTGAGATCAGCAACTTGGACGGGTAGCCGCATCTGTATTTTATGCCCACTTTTCTGAGGGCCAATGTGACTGGCTGGTATTGTCTTCTGTATTGAAATGTTTGGGCCGACAGATCCGGTAGTAGTTGAATAGCTTGGAATTTCTCTGCCACTTGGGGTTTGTGAAAGGCCGCCTGTATCAATTTGTCTTTGAAGAGGAAGCTGTTTGATTTTTTGTATTTATTTTAACTAGGTAGACTAGTTAGTATATAGTTATTAACAATTTACTAACTATCTAGTTAAAATAAATACAAATTTACCTGTAAAATAAAACCTAACCTGTCTTACACTAACACCTAACATTACACTAAAATTAAATAAATTACATTAATTAAATACAATTAACTAAATTACAAAAAAAAACACTAAATTAAAATAAAGAAAAAAGAAATGATCAAATATTTAAACTAATTACACCTAATCTAATAGCCCTATGAAAATAAAAAAAAACCCAAAATAAAAAAAACCCTAGCCTAAACTAAACTGCCAATAGCCCTTAAAAGGGCCTCTTGTGGGGCATTGCCCCAAAGAAATCAGCTCTTTTACCTGTAAAAAAAAAAATACAAATAACCCCCCAACAGTAAAACCCACCACCCACACAACTAACCCCTTAAAAAAAATACCTAAAAAACCTAAGTTACCCATTGCTCTGAAAAGGGCATTTGGATGGGCATTGCCCTTAAAAGAGCATTTAGCTCTTTTTCGTTGCCCAAAGTCCCTAAGCTAAAAATAAAGTCCTCAATAGAAGTCCTCAACGAAGCTGGGAGAAGTCTTCATCCAAGTGGCAAGAAGTTGTCCTCCAGGTGGGCAGAAGTCTTCATCCAGGCGGCATCTTCTATCTTCATCCTTCCAACGCGGAGCGGCTCCATCTTCAAGACATCCGTCGTGGAGCATCCTCTTCATATGGTCCCAGCCGTACACTGAAGGTTCCTTTAAATGACGTCATCCAAGATGGCGTCCCTTAAAATCCGATTGGCTGATAGAATTCTATCAGCCAATCGGAATTAAAGGGTACAAAATCCTATTGGCTGATGCAATCAGCCAATAGGATTGAGCTTCAATCCTATTGGCTGATCCAAACAGCCAATAGGTTTGAGCTTCAATCCTTTTGGCTGATCCAAACAGCCAATAGGATTGAGCTTGCATTCTATTGGCTGTTCCAATCAGCCAATAGAATGCAAGCGCAATACTATTGGCTTATTGGATCAGCCAATAGGATTTAAGCTCAATAAGCTAAAAATAAAACCCACCCAATAAACCCTTAAAAAAAACTAACACTAGCCCCCGAAGATCCACTTACAGTTTTTGAAGACCCGACATCCATCCTCAACGAAGCGGCAGATGTCCTCAGCAAAGCCAGCAGAAGTCTTCATCCAAGCGGGCCGAAGTCGTCATCCAGGCCAGCAGAAGTCTTCCTCCAGACGGCATCTTCTATCTTCATCCATCCCGCACGGAGCGGCTCCATCTTCAAGACATCCGGCGCGGAGCATCCTCTTCTTCCGACAGCTAACGAAGAATGAAGGTTCCTTTAAGGGATGTCATCCAAGATGGCGTCCCTTGAATTCCGATTGGCTGAATTCTATCAGCCAATCGGAATTAAAGGTGAAAAATTCCTATTGGCTGATGCAATCAGCCAATAGGATGGAGCTTCAACAATCAGCCAATAGGATTTAGCTTCAATTCTATTGGCTGATCCAATCAGCCAATAGGATTGAGCTTACATTCTATTAGCTGTTCCAATCATTGGTTGTGTGGGTTTTACTGTTGGGGGGTTGTTTGTATTTTTTTTACAGGTAAAAGAGCTGATTTCTTTGGGGCAATGTCCCGCAAAAGGCCCCTTTAAGGGCTATTGATAGTTTAGTTTAGGCTACAGTTTTGTTTTTTTATTTTGTGGGGCTTTTTTATTTTGATAGGGCTATTAGATTAGGTGTAATTAGTTTAAATATTTGATAATTTCTTTTTTATTTTGTGTAATTTAGTGTTTGTTTTTTTTGTAATTTAGTTAATTGTATTTAATTAATGCATTTAATTTAATTGTAGTGTAAGGTTAGGTATTAGTGTAAGACAGGTTAGGTTTTATTTTACAGGTAAATTTGTATTTATTTTAGCTAAGTAGCTAGTAAATAGTTAATAACTATTTACTAACTATTCTACCTAGTTAAAATAAATACAAACTTACATGTGAAATAAAAATAAAACCTAAGCTAGCTAAAATTTAACTATTACTTATATTGTAGCTATCTTAGGGTTTATTTTACAGGTAAGTATTTCGTTTTAAATAGGAATTATTTAGTTAATGATAGTAATTTTTATTTAGATTTATTTTAATTATATTTAAGTTAGGGGTTTTAGGGTTAGACTTAGGGTTAGGGGTTAATAACTTTAGTATAGTGGCGCAGACATTTGGGGCAGCAGATTAGGGGTTAATAAGTGTAGGTAGGTGGGGGCGACATTGGGGGCAGCAAATTAGGGTTTAATAAGTGTAGGTAGGGGACGCCGACATTGGGGGCGGCAGATTAGGGGTTAATAAGTATAGGTAGGTGGCGCCGACATTGGGGACGGCAGATTAGGGGTTAATAAATATAATGTAGGTGTCGGTGATGTCTGGGGCAGCAGATTAGGGGTGTTTAGACTCGGGGTTTATGTTAGGGTGTTAGGTGTAAACATAACTTTTTTTTCCCTATAGGAATCAATGGGGCTGCGTTACGGAGCTTTACGCTCCTTTATTGCAGGTGTTAGGCTTTTTTTCAGCCGGCTCTCCCCATTGATGTCTATGGGGAAATCGTGCACGAGCACGTAAAACCAGCTCGAAGCAGCACTGGTATTGGAGTGTGGTATGGAACTCAATTTTGCTCAACACTCACATATTGTCTGCTAACGCCGGGTTTTTGCAAACCTGTAATAGCAGTGCTGTAGGGAGGTGAGCGGTGGAAATAACTTGCAAGTTAGCACCGAGGCGCTCATAGCACAAAACTCGTAATCTAGCCGATAGTTAAATGCTAGCATTCGTGCAGTAATAAAAGCTCTAACATTTTAAAATATTTCCTCTTTAAATCCCTTTAGGAAATTCTTTGTTTCATAGAAACATAGGAAGGTGTTGACAGACAAACGATAAGCATTTGAAGGTGAAACTAGTCTATTCACATGCAGTTTAAGCTTAATTAATCCTCAGGATAACCTTATGTATGTCCCACCACTCTTAAAGGGCCACTTTAATGATTCAGATAAAGTATGCAATTTATAAAAACTTTAAAATATACTTACATTCTAAAAATGTGCACATTCATTTTATATGCACACTTTCTGAGGCTCTAGTTCCTACTGAGCATGTGCAAAATTGTACAGTATATACTTATATGCTCTTTTTATTGGCTGAGGGAAAATTGGATTCAATTTGGCAGAAAATATTCTACTGCTCAAATTGAAAGTAATTGTTAATGCCTTGTCTTTGTTGTGTATTTGTAATTTATTAAATTATACTGTACTTAGTGGTTCTTTAAATTCCCTTACAGTATTAATCCACAATTTATTCCTGAAGCTACAAACCTCTTATTTGAAATTATGACCCTTGTTCTTTTTTTTATTTTCATTAAAGTTTTTTTTATCATATTATTTCTCCCCTGCCCCTCCTATACATATAACGAAGTAATTGTTTTTGTAGACTGTGTACTATTTTAATTACTATATTTTAATTGTTCCTAGTTTATTTATATCCATGTGGAGTTAGTGATCTATTAAGTGGCATAAGTACCTCACTTCAATTGCTGCTGACACCTTTACACCCAAGCCTCCTACTGACCTTCCCGGCTGCTCTATTGCATTTGCAATGATTACTAAACTTCAAATAATCTGATATTATTATTATCATTTATTTGTATAGCGCCGCCAAATTCCGTAGCGCTGGATATAATTATTCCTGTCTTGCTCCATCTTTTGTTGCTTTCAGCAAAGTAATTGCATTTACTTATTTTGGTTTTCTTAATGTATACTTTTGTAAAGTTTTGCTTTTAAATTTTAGACTCCACTCATTTGTCCAATCATTGAGCTTTTGATCTCTGAGTCATGCAATGTAAAATCTGTTATTGATTTTTGTAATCATATGTAAAATGATATATCTTCCGCTATCACTGATGAATATATTAATCAAAACAGACACAAAGCTTGGCCCTGAGATACACAATTAATATTTTTTCCCCCAGAACCTTGGCCATCTTTTCTTAAGCTAAGATTCTTGAAGGTACAACATAGTCAAAATTAAACTTTCATAATTCAGAAAGAGCATGCAGTTTTTCTGTTGTTGTTTTTTTTTAGGAAATATTATTTCAAGTAATATTGGCTATTGGCTTTACAAACTTAAGTCCCCATCTCATAATAATATTTTAGACTATTGATAGGGTTATGTTTTATTGTTCCAGAGAAGACTTTCTGCTTCCAGTGAGATGACAGAGGTATTAACTCTTAAGAATTCTGTCAAGCATATAAAAGAGCACTTTTTAGACGTATTACCGGGAAGTGCATGTTACAAAAGTACAAAGTGTTCATTGGCAGAAGCATAAACCACAAAATGTTTTTCTTTTTCTTTTCAGTGCAGGTGCATCTAAATAATAAAAACTAAAATCAAACAAACAAAAGCTTTAATATATTTTAAAATTTTGTAGTTTAGATAAAACAGAGACCCCCCCCCCCCCCCAAAGAAAAAACTTTGTAGTCTTTTAAGCCCTTTGTCAACATTTTAAAATATCAAATTTTGAACAAGGAAACTTTATTTGTGTCACTGTAATCCCGGCATAAGAACAATGAAGATAGATGTATATTTTGGCAAACCTTTTCAAGGAAGGTCTTATATCCTAGTTGTGCAACTCTGTTGGGCTCAGGGTTTTTCCCATCTCTGGCAATTTCCTTGGTTTAGCCTTGAAATGTTCTGTGTTTCACTCACTATCTGATTGTTGAGCTACATTCCTTTAATAGAAGTAGGTAGTTATTTGCTTTTGCATCACTACAGAATTTTGTAAGCATTATAGTCAACATGTTAACATTTAGGGCCAGATACATATTTCTACATACAGTATATCTGATGGTATTTTGGTACAATATATATATATATATATATATATATATATATATATATATATATATATATATATATATATACTGTACATGATTATATATAGGTATAGATATATACAGATTTATATACAGTGATGGAAAAAGTATTTGGTCCCCTGCTGATTTTGTATGTTTGCCCACTGAAATGATCAGTCTATAATTTTAATGGTAGGTTTATTTTAACAGTGAGAAACAGACAAAAAAAATCCTGAAAAACGCATTTTAAAAAAGTTATAAATTGATTTGCATTTTAATAAGCAAAATAAGTATTTGACCCCTTTGCAAAGCATGACTTAGTACTTGGTGGCAAAACCCTTGTTGGCAATCACAAAGGTCAGACGTTTATTGTAGTTGGCCACCAGGTTTGCACACATCTCAGGAGGGATTTTGTCCCACTGCTCTTTGCAGATCTTCTCCAAGTCATTAAGGTTTCAAGGCTGATGTTTAGCAACTCAAACCTTCAGCTCCCTCGACAGATTTTCTGTGGGATTAAGGTATGTAGACTGGCTAGGCCACTCCAGGACCTTAATGTCCTTCTTCTTGAGCCACACCCTTTAAGAGTGTGCTCCTAATCTCACCTTTTAACCTTTATAAAGACACCTGGGAGCCTGAAATCTTGCTGATTAATAGGGGATCAAATACTTATTTCACTTATTAAAATGCAAATCAATTTATAACTTTTTTGAAATGCGTTCTTCTGGATTTTTTTTTGTTTGTTATTCTGTCTGTCACTGTTCAAATAAACCTACCATTAAAATTATAGACTGATTATTTATTTGTCAGTGGGCAAATGTACAAAATCAGCAGAGAATCAAATCATTTTTCCCTGACTGTTGGAATATCTATTTAGAAATACTTAGAACATATTCTGCTTTGCACATTACCGTATATACACAGTATAACACTTTCCTAAAAATGAATATTGCATAAATATGCTTTTACATGTTTTCATCTACTTGATTGCAAAGGGCTCCAATGCACTTATATATATATATATATATATATATATATATATATATATATATATATATATATATATATATATATATATATATATATATATATATATATATATATATATATATTATATGTCTTTATGTGTGTACATATGTTTGTATGTACAAGTATATTGTAAAAATACTTCTAAAAATTTAAATTCATTCATGTACATTTCACTATTTACTATTAAGTCTTTGAAATGCTCCTAATAAGATGATAGCATTACATGTATATTTGAGGGCTTAGAGCCCTGTTATGCTCTGTTTACTCAGTATCGTATATTGTTAGGGCACAGACACTGAACAACTATACTAAAACTAAAGTTTTACATTTTAGAAAGAATCATTTTTCTTACATGGGGAAATACCTTTGTGGTTCTTTGAAAAGCCGCACATTGCTGCAGGGGCTTTACAAGAGCAATGGAATATTTAAAGAATGTTATTTTAGTTGTATACAGAGAAGTACCGCATTGTTTAAAGAAAAAAAAGTACAGACAGGCCAAGAGGAGGATATGAAAATTTGGCGAATGCAACAAAAAGACTAACCAATGCGTAGGTAAGGATAAGACTTATACAAAAGATAGCGCTGGCAGTGAAAAATGGTGAAAAAACCTTCTTTAGATAGTAGTAGAGAGAAATATATGAGACTAAGGACAGATAATGGTAACTAGTAACTTTTTAAAAGACTATGAAGACAGGAATACTCTACTAAGGGATGCTACAGTAAAAGGCAATGGGTCAGAAGTCAAGAACAAAAAGTCAAGTGGTTGGAGCGTTTATGCAGCATACATTTTTTTTGCTCAAGTTCCAAGTTATTGGCTAATATTTATTGTACAAGTGTGGCGCACAGTACGGTAATCATGTAAAGCCAGTTTAATATATTAATTTCCCTCTGAATTGTAATAGGGCTGTGGATAGGTCAAAAGGTTTGTTTTCTTTCTTTTTTTGCTCATTTAGAAGATCCTCTTTACTTTTAATCTGTACACTGTAATAAAAGGTGTCTTGAAAATATGTTTTTTTCTTTAAAGTGAAGGTAAACTTTGATTAATGAAAGCCCGTTTTTTAAAAATACTATTAAAAACAGGGGCACTTTCATTCATCAAAGTTTACAAAGCAGCTGTTTTGATTAAAAACTTAACTCTCTTCTTTGCACAGCCAGAACAGCTTCCCCCAACCGGAGATCCTCTCTTCACACGTCATCAATGACTAATCCAGCTTCCGCCAATCACGGCTTCCCCCCCAGGGTAGTCATTGCCTGAGGCCATGCCGTGATTGAAGGAAGCTGGATTAGTCATTGATGACATGTGAAGAGAGGATCTCCGGGTGGGGGAAGCTGCTCTGACTGTGAAAAAAAAAAAAAGTAAGATTTTAATCAAAACGGCTGCCTTCTTAGTATTTTAAAAAAACGGGCTTTCATTCATCAAAGTTTATCCTCACTTTAATGATTCAATGGAAGTCAGCTTCATTCTACAAACAAGATTTGAGAATTACTAACTATCAAATGCTTAACTGAATTCTCAAGTAATCCATGTTGCTTTGATAGAGCCTTAAATGAACAGTCTGATCATTTTCCAAGTTATATGCATATTATGGGCTAGATTCAAAGTGGAGCACAGTTGATAGCCAGGGTGTTTTAGCTTGACTTTGGTTTTGTGCTAAGAATAACGCTCAATCTGGTATTATAAGTGTATGGTTAAAAATTGTAATCAGAGCATCTTAACGTGGCCCAAAGCAAATAATAAATTTTTTATGGATAGCGCAGGAAGTGGTGAGTTAAGTCTTGCGCCCAATCCAAAATACTGCTGTAAAAGTTATTGCTTTTTGAGACCTGAAGTAAACCATTATTACTAACAATATAGCACAGAACTACATGAAGAGCTCCACTACCTGCAAACTGTTGGCTTACTGCACCCTCATCTTAGTGCACCATTGCCCTACCACTCGAACAATATCTAACACTGTGCCCCACCATAAAAGTCTATTGTACATAGTAAATAGCATGGGAGTCATTATATCCTTAATATTTTAAATGCTCTTTTTTACGATCACACATTTAGAATCAGTTCACTTTCCCAAAGTTCCAAAATTTAGGATTTTATATATTATTTATTTTATAACAATTACTAATTGAAAATAAAAAGATAGAGTGCTAGATTACGAGTAGAGTGCTATTTAGCGCTCCAGCTCTCTCGCTAAATGCCATAGAAGTAAGCTTTTTGCACGAATTAGGTTTGAAGCGTATTTCAAGTTGAAAGCAAAAAATTATCGGTCGTGCACTAACCAGATGTGCGCAAAAAAGCCAAACTTAGAATATCATGCACGCATTAATGCATTCCCCCATAGAAGTCAAGGGATTAAAAAAAGGGGGAAAAACAGCCTACTCGCGCACTAACCCAATTGTATATTCTCAAGTGCGCTAACCCGACATAAAAATACGAATATTTCACATTCCAATGTTCTTCACATAGAGGAATATGTTCTATTTATTCATAAATACATATTTCTACATATATCTGATGGTATGTTGGCACAATAAATATCTATACCTACATATACATATATTTATATACATATACATATATATATATATATATAGATAGATAGATAGATAGATAGATAGATAGATGATTACATATAGGTATAGATCTAGATATATGTATATAGAACATATTCTGCTATGTGCAGAACATTTGAATGTGAAATATTTACAGTAAATACATAGTTAAATCCTTTATTAAATATGAATATTGCATAAATATAATTTTACATGTTTTCCTTTACTTGACTGCAAAGGGCTCCAATGCCCATATATGTCTATATATGTATACATATGTATTTATGTGTTTATATGTGTAATTATGTCTGTAAATACATATATACACATATAAATACATAAATACATATCTACACACACACACACATATATATATGTATATATAGATATATAGATAGATATATACACACATACATTTCCATATTTAGACATGTATATGTATGTATCTCTACGTTAAAGCCCTTTTGCCTGCCTATTTTTTTCTAACAACAGAGATCTCATATCTTTGAACCTTTATAACTTTTTGTGCAATTTTTTTATTTTTTTTATTAGATTGTGTTATTATGAGTGTAACTGCACTTTAGCATGTCATTTTTAGGTCTTTTTTGCATTTTTTTATTTGAGCGTAACAGTTAACCAGAGCTCTGAGGGCGCACTAACCCGACACGCGTTAAGTTAAATTGCAATCAAGTGATCGCGTTTTTCAACTTGTAATACACACGCTACTACCAACGTGCAAAAATGTGCGCTATAAACCCGATATTGCTCACGCACAACTGTTAGAACGCCACTTGTAATCTGGCCCAAAATATATAATATATGTCAATTTGCATCATCTTATCATTTATGCAAAAAATGAGTAGATCTCTGCAAAGCAAAAAATATCTAAAGAAATACAATAAATAATACAATAAAGCAATAGTACCAAAAACATCATATATAGAATTTAAAAAAAACCCCACCAATTTTCACACTCAATTTTTATAAACTAATTCAAGGGACATGGAAATGGTATGCCCATTTGTTAAAAGTCTGGGAATCAAGCACTCAAAGATAAATATTATTTATAAGTAGAAAAATACAAATCTCACAGTCAAACATCTGTTATGCTGTTATAAAAAGACAAAAGGTAAAACAGCTAACGTACTGAATACAAAGGAACAAAGAAAACAAATATTATACTCACAATAAAAGAAAAAGTAGAGTCCATCAGTCCATCCTGTAACTAAGAACAAGCATGGGAATTAGTAGATATAAAAGGGTTAGACAAAGTACTCACCACAATATATAGTACTTGCCTCGGGGACAACCCTGCGCTGGTGCAATAATTCCACCTACAGAACAGCAAAGAGGCTCCTCCCTAAACAACACAGCCAACATGCGTTTCTTCCCATATGTTGTTCCAATCCCGGAGGAAGCCCCTAGTTGATCAACATAGGGGGTGGAATGCATGTCGGCTGTGTTTTTTGGGCACGAGATTCATCGGCGCCAGAGTTAAATCAGAGTGGGAAATTCTGGCTGTTTAGTAGATCCTCTTCCCTACCCCTTGAAATGTCCTGGTTTATAATGGAGCAGGTAATCACCATTTTTAATGGTGATCAGATGCATCCTATGGACACAATACAAGAGTTTACATTGATACCGTTGTACAGTGTGAACTGAGAATAGAAAAGTTACATGTGTGAAATTAACTATTTCACTTCCAAAAGACTATCAAAACTTGTAAATGAATTAATCCTACATTTGACCTGGGCATAATGGGTATACAGTACATTTGTTTTATGGTGTGTAATTTATATGCCTAATAATGTAAAATTGTTCAATATACATTTTTCTTACTTTGTTTATTGTAAAGAATATGTATTTTTTAATTTGTCAAGGTTTTGGCCTACAAACAATATTAACAGCATGTGATACTAATACCTCACATAAAATGACTGCACTTTTGGCTCCTACATTTTTGGATTATTCTATGTGTTCTATCTACATGTGAACAACATTTTCTGGCTCCATAAAAAGTGTGTATCTGGCACCTCAATATTTCTGCTGGCTCCTAAATTTGATATACATTTGTCCTATGCTAAACAGTGCTTTTTTTCCCTGTATCATCCATACAAAATATCACAAAAAAATCCTTACTGACGTTTTCCCTGTCAGAGATAGGATTAGGAAATATGGATTTTGTGATGCTTATTAATGAGAGCCACCACAGGTGCTAATGAATTTAATGGCCTGAGCCCTGTGTAGTAGCAGAGTTGGAATTCTGGTAAAAAAGAAATGTATGCTACCCCCCCCCCCCCCCCACACACACACACACAAACACCCAAACAAATAACTAAGTAAAATGGAAAGATTAGAATTTAGGTATCGTTTGAACAAAATTAAACAAAAATATACTGAAAGTTACGTAGATCTATATAACCCTTTGAATCTGTCTGGGGAAATTATATTTATTAAGGTTGAATTTTGACCGGAGTGGTCATACAGGTTTTTCCTTAAATATTATAATCATGATACACTACGGTAATCTTACATGAACAAATAATAATGTATTTATCACACAATACACATATTTTTTGTTTATATGTTCATCATACAATCTGAGGATTCCATTAATTTACCACAGCGATACTAAAATTAAAATTATATTAATTAGGAAGTATACATGTTTCACATCAGGTGTCACTATAAGGATTGAGAGTTTTACTTAAAGAAGAATACCATGAGCAATGTATTATTATTATTATTATTATTAATAACATTTTTTAATGTAATCCCTGCCTCTTTGTATCACACTCAGATGAACTTACAGGATGTACTGACATCTTTGTGGAGATTTAATGTCTTAAAGTATGTCTTTTAAAATTGAAAATCCCTTCCTATTTCAAATTTATTTACTCTTTTCCTGAATAAAAATACAAAAAGTCAAAGAATGTTTAGGGCCAGATTACCAGTGGTGCTAACAGTTATGATTGAGCGATATTGAAATAATCGCTCCTGTTTGCACGTGTCAGAAGATGCACGCGCATTACAAGTTGAAAGTAAACGCATTAGCTGAATTAATCATGCATTGGATTAGAGTGACCGCAGAGCTCTGGTTAACTGTTACGCTCTAATAAAAAGTTGCACAAAATACATTAAAAATACATTACAGAGGGGGGGCGGAGCCAACTGCCAAAGGAGACAGACGTACCTTAGCTGTGCTCCTGTAGCCTGAAAGTTAAAACCTTAATATATTGAAGTTTAAGAACCTATTCTGTTACCTTACATTACCCCTAAGATGGAAGACATTTCTGTGCATCTATCTACACTGCTGGCGGGCTTATTGGACAAAGCCGACAGTCATTTCAGTAGTCTAAGGTCCGTCATTACGGAGCTACGAAACCAAGATGTCGCTTCCGGCCTACCTCACTATGAGTCCCACATTGCGGGCCTGACAGAGGATCCGCTGCTTGCCCAGCCTTACCCCACACGATCGCAGACGGAGCAGCCCGGAGGAGACCCGATCTGTATCTTAGGCGGCTCTGAAGGAGGAGACCCAATGCAACTGGACATGGATAACACGCTCCACATGACAGCTAGTCTGACGGGTATAGTGGAAACTCCCCAGTACAAAGCTCTGCAGTGCCAGATACCCGTTGTACTTCCTCATCTAAGCATGCACATGTCCCCAAGCCCTAACACTACTAAGGCACCATGCGGTGCAGAAGGATCCTATATGCAGCAGTCAGAGCGCCTATATCCACCGCTCACAGCACTTACCGATATTAACTTTGCTGGGACAGAAGAACCAGCAAAGATTTCAGTGAGGCGGTTCATCAAAGATAAGCAGAGGTGGAAACCACTACTGACTCATGCCCGCAGAGATCGATCTCTCCCAAGAAGGCTTGTGAGCCTACTCATGGTTGGACTGCCCATATGGTAACTTTTTGTCTTTTACCCCACAACGGATGGACCCTGTGCGGGTTTGCCCGTGTTACATTTACGGTAATATGCAAAAAAGGGTAAACCCTTAACAGTAGATTTAAGCAACTCTATAAGGTGTGGTTTCCCAAAACCCACACTGAAAAATAAAAAGTATACACAATTAGAGTGCGCTAAACAGCTCTACCTTAATTTTAAATAACACTATATTAAATATTAAATATAAGAGGGAGTGTAGTATAAATAATGTTATATTTCAAATAATACAAATAAAAACAAATTCAATATATCTAAACACTAGTACATTTTATTACACATTTTATTACAATTTTATTACGCATTTCTGCTGAAACGCGTAGATGGTATTGGATAAGATCCGTTGGGCTGGCCAGCTTCGGTAACGGAATTTTCTCCTGCTCACTCCTTTGTACAGCATCCTATGTGGGAGACGGAATTCTATAGCAAGAATAAGCGGACACCTTACTAACAAATAATTTGTGCTTCTGGTAACATTGGTAACATTGTGGAAAAAGAACTATACGAAAGTTTTTGAAATTACCTACACCGGCAACCTGGTAAGGCTATTGGTGCGGCTAAGAGGTCACGTGAGGATATACACACCAAGACTAAAGTAACGGTCGACCCTGAAACGCCAGACAGCGCCGCAAGGAATTATCCGATCCGGGGAAAGGTAACACTATTGTAAGCCTTTCGAATTCTGGTGAGTGTTGTTAAAACTTTCAACTTGGGATTCAAAGAACAAAAAACCTTTTTCACTTATATATGCTAATAGAGGATACACCAGTACCAAACAATTGACCCAGAACACAACAGTAATTGTCATCTAAAGGGGTACCCCACAGTAAGAAACTGAGAACTTTAAAAAAAAGTTCATTTCCTATGGTATTGTCTCCACTGCAAAGTTATCTAGTAGTCTAAATGATACATTGAAACAGAGGACATTTTTACTGACAATCAATTTTGATACATAAGCTTCTCAGTATAAACTTTTGCAACAAAGCCAATATAACCAAATACTGAGTAAGAAGTATTGGGGAGATATATTTGGACCTTGAGAGTTTTTATCAATTTAAAAAAATGTCTTTATATTTGATTGTAATATATATGAAATAAGGTGCACCTTATATATAAGTGTTTTATTTGTGTAATAAAATTTACTAGTGTTTAGATATATTGAATTTGTTTTTATTTGTATTATTTGAAATATAACATTATTTATACTACACTCCCTCTTATATTTAATATTTAATATAGTGCTATTTAAAATTAAGGTAGAGCTGTTTAGCGCACTCTAATTGTGTATACGTGTTACATTTACACCAGAAGAGCCGGTATAGGCTAATGAGACAGATCTGTTTTTGTCTTTATATCGTGCAGCTTACATTAAAGACTTTGCGCGCTCCAAACATTATATGCACACCTAGTGATCTACAGTAGGATGTTTGATTCTACATGCGACCATGGACAAAATAGACAAGGTTTAAATGACTGGGCTGATATATATTGGCTCTGGGAACTCTTTAAGATGGCGACGAAATGTTATGTGTTCTTCTGCTCTCATGGCCCTGTAATTAGGAAGGGTTGGGCATCGGATTGAGAAATGTTTGTTTTATAGTCATTATATAACTGTTCACTATCTTCTTAAGTGTTTTATGATACTGTATATTTTTTGTCATACTCCATCTCTACTAGTAGACAAGTTTAATAAGTAATAATTGGATATGTTCATATACTGCTTGTTTTTAGGTCAGTCCTGAATACCTATTTGAGTTGATATTACTGTGACATAGATTTTTATTTATATAGATAATACTCGTAATGTCTTAGCTCCCCTGGCTGCTCCTTACAATCTATCACCCTCCAAGATCTTCACATGTGTATATATAGCTATAAGGCTCAATATACCCTAATGAATGATACAGTCCTATACTTTAAGCCTCAGTATCACTCTAGTATGAGAACCCAGAGATGGGAGAGGTATACCTATGTAAATATTTATACAGGTGGGTTTTATCCTGCAATGTTCGACTGCTGACATTAAGCCTTATACAGGGCAGCATGCTCATCTAAGTATTAGTGCAAAAGTAGAAGAGGATTAACTAAGGATGGCACAGATGATACGCTTCACTTTACATAAATTATTTGGGCTCATGTGTTTTATTCAAGCTTTCACTTCCTCCAGATAAGAGTTACACAAATAATAAGCCTACTTATGTTTAAATATGAAAAGCTATATAACACTGCTTTGTCTCTGCAGTTAAAACATTTCACCTGGTAATTTAGCAAAGCATATGACAATAGACCATGTACTCTCATCATAGTGGGACTGCCTATTACACTACACCTTAGTTATTATACTATTGGAGCTTAGCCCCTTCCTACAAATAGTAGTTTGCCATATGACAAAGGTTAAATATAAGCCAAGAGTATGTAGGGATAAGCTGGATTAGAGAGATTCATCTGGATACTATTATCTTTTCTCAATATGGTCTGCCTTTTGCTCACATATCAATGTATACCGCTATATTGCTTCACTGCTCAATTATGAAAGGTCTGTATATGTGGGGGTAATTACAAGCTCACTTATTTGTATGACAATATTTAGCGCTATGTGGCATATATGTATTGGCGACCTTACTTGAGGTTGCGCACATCGCCGCAAACACTAATGCATAGTCTCTTTAAGGAAGTCTATATGTGTAATTACATAGATTTATGGATATGAGTAAGTAGATCTGTGGATATGAGCACATGTACCATAGTGATGTTTCATGCCAACTGCCTTTAACACATCACATTTAAGCCCGCTTACCATTCCATGGCCTCATAGCATCATAACTTTGTTCATTACTACATTAGATTGCCGCATATTTTTAATGTTCACGTATAGTGTTATAAAATTAGCACTTAATCACCCCCACAAAGTATGAGGCTAGGGAACCAATAAATACTAAGCATTTAGATTGTTAGATAGCTTTTTCAGGCCATCCTAGTACAGCGGGATCCTAATATATACCCCTTCTATCTAAGAAGCGCGCTGTTGTTTAGATAATGCGTTAGTGCTATGTTTTGCATCTGTATGTTGAATGTTTAACTAACTCTTGCTCTCATGGGGACGGGGACTCTCCTTGTTACAGAGTTTGCTATGACTATCTGCCTGCATAGAGAATGTGCTCTACATTTAATGTTTATGTTTATCACTTACTTGTTTGCATTTTATATTTGGCATGGCTATATCAACACCTTAGGTACATAAGGGTATCACACATCATACTCCACCTTATTCACTGTTATACACCCTATATATCAGTTTTGGCCTGTTACAAGCTCATACGTAGGTGATGCATAGTTTTCCACATTCGTAATGGCTTTTAGATCACGACGTCTATAGTATTTGTTCTATACATTATGAACATTTCTACTGTTTATCTAACAGGCAATAGCTTCCCAAGCTTTTTGTGTCAGGCGTAGAGGCAGGTAGCACATATATACTAAGTTACATTCCTATTTCGTGCCTGAGTAAGCTATTAGCCTGTTCGCACAACATAGACATGGATGCCTATCCCACAGTATTGCTTTCTATATGCAGGCTTTCCTATTGGTATTGCTTATGTTATTTTTAGCATATCTATCTAACATACATATTTAAACTGATTAATAAGGTTCCATGAAAGTATATTGGTAAATCATAACTTATTTTACCTTAATATGTGTAGGTGAAGTATTTTCTATACCTGAAGTTTGCCACTCGCCTGAATTCATGCTTTACATGTGGGGGCTGCTGCCTAAGGATATACAGTACATATAATGTAAATGCAATGGTTGACAATGATAGTCCAATCCAGTATATGCCTCTAGTCTTATATAAACTTACATGATTGCCCTAAAATTCCACATTGACTGTTGTCATTTAAGTTCCTGTAAATATTAAGCATCTCAATGCCATAGAATCCTCACTGATATTTTGCCCTATACCTGCCCCTTAGATAATCAGACCTAATATTTAATCCATTCTTTTTTTTTTCTCTCAAGAGATTTTTCTATATGGCTCCACCCCTCCATTTATCCCCCCTATTTAACAAGCGGTGCTTACCCGCTGAAATTCCTCCCCCACCCATAATATTTTTACTATAAGCTACTTTTAGGCCCAGCAGCGGCCGCAAATCTGACTATTCTATACTATTTTATTTCTACGTAACTAATGGGCCCATGAGAGGCCTTTTCACTAGTCAGCCAGTTTTGCTAATGTATATAAAAATCTAGAGGTTTGAGAAACTAATTTGCTGTTAGACATTGTTGCAATTTTTGTTGTTTTTGATCTCTATTGTCATTCTATGGCTGACAATGTCTATTCACAAATGACTGAAACGTTTTTACTGTTTCACGCATATTAATGTATGATGTTTATTGTATTGTCCCATAACCTCAATAAAAAAAAATGATTTAAAAAAAAAGTACATTACAGAGTACATTTACACTTATATTATTACCATCTAAATAAAAATTATTTAAAAAGAGGGGCGTGTCTTCAGGCAGCACCTTGAGTGGTAGCAAAATTGATTGCTATGTGTAGAGTACTGATAATCCGCTATTTATCAGTTGATTATGAAGCAATCTACCCTACATTTTCTGATTTATGGATTCTACAGATCCTGCTGAAACTACTGATGCTAGATAGTGCTGAGTTCTACACCAGATATTCGATCTGAAGCATTGAGGCCTACAGCAACCCTCGTGGAGGCCTTCAACAGTCCCCCCGTAAGCAATAGCGGGGTATGAGCAGTTCTTATTCTGCTAATAACTTGCTCTGCTACTAATAACCATCTGCCCTAAGACAAAACTAACAAGGGACATGGAAATGACCGCTGCTGCAAGTTTGGAACTCAGTAAGCTCCTTAACCTTCATCAAGCGGCCATAATGACAGCTCTAACAAAAGCCTTCAGCTCTCTCCACGTGGCTGCACAGCAGGCGAGCAAAAAAGCCCTGCTCAACACAACGTATGAGGGATATGTCCCTGGGGATAAGGCATTTGTCACTTACCTCTCCTCACCGTGACTTAATAGAAGAATTCCAGCTGACCTCCTGGGAAACTAAACAGACTGCATCCCGGAACGGAACTACAATAGTTCATATCGTGTGACCCCAGCTACAGCGGCAGTTCAAAATTACAAGAGCACATGAGGAGACCGTTCCCCCTGAGGATGCCTGTGTTACTCAAAGAAAGTTAACCCTAGCCGTTAGTCTGCAATCTGGGGATCTGACGTGCAGGAGCCATGAGGAGTGCATTTTGGTGCGCCGAGAGGACCCCTAGTATGTTGCAATTGAACAGCCGTCAGAATTTGGAAACACCATGGAGGCCCTGAGTGTTGGAGAACTTATGGAGGCTACCAAGATCGAAAAACGACACCTATGTTGTAGCAGAATTTGATTAATCCTTTGCCACACTTGTACATGTAATTTTAGCTAACACAGTGCATAACTTTGCAATAAAGTTTGTTCATAGTATGCTTCTCTGAATAAAAGCTGCTATGTAAATGTTTTAGCTAAGACTGTGCTAGTTTGCATATTAAAATTGCTATAAAATGTTTGATTAAAAACTATACCAACAGTAAGAAATACATTCTTTCCGAAAGACACTTATAACTTACTATAAATGAAAGATATCTTTTAAATCTTTCATATACATCTCCTATACATAAAGGAGTGTAACCTTACTATATAAATAAATAATCCTGTAAATAAAGGATCTGCTAAATCTTTCATATGCTTAACCTGCAATATTCTAATATATGTTTAAATAAAGTTCTTCTACAATATATAAGATGTATAACTGTATAACAATATTCAATATATGTTTAAACAAAATTCTTCTGCAATATATAAGATTTATAACTGTTCAGTGGGATTGAAACAAACTAATTGACTAACTTACTAACAACTAAAATGGAGATTTATTCAACCTTGAATTTATAAGTTCTAAAATGGATGCTCATTGCAATAATATAAATGCATATGTAAAACTTGTATAACATACTTTCAAGGCTATGTACAAAATGTTTGTTTTAAAGAGATTAAAGAACGTTATAAAAACGCCTCTTTGTAGACAAGGTCCAGATTGTTCTAGAGCATCTAAGAGATTAGGTGTCTGGTTGCATAGAAGTCATTTCGAGTGGTATGTAAACATTTATTATTGAAAGCAAGTTTAACTGATAATCTTTTAACTCTGTGTGTATTTTGGATTTAAATTAATTTAATTTGTATTGCTTCTGTAAGCTAATTTTCTGCATAATAAACGTTTATTAAAATAGTATTTCTCTCTCAATACCATTTCTTATTATTGTACTCAAAAACTTTCTTTATTAGAAATGAGGCCAGTGCTTGGAAATCATATTTCAATATAACTGTACTTTAAGACCTTATGAGTGAATTAGGTTTGAACCACTACAATGTACAGGACCTTCATCCTTATGTTGGCACTTTATTAGACCGGGTGCTCCTTGGGGTTCGCAGGCAAGGATTGCAGGCGATAGCCTGCTCGACTGCAGCCCTACTTCGTAGAGGTATTGCCACTGATCTTGGGCTGGATTCGGCAGCAGCGGCAAAGCAGATCATTTACTACAGGGACTTAATCTCATTACTAGTCTCAAGAACTGGAATAGGTTAAAATGGACATAACCATATGGAAATTTTTAGATTCCAGAGGTCCGGAGTGGGTTAATGTCGGCTGCCTTTCCACTACTTAATCTTTTTCACTATGGCTAATGTGTACTTTCACTAGACTTTTTCATGAGAACTTCTGGTCTGATTATTGATGTATCGTTACCACAGTTCATATATAGCTAACAAAAACCTTGAGATAACAGGGTAATCTACTGCTCTGTCATCTTAGAGCTAATAAGATACTTGGTGGGACTAATATACTGACATTAACATTATTAATGTTTTTGTTACCTGGCCAGCTTTTATTGTTACCTGGCCAGCTAGTTTTAAGTGAGATTGGACATATTGAAAACTAGAAAATGTAATACTGGTCATCTGTTCTTTTCCCTTTTTTTATAAATAGATCCAGTCATCAATGTGATCTCTAGAATATCTGCCCCTCCTGTGCTTAATATGAGCTTACACCAAAGATATACGTTTACTCCCATAGAACAGAATGCAATTGCATCTAGAAGGTCTATAGCACATACTTCCTCCAGATAATATTCAATATCTTCTTATTGTTGTGCACTCCAGAAAGAGTTAGCATATTTTTGGGGGTCCTATAAATTTTTAGAGGTGCATAGATATATCATAATAGACAGTTTACCACTTTACCTATACTTGTATTTATGTGCTATGTTTAAAAATACTGGTTGCTTGTACGTAATTGGGGATACTGATTGCACATGATATTTGCAAAACTAACCCATCAATGCAAATAGTTAACACCCCTATGAGAATGTTTGGTTCCAACTATTCTTATCCCTCTTCTTATAAATAGATTCAGTTCTTAATATGAGCCTCCATTAAAGCTATAAATTAACTTCCATAGAACATAATGCAACTACACTACACTATATATCATTGTTTGGTAGTAACAACTTATTTTATATAAATAATATGCTGTCAGCGGCCGAGACAGCATTGAGCAATCAAATCATATAAATTGGCCAAACTTACAATCCAGGTTTTTCACACCTAATGATATCTACCTAAGTCTTTAATATAAACTTATGGTGCAATCCAGAAAGAGTTAACATATATTTTGGAGGTTTTATAAGTTCTTAGCGGTGCATAAATATCTCACGATAGAGGGTTTACCACTTTACTTATACTTATATGTATGTTCTATGTTTAATACTGCGTGTTGCTTGTATGTAATAAGATACTGATCACATCTGATATTTGTAATAATTACCCATCAATGTAATTAGTAATAACCCTATGAGAATGTATGGTTTATTAAATGTGGTACATTTTGCGAGAGGGTGACTGAAATATATTTAGGATACATTATATTCTTTAGTACCCCTATTAAGAAGTCTCTCAACCAAAGGCTAGGAATATTACTCCTGACCTAAGTTCCAAGAAGATATTCTTAGATTTTCTCCATTTAACTTTCTTAAGAGTTGCAACCTATACCCTGCCAGTTTTCCCGCTCCCTATATTCCTCTCCATTTGAAGTTCTGCTCCCACAGCTTAATATGTATTTTATTCTTACATTCTGGGACTACAGGCATTGTTATGCTAATCCAGAATACTGTGTTGAGACTGTTGATGTTTAAACTAAGAGTTTTAAGGTCCAAAAGTGGCCATCTTTATCATAAGATTTCCCCTATCGTACAACTCTTGATCATCTGGGCCCATGAGTGACCCTACAAAGCTTTTGGGGACATTTATTTTATTTTACTATCATTTGTGTTATATTGACTGTATCAATTACATAAATATAAAATAAGTTTTACCACTCATTGGGATCCAAAAGTGGTCCCCTGCATTCCTAATGCCTTCTTTCTATTTAAACTTTCTAATGGTCAATAGGGTCCACGAGTGACAAGAGACAAGGCGCTATGGTACTGGTAGCTTCATAATTATTGAACCTCATCATTGTCTTTTGAAAAGCTGTTATAATTTATTCTTCTTTCTTTTGAGTGTATTCACGTATACCTGTTTGTGATATAAAATGCCTTTTATGTACCAAACCTCAATAAAAATATTATTAGACATTTAAAAAAAAAAAAAAAATATTAAACAAAAACGTATAATACTCAAATAAATGAGGTCTTGAGTGCTAGAAAAAAGGCATGCAAAGGGATTTAACATAGAGATACATAGTATATATATATACATGTATCTATATCTGTTTATATGTGTGTCCATAAGTATTTATGTATTTATAAGTGTATATAAGTATTTGCAGACATAGATACAAATATGAACACATAAATACATATATAAACATATACTATATATATATATATATATATATATATATATATATATATATATATATATATATATATATATATGTGTGTGTGCATTGGAGCCCTTTGCAGTCAAGTAAAAAGCATATTTATGCAATATTCATATTTGATAAAGGTTTTAACTATGTATTTATTGGAAATATTTCATGTATTTATAAATAGATATTCCTATATATATATATGTATATTTCTATACCTACTGTATATATAATCATCTCTTTATATAGGTATAGATATATAGGGCTAGATTACAAGTGAGGCACAAATTGTTTTGTGCACCTGATATCGTCTTTTCGTGAGCCTTTATAATTGCGCTAGCGCAATCCCCATGTATGCTTCAATCCTTACCGCAATCTCAGAACTGTGGTTAACTGTTTTCCAAAACAGAAATATTGCACAAAACCTTTCAAAAATACATTACAAAGTACAGTTACACTAATATTAACACTGTCTAATAAAATATTGTACAAAAACGTTATAAGGGTTCAAAGATATGAGATCTCGGGTTTTAGAAAAGAAAAAGCCGACAAAGTACTTCAACACATAGATACATACATTGCTAAAGATGTATTTGTATGTATATAGATATGTCTATATGTGTGCATTGTGTACATATATATTAATGTATTTATGTGTGTGTGTATATATATATATATATATATATATATATATATATAAATATATTTACAGACATATATGTACACATATAAGCACATAAATATACACACAAATAGACATATATATATATATATATATATATATATATATATATATAGGTGGCCCTCGTTTTACAACGGTTCAATTTACACCGTTTCAGAATAACAACCTTTTTTTCCAGTCATGTGACTGCTATTGAAAAGCATTGAGAAGCAGTGCATTTATTAAAATAGCCAGTAGGTAGAGCTGTCCGCTTGTGTTGCAGCAAAGCCAAGCAAGCTGAAATTAATCAGTTTAACCAGACCTGAGCTATCGAGCAGATTTCAAAGGAACAAGATCTTCCTGTCTATAAATCAGTCCAGATTGAAATGCATAGAAAGAACTGTTTGCAGAAAAATGCAAGTGAAGTCTGTGTTGTGTGATTATTTTATTAGGTTTATAATGCTGTTTAGCAAATGTTTTTGTTCATTTAACTTAGTTTAATTATATATTCTGCGTTGTGTGATTATTTTATTAGGTTTATAATGCTGTTTAGCATTCAAAGTCTTCATTTCAAAGCTTTAAAAATAATGTATTAGTTGTTACTAATGACAATTTTGAGAGGGGCCTAGAACCTATCTCCCTCACTTCCCATTGACTTACATTATAAACTATGTTTCAATTTACAACGGTTTCGATTTACAACCATTCCTTCTGGAACCTAACCCCGGCGTAAACTGAGGGCTACCTGTATATGTGCATTAGAGCCCTCTGCCACTAAGTAGATGAAAAGATGTAAAAACATATATGTGCAATATTCATATTTAATATTTAATAAAGATTTTAACTATGTATTTACTGCAAATATTTAACATTTGCTTATGCGAATATGCTATGTTGACTTCTACTTCTATGGGGGAATACATGCACGTGCACACAAAAATTTAAGTTAGGTGTTTTGCGCTATTCGGGTTACCGCTTGCACAAAACACGTTGTGGAGTTTTTGTGATTGTGAAAAAAAATACTGCTCTACTTGTAATCTAGCCCATATAGTACCAAAATACCGTCAGATATATACAGAAATATGTATTTATGAATAAATAGAACATATTCTGCTATGAGGAGAACATTGGAATGTGAAATATTCTTATTTCAGGTTACTGCACTTAAGAATATGCAATTGAGTTAGCTCGCGAGTAGCGTGTAGCATGTAGCGTGTTTTTTCCCCACTTTTTCTTGTTCTATTAACTTCTATGGGGGAATATGTTAATGCGCACAATGGGGCCTATCTATCAAGCTCCGGATAGAGCTTGAGGCCCCGTGTTTCTGGCGAGCCTGCAGGCTCGCCAGAAACACCAGTTATGAAGCAGCGGTCTAAAGACCGCTGCTCCATAACCTGTCTTGTCTCCCTGCTCTGAGCAGGCGGACAGACATCTCCGCAATTCAACCCGATCGAGTACAATCGGGTTGATTGACACCCCCCTGCTGGCGGCCAATTGGCTGCGATTCTGCAGGGGGTGGTGTTGCATCAGCAGCTCTTGTGAGCTGCTGGTGCAATGCTGAATATGGAGAGCGTATTGCTCTCCGTATTCAGCGAGGTCTGGCGGACCTGATCCGCACTGTCGAATCAGGTCTGCCAGACTTTGCATCAGGTTAGCGCGCGAGCGAAAAACTTTTTACTTTCAACTTGTAATACGAACGCTGCCTGACACGTGCAAAAAGCTTACTTTTAGCAGAGTTAGGGCATGAGTGTGAGCATTAAATACTGCTCCGCTTGTAATCTTTTCCTAATTTGGATATGCTCTCAAAAATATATTTTTCCTGCTATCTACCATGGGATTTGTACTTACTTAAAATCATGTTTATCTCAATTCACAAGCAAGCAGATCCCCAGCTAATAAGTCTATGGGGTCGATTTATCAAGCCGTCAATCAGCCCTAAAGCCTCTGTTTCTGCACGAGCCTTCAGGCTCGCCGGAAACAGGAGTTAAGAAGCAGCGGTCTTAAGACTGCTGCTCCTTAACTTGTCCACCACCTCTGAGGTGATAATTCGGCCCCCATAACTCTATATATAAAAAAACAAGTTATGTGTATATGGAAAAAATATGTCATCTATATCTTAAATGGGAATTATTGTACCAAAGGTAAAACAGAAGCATAAAACAATATACTTATTCCGTTATTTTCTTTATACACTGCCTCAGTGCCAAATGTAGTTTTTGCAGTCTATTCTTTAATGACCTGCCTTGTGCCAAAGTGTAGTGATACGAAATAAAAGAAAAAAGAATGATGTAAAAAAAAAAAAATCCCAAATCAAATTTAACATATCCAGAAATTACTTTATGATCTGCTTTCTAGCCAGCCCTCCTGTGGTGCACTTTAGCGAACATGGAATATTAAATGGACTGAATAATATTTTATGCAATAGAGGTTTTCATGCAGTTTAGGAGCCAAAATGTATTTTTTTCAATATACTGTAGTCTCTTTTGAAACACATGTAGTAATAAATGTCAAAGGGTATATCCAAAAATATTGCAGGGAAATCCCATTCACGTGCAACAGAAAAACATCAACATTTTTTGTGGATGAGTTCAGGAATTCCATTATTTCCACATAAATTCCCTTTTTAATTAATGTTTAGTTTATCTGTCATAATAATATATCAGTTGGTGATGTAAGGAAATGGCTTAAATAGAGTGGAATAATTAAATGGATAAAATCTAAAAAATAAATCCACCATAGTTAAAAAAAAAAAAAAAAAAAAAAGATTTTTAGGACTTTCCCAGCTTTTTGTTTAAAAACTGTAGTTTCTTGCTACTCCCCCAAATTGTTGTAATACATTCTTTAATATCCAGAACTCTGTCCCTGCAACATTCTACACAGTGACTGATCAGTGAAAGGGCAAAATAAGTTAAAATAAATAAGGCTTTTAAAAGGGCATATCCCCAGAATGTTCCAAAACAGCAAAAACATGCAATAAAATAAAATGGTGAAAGCTTACAAAACATTTCTTATGTATTCAAATATTTGAAAATATATTTTAAAAAATAATACTCAAAATATATCTTGGTATCTTTTGTTGAAAAGCAGGGACGTATACTTAGGAGCCGGCTCATTTCTGGAGAATCATATGGCGGAAGTTTTGCAAGAATATTATCCATTTTCAAGAGCACTAGATGGCAGCCCTATTTCCTTCCATGTAGTGCTCCAGATGCCTACCTAGGTATCTCATCAACACAATTTTATGGGAACAAAGCAAATTTGATAATAGAACTGATTTTTTTAAATGGTATTCTCTGTATGAATCACAATTTTTTTTGGGGGGGGGGTTCATAACCCTTTACAAGGGATGTTACCCAAACAGTGAATGGCTTGAAGGTTATGTGGCATGTCAAAAACTGACTGGAGAATATCACATAAACATCTCTATGTAAAAAATGAAGATATTTTACCGTAAAATGTCATTAGTAGCCCCATGACCCTGGGATTTTAAGCATCCAATTAAGAAGTTTGCCTATGCCTGTACCAGGACTTACAAGGGAGCGTTCATCTGGCATGTGCAACATGGTCACTTTATTCCCCTCCTCAATATAGGGAAGTTTAATATGACATTTTGTAAGATTATAGGGAAATCTCATGATATCACAGTAAAGCAAAGCGAGAATTCTGCGCCGATGTTGCTGAATAAGCTAGGCACACAGACCTTTGACTCCTAAACAGTATATCCCTGCTCTGCTGAAAAGCCCACTCCTTAATACTCTCTTTATTTCCCACATTCTCTGAAAATCCTTGACTTTTTTTTACATGAACCCTTATTCACACTTCAGATCCCTTCTTTGTCTATGAGAACTCTTTTTAACGCATAACCTCCCAATCCTACATATGCTGTAGAAGACCTCTTGTAAAGGTAATATACATCACTTGCTGGGTCCTCACCACATTTAACATTTGTGTAATTGTTGTGATACCATTTGTATTCTAAAATGATAGCACTATAGAATATCTTGACAATTTATACATAAATGCTAATAATAATCATAACAATAGTGAAGATGGGCTTTAAACAGACCAGGAAAGGCCATTTGTTTTTTAAGAAACAATTTTTAATATTTTATTTTTTTATTTTTTGGTTAAGTGTTTAGGGGTTATTTACACTGGAGGACAGCTCCCAGAAGTGCATAGCAGTTTCTTCAACAAAGCATAGAAAGAGAATGAAGCATTACAATTTTTCTTTTTATACATGAGAGATATTCATGTATATATAAAAAATATCTACTTCTATTATTTTTATTAAAAAAAATGATTGTTTAAAAACTCTAGTGGGAGCTAGCTGCCTATTGGCACTCTGTAAATTGTTGTCTATTTCTTCTTCTGCCAAACCAGCATTATTTTATTAAACTGAATAATTCGGAGGATGCAATAAGTTCTGTGGTTGTAATAAAAATGGAAAGAATGTTCCAATCTAACTTAATGCAACAAAACTTTAGTGAGGTTCTAAACTATCCCATGTGTTTAGCATTCTATGTGATTTTTTTCATAAAAACAAAGCACCACCTGGTGGTACACTTAGTTTACAGTAGAGGATATGTAACTAGTTTAAATTATTATTATTATTATATATATATATATATATATTCTATTTTTTTATTAAACATTTGGTAAAACTAACTTTCTTAATTAAAATGCAGTGTTAAATGATTAGTTGGTTGGTCATAGAAATTCATAGAAATTTCTAAATTACACATGAGGAACTATTTTAGAAATTGTAGTTTGAGATTATGATATATATATAATTTTTCATTTGGTTATTTTTTATATATATCTTTTTATTTAAAATACATTAAAGGGACAGTCTAGGCCAAAATAAACTTTCATGATTCAGATAGAGCATGTAATTTTAAACAATTTTCCAATTTACTTTTATCACCAATTTTGCTTTGTTCTCTTGGTATTCTTAGTTGAAAGCTTAACCTAGGAGGTTCATATGCTAATGTCTTAGACCTTGAAGCCCACCTCTTTTCAGATTGCATTTTAACAGTTTTTCACCAATAGAGGGTGTTAGTTCACGTATTTCATATAGATAACACTGTGCTCGTGCACGTGAAGTTATCTGGGAGCAGGCACTGGTTGACTAAACTGCAAGTCTGTCAAAAGAACTGTAAAAAGGGGCAGTTTGCAGAGGCTTAGATACAAGATAATCACAGAGGTTAAAAGTATATTAATATAACCGTGTTGGTTATGCAAAACTGGGGAATGGGTAATAAAGGGATTATCTATCTTTTAAAACAATAAAAATTCTGGTGTAGACTGTCCCTTTAATAAATCATATCTGTCATACAAATAGACAGAACCAACTCATAGAATTGTCCAGCAACATAAATTGATGGCATTTTTACATAATCTTTGACTTGTCAATTATTTTCTTCTTCCCATACCATACACATAATCCCCCATCACTACAAAAAAAGATAAAAATATAAAAAAATTAGAAGCCCATTTTTCATCTTCTCATGTTCAAGATTCCTGCTAAATACAGCTAATTTCCCATAGTTTGATTTCAGAAAGCTGAAAAAATTTGTTTCCACAATTCCATGTCATGTAAGTTAATATAAATTCCCCATTTCCTGAAGAAATGTTTAATACACTTCTCTGAGTTAGACTGAACATAAATGTTTAATTAGGAATTCACTTCCCGCCATATTTTTTTAAAATTCTAAAAATGTACGTCCTTTATGTAATTTCCAGTATTTTAAAATGATTCCCCTGCCCAGGACAATGGCTGTGTTCAAGAATTCTGTTGCTTCATTAAACTCTTCTTAACTCATTAAAAAAAATATTTGCCTCGCTACAAATATAACAATTTTTTTAAACAATTTGATGCACCAGAAAATAATTTTTACCTAAAATGTCTGTTCCAGAAACGATGTATCATGTTAGCTCTTAGAAAATTACATTTATAACACTTTATTTTATTTATTTCTGTTATTGTCCCGCCTAAAGAAAAATGCAGGTGTTAGATATAACTGATATATCATTTAAAAAGTTTTCTAAGCTTTTCCGCAATTGAAGCTTTTTCAACCCTGCATATACTCTGTAGAATTAAAAGTGTATCCATATTATCAAGTTCTAGAATACCCCATTTTAACTTTACACACATGCAATTACTTTCTTCTTGTTACTTAAATAAATGAATGATATATATATATATATGAGAACAATTCAAGTTTGCTTGAAAAAGTTACACATATCAATAATAAATTTTCCCCTCCCAGTCCTCACCATGTCATTTAATTGCTTCATTGTCATAGTGTCTCAACTTTAAAAAGGCAAATAATTGTTGATTTGTAATGTCAAATTCTCTTTTACACATCTAAATATTTTATTTTCTCCATCAATTAATTGATTTACATATTGCAGACCTACAGCATTTCAGTAGCTTAATGCTTGTGAATATAAACCCTCTACAAAGTCAGGATTGACCCTAATGGGCAGAAAAGATGGAATAGCAAAAATGTAACTTAAAGGGATATGAAACACAAACATTTTCTTTCATGATTCAGATAGAGAATACACTTTTAAACAGCTTTCTTATTTACTTCTATTATCTAATTTGTTTCATTAGCTTGGTATAATTTGTTGAAGGAGCAGCAATGTGCTACTATTTTCTAACTAAACATATGGGTGAGCCAATGATAATTGGTATAGATCAGTAGCCACGAATCAGCAGAAAGAACCTAGGTTCTTTGATGCTCCTGAGCTTAGCTAGATAAACCTTTCAACAAAGGATAACAAGAGAAGGAAGCAAATGAAATAATAGAAGTAAATTGGAGAGTTGTTTAAAATTGTATTCTCTATATGAATCATGAAATAATTTGTTGGGGTTTCATGTCCCTTTAATGAAATTCCATGTTTTTTGCTGAGCAATTATTGTGAATTTATGAAATACATTTTGTTTAATGGATTTGGGTAAATTCTTTATTTTAATATGTGGGAGAAATGTCAAACTGTATGGTGCTGTAATATTTTCTCACAATCTAAAAAAGTGAAGAAACCAATCACAAACATATTTATTTAATGGGGTCCATTTATTAATGTGCGGACGGACATCATCCAATATAGCGGATCATGTCCGCCACACATCGATAAATGCAGACAGCATACGCTGTCAACATTTATCATTGCACCATCAGTTCTTGTGAACTGCTGGTGCAATACCACCCCCTGCAGATTTGCCGCCAATCGGCCACTAGCAGGTGTCAATCCGCCCGATCATATTCGATCGGGTGGATTGCTGTCCGCCACCTTTAAGGTTATGGAACTGTAGTGGAGTGGGTCGGAGGCAGCATCCGCTGATTCTTAAATAGACCCCATAGCCTCTATTTTATATTTTTCTATATCAGGCCATGCTAGTCCCATCATCTTTCTATATACACTGAGTCTCCTCCGTGATATTCTAGCTCTTTTCCCTTTCCATATAAATTTTCTAATACAATCCTTTATTGAATTTAAATCTTTTCTATCTAATAATAATGGGATTTTAGCAAGTATAAATATTTTAGGAAACCTACCATTTTAAAGAGATACGAAGCCCAGAATTTTTCTTTCATGATCTTGATTTCGATAGAGCGTGTGATTTTAAACAACTTTCTAATTTATTATAATAATTTTTTTTCATTATCTTGGTATATTTTTTTGGAAAGCAGGGACGTATGCTTAGCGACCTCTCCATTTCTGGAGCACAATATGGAATATTTTTAAAAAGAATGTTATCTATTTGCAAGAGTACCAGATGACAGCACTATTTCCAGATGTTTATCTAGGTATCTACCACAAGATTTCAGATTTTAAATTGTCAATTCTGTAACCTAAGAATGCCCCAAACCTCTCCAATAACTTTATTGTAATTGGTAGATACGTGGTTACTTTACTTACAAATAGTAACAGGTCACCTGCATATACAGAGAGTTTAATTGGGGTTATCATCATTCTTATATCTTCTTATTCCCCCTCAGTACAATCATTAGTGAATCAATTGCCAGGTTAAACAAAATGTACTTACCCCTATGTAATAGAAAATTAGGAGACTGGACAGAATTGACCATCAGAAAGACAAGAAGATTTTGTTCAATTGATTTTATTACCTCTAACAAATTCCCATTAAAGGGATAGGAAAGTAAAAAATTAAACTTGCATGATTCAGATAGAGCATGTCATTTTAAGACACTTTTAAATTCACTTCTATTTTTAAATGGGCTTTGTTCTCTTAGTATCCCTTGTTAAAAAAAATGAATATGCACATATCATACACTAATGGGAGCTGCTGCTAATTGGTGCCTGCACACATTTGTCTCTTGTGATTGGCTAAATAGATATTTTCAGCTTCCTGACAGTAATGCAATGCTGTCCCTTCAGCAATGTATAACAAGAGAATGAAGAAAATGTTATAATAGAATTAAATTGGAAAGTTGTTTAAACTTGTATGTTCTATCTGTATCATAAAGAAAATGTTGGGCTTTACTATCCCTTTAAATTACTCTTGGTAGAAATGGTTGGAGCCTGTCCGTTAAAATTTTCATGAAGCTTTTGTAATCAATTTTTAATAGTGAGATTGGTCTATATGCATCAACGTTATTAGAGTCTTTTCCTGGCTTCAATAGTAGAACAATATTTGATTCTGTAAAATATTTTGATAGTTGATTCTCCTCCATCAAATAGCTGTTAAAGGGACACTAAAGTCAATATTAAACTTCATGATTCAGATAGAGATTGCAGCTTTAAGAGACTTTCTAATTTCCATTATGATATTTTGCAAAATCTTTTTATGTGCACACTTTCTGAGGTACAAGCTCCTACTGAGCATGTGTAAAATTTCACAGTGTATACGTATATGAATCTGTGATTGGCTGTTGGCTGTCACATGATACAGGGGACCAGCAAATTGAAGTAAAGTGTGAAATTTGTCATAAAAAAATCTACTGCTCAATCTCATTTAAAAAGTGCTATTGTGTTGCCTTTTTACTGATCACTTGTTGATTATGTAAGTCTATTGTTTTGAATGGTCCCTTAAACAGTCTAAAGTTTTAGCTATTTTTTTCCTCGAAAATGTTATTTAACTCCCCTGTCAGACTGTCGGGTCCACATGCTTTGTTCAAAGCTAATTTTATTATAGCTAATCTTACTTCCTCCACCATAATAGATTAATTTATCTTGTCCACTCGTGTTGCATCTAATTTGGGTATTTTTAGATTGCTCCAAAAATTTTCTTTCATTTCATTTTAATTTCTAGTTTTGAGTAAATCCCCCAATGTGCGTTATTGAAATATTAAATATAAAAAAATAAAAAATATTAATAGCAATTTTTACAAACTGTTAAAAATTCTTAGTAATCCATAGACAATATCTATATTTTTTATAGTAGGTATAATCATTTTTAAAAATGATTATTAATATTATTTTATATTTAGTATTTCAATAACGTGCATTGAAGTTAGAAATTCTTTATGTGCGCTATCCCGACACCACGTAAGACCTAAATCGCAAACCCCAATGCGCGTTATGCATATTTTCAATTCCTTTGTTTTTCACATAGAAAACATTGTATTTTTTATTATTAAATATTTATATATATATATATATATATATATATATATAATACTGTTAATGAAACATAGATATCTATACCTATATATCAATAGGAAAAGATATACGGGTATAGGTACATATATAGATATTGAAATATGTATTTACAATAAAAAGTATATTGTTTTGTAAGTGAAGAATATTGGAATGTTAAATATGTACAGTAAATATACAGTAAAACACATAAATAGATATGTACACACACATCTATCTATCTATCTATCTATCTATCTATCTATCTATCTATAGATATCTATCTATAAAGGGGCAACCAAACGTGGACTCCTTGCTCAGTGTGCTTAGAGGAATATGGCTTTACTGGGCTAAAAAGCTGCACCCAGGTGGTAAATCGCCATAGAGCAGGCTAACAGTGGTATTGAGCCAGTTGTTTGTTCCTGTGAGTGCACTTCTATCTGTATGTTTTTAGTCTCCCTATGGGAAAAAAGGCCAACCAGCCGTGGACTCCTTGCTCAGTGTGCTTAGAGGAATATGGCTACAACTCACTGACGAGGCCCAATGAAGGCCGAAACTATCATCTGGGGTTGCTGTGTTCCTTGTTCAGAGAGCAATTGCCTGGTATTTCGGTGCTGGACTGACCGTAATAGGCGGGATCAGACTGATATGCTACAGGAAAGTTCTACTCTGTGAAAAGCATTACTGGGCTAAAAAGCTGCACCCAGGTGGTAAATCGCCATAGAGAAGGCTAACAGTGGTATTGAGCCAGTTGTTCGTTCCTGTGAGTGCACTTCTCTCTGTATGTATTTAGTTTCCCTATGGGAAAAAAGGGGCAACCAGACGTGGACTCCTTGCTCAGTGTGCTTAGAGGAATATGGCTACACCTCACTGACGAGACCCAATGAAGGCCGAAACGATCATCTGGGGTTGCTGTGTTCCTTGTTCAGAGAGGAATTGCCTGGTATTTCGGCGCTGGACTGACCGTAATAGGCTGGATCAGACTGATATGCTACAGGAAAGTTCTACTCTGTGAAAAGCATTACTGGGCTAAAAAGCTGCACCCAGGTGGTAAATCGCCATAGAGCAGACTAACAGTGGTATTGAGCCAGTTGTTCGTTCCTGTGAGTGCACTTCTCTCTGTATGTATTTAGTCTCCCTATGGGAAAAAAGGGGCAACCAGACGTGGACTCCTTGCTCAGTGTGCTTAGAGGAATATGGCAACACCTCACTGACGAGGCCCAATGAAGGCTGAAACGATCGTCTGGGGTTGCTGTGTTCCTTGTTCAGAGACAAATTGCCTGGTATTTCGGTGCTGGACTGACCGTAATAGGCGGGATCAGACTGATATACTACAGGAAAGTTCTACTCTGTGAAAAGCATTACTGGGCTAAAAAGCTGCACCCAGGTGGTAAATCGCCATAGAGCAGACTAACAGTGGTATTGAGCCAGTTGTTCGTTCCTGTGAGTGCACTTCTCTCTGTATGTATTTAGTCTCCCTATGGGAAAAAAGGGGCAACCAGACGTGGACTCCTTGCTCAGTGTGCTTAGAGGAATATGGCAACACCTCACTGACGAGGCCCAATGAAGGCTGAAACGATCGTCTGGGGTTGCTGTGTTCCTTGTTCAGAGACAAATTGCCTGGTATTTCGGTGCTGGACTGACCGTAATAGGCGGGATCAGACTGATATACTACAGGAAAGTTCTACTCTGTGAAAAGCATTACTGGGCTAAAAAGCTGCACCCAGGTGGTAAATCGCCATAAAGCAGACTAACAGTGGTATTGAGCCAGTTGTTCGTTCCTGTGAGTGCACTTCTCTTTGTATGTATATATATATATATATACTGTATATATATACACACATATTTATACATTTCTGTGTATGCATGTATATGTTAAAGACCTTTGCAGCCCTTTTTTTCAAACACCTTATACTATATATCTTTGAGTTTTTAATTAAGATTTTTTTTAAATATTTTTTATCAGAAAGTGTTAAAATGTGTGTAACTGAACTTTTAAATGTGTTTATGTTTTGTTTTTGTAGTGCTACTTATTTTCTTCTTCTCTACGCAAGCTTATAAGATGTGCTAACCCGATGAGTGTGAATTGAGTTTGTGATCAAGTGATCATGTTTACTTTCAATTCGTAATATGTGCACTATTTCTCTTGCATGCAAAAAGCTGAAAAAAACTGATCGTATAACAGTTCGTGCTCCACTCATAATCTCACACTAAATTTGGACAGAAGTAGGTCCATATACTATCAAAATAAATTAAACCACCCCCTCAGATATCTGTGTAATTTTATAATGTATTTAATATTTGAATGGCTAGATTTTTTATACCTACTTATTTTCTGCATACATTTTTTCACCTTTAAGATTTTTTTGGCAAAATATTTTAATTACAGATCATTTCTTATAGACCAAGACCTTATTTGTTAATAACAAATTATATTAATATGCGCTTTTAGACTTACAAAACATATGGGGTAGTGCTATACCCAATGCACTTTTATTTACTAAATAGTGGACATGTTTTTTTGTACTGTTAAAGAACTGAGTTGTGTGTGTCAGTTGTTTGCCATAAGGGAACAGAAACTAACTTCTACTATTTCATGAACTTGAGCAATTATTGGTAATGCTTTGGAAGAAATAATGATTAATCTCTTTCCCTTTGTCTTTCTTTGATGATTTTGCTCTAAAAAAAAACTTTTCCATACCGCAGATCCCCTTACGTAAATTGCGTATCCTATCTTTTCAATGGGATTTTTCTAACTCCGGTATTTAGAGTCGTGTCTGAAGTGAGCGTTAGAAATCTAACGACAAAACTCCAGCCGCAGAAAAAAGTCAGTAGTTAAGAGCTTTCTGGGCTAACGCCAGTTTATAAAGCTCTTAACTACTGTACTCTAAAGTACACTAACACCCATAAACTACCGATGTACCCCTAAACCGAGGTCCCCCCACATCGCCGCAACTCGATTCAAATTTTTTAACCCCTAATCTGCCGACCGCCAACTACGTTATCCTTATGTACCCCTAATCTGCTGCCCCTAACACCGCCGACCCCTATATTATATTTATTATCCCCTAACCTGCCCCCCACAACGTCGCCGCCACCTACCTACAATAATTAACCCCTAATCTGCCGACCGCAAAGAGCCGCCAGCTACATTATAGCTATGTACCTTTAATCTGCTGCCCCTAACACCGCCGACCCCTATATTATATTTATTAACCCCTAACCTGCCCTCCCTAACATCGCCGACACCTAACTTCAATTATTAACCCCTAATCTGCCGACCGAATCTCGCCGCTATTCTAATAAATGTATTAACCCCTAAAGCTAAGTCTAACCCTAACACTAACACCCCCCTAAGTTAAATATAATTTTAATCTAACGAAATTAATTAACTCTTATTAAATAAATTATTCTTATTTAAAGCTAAATACTTACCTGTAAAATAAATCCTAATATAGCTACAACATAAATTATAATTATATTATAGCTATTTTAGGATTAATATTTATTTTACAGGTAACTTTGTATTTATTTTAACCAGGTACAATAGCTATTAAATAGTTAAGAACTATTTAATAGCTAAAATAGTTAAAATAATTACAAATTTACCTGTAAAATAAATCCTAACCTAAGTTACAATTAAACCTAACACTACACTATCAATAAATTAATTAAATAAAATACCTATAATTACCTACAATTAAACCTAACACTACACTATCAATAAATACATTAAATACAATACCTACAAATAACTACAATGAAATAAACTAACTAAAGTACAAAAAATAAAAAAGAACTAAGTTACAAAAAAACATAATTTATGCTTACCTGATAAATTTATTTCTCTTGTAGTGTATCCAGTCCACGGATCATCCATTACTTATGGGATATTAACTCCTCCCCAACAGGAAGTGCAAGAGGATTCACCCAGCAGAGCTGCTATATAGCTCCTCCCCTAACTGCCATTACCAGTCATTCGACCGAAAACATGCAGAGAAAGGAAAACCATAGGGTGCAGTGGTGACTGTAGTTTAATGGAAAAATTACCTGCCTTAAAGTGACAGGGCGGGCCGTGGACTGGATACACTACAAGAGAAATAAATTTATCAGGTAAGCATAAATTATGTTTTCTCTTGTTAAGTGTATCCAGTCCACGGATCATCCATTACTTATGGGATACCAATACCAAAGCTAAAGTACACGGATGACGGGAGGGACAGGCAGGCTCTTTATACGGAAGGAACCACTGCCTGAAGAACCTTTCTCCCAAAAACAGCCTCCGAAGAAGCAAAAGTGTCAAATTTGGAAAATTTGGAAAAAGTATGAAGAGAAGACCAAGTTGCAGCCTTGCAAATCTGTTCAACAGAAGCCTCATTCTTAAAGGCCCAAGTGGAAGCCACAGCTCTAGTAGAATGTGCTGTAATTCTTTCAGGAGGCTGCTGTCCAGCAGTCTCATAGGCTAACCGTATTATGCTACGAAGCCAAAAGGAGAGAGAGGTAGCCGAAGCTTTTTGACCTCTCCTCTGACCAGAACAAACGACAAACAGGGAAGACGTTTGTCGAAAATCCTTAGTTGCCTGTAGATAAAATTTCAGGGCACGGACTACATCTAGATTGTGTAGCAGACGTTCCTTTTTCGAAGAAGGATTAGGACACAAAGATGGAACCACAATCTCTTGATTGATATTCCTGTTAGTGACCACCTTAGGTAGGAACCCAGGTTTAGTACGCAGAACTACCTTGTCTGAATGAAAAATCAGATAAGGAGAATCACAATGTAAGGCAGATAACTCAGAGACTCTTCGAGCCGAGGAAATCGCCATTAAAGAACAGAACTTTCCAAAATAACAACTTGATATCAATGGAATGAAGGGGTTCAAACGGAACCCCCTGTAAAACATTAAGAACTAAGTTCAAACTCCATGGTGGAGCAACAGTTTTAAACACAGGCTTGATCCTAGCTAAAGCCTGACAAAAAGCTTGAACGTCCGGAACTTCTGACAGACGTTTGTGTAAAAGAATGGACAGAGCTGAAATCTGTCCCTTTAAGGAACTAGCGGATAAACCCTTTTCTAAACCTTCTTGTAGAAAAGACAATATCCTTGGAATCCTAACCTTACTCCATGAGTAACTCTTGGATTCGCACCAATATAAGTATTTGCGCCATATCTTATGGTAAATCTTTCTGGTAACAGGCTTCCTAGCCTGTATTAAGGTATCAATAACTGACTCAGAAAAAACACGTTTTGATAAAATCAAGCGTTCAATTTCCAAGCAGTCAGCTTCAGAGAAATTAGATTTTGATGTTTGAAGGGACCCTGGATCAGAAGGTCCTGTTTCAGAGGTAGCGACCAAGGTGGACAGGATGACATGTCCACTAGATCTGCATACCAAGTCCTGCGTGGCCATGCAGGCGCTATTAGAATCACTGATGCTCTCTCCTGTTTGATTCTGGCAATCAATCGAGGAAGCATCGGGAAGGGTGGAAACACATAAGCCATCCCGAAGGTCCAAGGTGCTGTCAAAGCATCTATCAGAACCGCTCCCGGATCCCTGGATCTGGACCCGTAACGAGGAAGCTTGGCGTTCTGTCGAGACGCCATGAGATCTATCTCTGGTTTGCCCCAACGTCGAAGTATTTGGGCAAAGACCTCCGGATGAAGTTCCCACTCCCCCGGATGAAAAGTCTGACGACTTAAGAAATCCGCCTCCCAGTTCTCCACTCCCGGGATGTGGATTGCTGACAGGTGGCAAGAGTGAGACTCTGCCCAGCGAATTATCTTTGATACTTCCATCATTGCTAGGGAGCTTCTTGTCCCTCCCTGATGGTTGATGTAAGCTACAGTCGTGATGTTGTCCGACTGAAACCTGATGAACCCCCGAGTTGTTAACTGGGGTCAAGCCAGAAGGGCATTGAGAACTGCTCTCAATTCCAGAATGTTTATTGGTAGGAGACTCTCCTCCTGATTCCATTGTCCCTGAGCCTTCAGAGAATTCCAGACAGCGCCCCAACCTAGTAGGCTGGCGTCTGTTGTTACAATTGTCCAGTCCGGCCTGCTGAATGGCATCACCCTGGACAGATGTGGCCGAGAAAGCCACCATAGAAGAGAATTTCTGGTCTCTTGATCCAGATTCAGAGTAGGGGACAAGTCTGAGTAATCCCCATTCCACTGACTTAGCATGCACAATTGCAGCGGTCTGAGATGTAGGCGTGCAAAGGGTACTATGTCCATTGCTGCTACCATTAAGCCGATCACCTCCATGCATTGAGCTACTGACGGGTGTTGAATGGAATGAAGGACACGGCATGCATTTTGAAGCTTTGTTAACCTGTCTTCTGTCAGGTAAATCTTCATTTCTCCAGAATCTATAAGAGTCCCCAAGAAGGGAACTCTTGTGAGTGGAAAGAGAGAACTCTTCTTTTCGTTCACCTTCCATCCATGCGACCTTAGAAATGCCAGTACTAACTCTGTATGAGACTTGGCAGTTTGAAAGCTTGTATCAGAATGTCGTCTAGGTACGGAGCTACCGCAATTCCTCGCGGTCTTAGTACCGCCAGAAGAGCACCCAGAACCTTTGTGAAGATTCTCGGAGCCGTAGCCAATCCGAATGGAAGAGCTACAAACTGGTAATGCCTGTCTAGAAAGGCAAACCTTAGATACCGGTAATGATCTTTGTGAATCGGTATGTGAAGGTAAGCATCCTTTAAATCCACTGTGGTCATGTACTGACCCTTTTGGATCATGGGTAAAATTGTCCGAATAGTTTCCATTTTGAACGATGGAACTCTTAGGAATTTGTTTAGGATCTTTAAATCCAAGATTGGCCTGAAAGTTCCCTCTTTTTTGGGAACCACAAACAGATTTGAGTAAAACCCTTGTCCTTGTTCCGACCGCGGAACCGGATGGATCACTCCCATTAATAAAAGATCTTGTACGCAGCGTAGAAACGCCTCTTTCTTTATTTGGTTTGTTGACAACCTTGACAGATGAAATCTCCCTCTTGGGGGAGAGAATTTGAAGTCTAGAAGGTATCCCTGAGATATGATCTCTAACGCCCAGGGATCCTGGACATCTCTTGCCCAAGCCTGGGCAAAGAGAGAAAGTCTGCCCCCCACTAGATCCGTTCCCGGATCGGGGGCCCTCGATTCATGCTGTCTTAGGGGCAGCAGCAGGTTTCCTGGCCTGCTTGCCCTTGTTCCAGGACTGGTTAGGTCTCCAGCCTTGTCTGTAGCGAGCAACAGCTCCTTCCTGTTTTGGTGCAGAGGAAGTTGATGCTGCTCCTGCTTTGAAATTACGAAAGGAACGAAAATTAGACTGTCTAGCCTTAGGTTTGGCTCTGTCTTGAGGCCGGGCATGGCCTTTACCTCCTGTAATGTCAGCGATAATTTCTTTCAACCCGGGCCCGAATAAGGTCTGCCCTTTGAAAGGTATATTAAGCAATTTAGATTTAGAAGTAACGTCAGCTGACCAGGATTTTAGCCACAGTGCTCTGCGTGCCTGAATGGCGAATCCGGAATTCTTAGCCGTAAGTTTAGTTAAATGTACTACGGCATCTGAAATAAATGAGTTAGCTAACTTAAGGGCTTTAAGCTTGTGTGTAATCTCATCTAATGGAGCTGATTCAAGTGTCTCTTCCAGAGACTCAAACCAAAATGCTGCTGCAGCCGTGACAGGCGCAATGCATGCAAGAGGTTGCAATATAAAACCTTGTTGAACAAACATTTTCTTAAGGTAACCCTCTAACTTTTTATCCATTGGATCTGAAAAGGCACAGCTATCCTCCACCGGGATAGTGGTACACTTAGCTAAAGTAGAAACTGCTCCCTCCACCTTAGGGACCGTTTGCCATAAGTCCCGTGTGGTGGCGTCTATTGGAAACATCTTTCTAAATATCGGAGGGGGTGAGAACGGCACACCGGGTCTATCCCACTCCTTAGTAACAATTTCAGTAAGTCTCTTAGGTATAGGAAAAACGTCAGTACTCGCCGGTACCACAAAATATTTATCCAACCTACACATTTTCTCTGGTATTGCAACTGTGTTACAATCATTCAGAGCCGCTAACACCTCCCCTAGTAATACACGGAGGTTTTCCAGCTTAAATTTGAAATATCTGAATCCAGTTTGTTTGGATCAGAACCGTCACCCGCAGAATGAAGCTCTCCGTCCTCATGTTCTGCAAATTGTGACGCAGTGTCTGACATGGCCCTAATATTATCAGCGCACTCTGTTCTCACCCCAGAGTGATCACGCTTACCTCTTAGTTCTGGTAATTTAGCCAAAACTTCAGTCATAACAGTAGCCATATCCTGTAATGTGATTTGTAATGGCCGCCCAGATGTACTCGGCGCTACAATATCACGCACCTCCCGAGCGGGAGATGCAGGTACTGACACGTGAGGCGAGTTAGTCTGCATAACTCTCCCCTCGTTGTTTGGTGAAATATGTTCAATTTGTACAGATTGACTTTTATTTAAAGTAGCATCAATACAGTTAGTACATAAATTTCTATTGGGCTCCACTTTGGCTTTAGCACATATAGCACAGATATCTTCCTCTGAATCAGACATGTTTAACACACTAGCAAATAAACTAGCAACTTGGAAATACTTTTCAAGTAATTTACTATAATATGAAAACGTACTGTGCCTATAAGAAGCACAGAAAAAGTTATGACAGTTGAAAATTAATAAACTGAAAAGTTATAGCATCAAATCTTTGTAAAAAACACAATTTTAGCAAAGGATTGCTCCCATTAGCAAAGGATAACTAACCCTGATAGCCTCCCCCTCACACATAACAGTGAGAGAGATCAGTAAACTGTCATAAATTAAATAAAACGACTGCCAAGTGGAAAAAAATAGTGCCCAAAACATTTTTTCACCCAGTACCTCAGAAAATTAAACGATTTTACATGCCAGCAAAAAACGTTTAACATTAATAAATTGAGTGTTATTAAAAAGCCTGTTGCTAGTCCCTGCAAATTAGGCTAAAGTTTTATGCATACAGTATAATTCCAGTGAAGTGCCATTCCCCAGAATACTGAAGTGTAAAATATACATACATGACAGCCTGATACCAGTTGCTGCTACTGCATTTAAGGCTGAGTTTACATTATATCGGTATGGCAGAATTTTCTCATCAATTCCATTGTCAGAAAATAATAAGCTGCTACATACCTCTTTGCAGATTAATCTGCCCGCTGTCCCCTGATCTGAAGTTTACCTCTCCTCAGATGGCCGAGAAACAGCAATATGATCTTAACTACTCCGGCTAAAATCATAGAAAAACTCAGGTAGATTCTTCTTCAAATTCTACCAGAGAAGGAATAACACACTCCGGTGCTATTATAAAATAACAAACTTTTGATTGAAGGTATGAAACTAAGTATAATCACCACAGTCCTCTCACACATCCTATCTATTCGTTGGGTGCAAGAGAATGACTGGTAATGGCAGTTAGGGGAGGAGCTATATAGCAGCTCTGCTGGGTGAATCCTCTTGCACTTCCTGTTGGGGAGGAGTTAATATCCCATAAGTAATGGATGATCCGTGGACTGGATACACTTAACAAGAGAAATAAAAAAATATTTACAAACATAAGAAAAATATTACAACAATTTTAAACTAATTACACCTACTCTAAGCCCCCTAATAAAATAACAAAGCCCCCCAAAATAAAAAAAATGCCCTACCCTATTCTAAATTACTAAAGTTCAAAGCTCTTTTACCTTACCAGCCCTGAACAGGGCCCTTTGCGGGGCATGCCCCAGAGAATTCAGCTCTTTTGCCTGTAAAAAAAAACATACAATACCCCCCCCCAACATTACAACCCACCACTCACATACCCCTAATATAACCCAAACCCCCTTAAATAAACCTAACACTAAGCCCCTGAAGATCATCCTACCTTGTCTTCACCATACCAGGTTCACCGATCCGTCCTGGCTCCAAAATCTTCATCCAACCCAAGCGGGGGCTGGCGATCCATCTTCCGGCGGCTGAAGAGGTCCAGAAGAGGGTCCAAAGTTTTCATCCTATCCGGGAAGAAGAGTAGATCCGGACCGGCAACCATCATCTTCCAAACGGCATCTTCTATCTTCATCCGATGAGGACCGGCTCCATCCTGAAGACCTCCACCGCGGACCCATCTTCATCCGGCGACGTCCAACTGAAGAATGACGGTTCCTTTAAGGGACGTCATCCAAGATGGCGTCCCTCAAATTCCGATTGGCTGATAGGATTCTATCAGCCAATCGGAATTAAGGTAGGAATATTCTGATTGGCTGATGGAATCAGCCAATCAGAATCAAGATCAATCCGATTGGCTGATCCAATCAGCCAATCAGATTGAGCTCGCATTCTAATGTCGCAAAATGTTTCTATTTATTGCGTCATTCTTGATGCAAATTTTTTTGCGCCCGTTGTGACACGAATTGTGTCCTGTTAGCGTTGGCGCCAAAAGTTTTTTTCTTAGCATTTGCGTCATCTTTGTTGCATCATTTTTGGCTCCAAAAATTTTGTTATATTAAGTCTCTCCCTCTTTTGCTCTCTGTTTTCATTTGTTACAGAGGGCTATGATATTTGCTTTTGTTTTTCATATAAGCATTTTTATTTCCCATTCCTGAAACTGCTATTTTGAGGAAATTGGATATTTTGTTTAAATGTTATTTTTTTCTTTACATTTTGCAAGATGTCTCAAACTGATCCTGCCTCTGATGTTACTGTAGGAACTATACTGCCTGTACACAATTTCTACATTTCTACCAAAGCTAAGTGTGTATTTTGTTTAATTAGCTGATTTTATTTCTTCAGCTTCAATATGTGGCACTTGTTATGTTTTATTATTCATACTGATAATGTTTCTATAGTACATATATATCTACTGTTTTACCTTTACAGTCTAATGTACATGATATTACTGTTGATATAAAGGATTATATTGCAAATAATTTAGAGAAGGCTATGACTGCTATTCCGCCTTCAAATTAACGTAAACGATCTCTCCTAACTTCTCATATATCTATGAAGTTTATAGTGATCAACAGCATACTGTAGTATTTCTGCTGATGTGGTTTTCTCTGACTCAGAGGATCCTATTTTAGAGATTAATTTTGTTAAATCTAACTTTTCAAATTGAATGTATTCATTCTTTATTAAGTAAGTATTGTTTACTTTGAGTATTGAGGAATCTAGTCCTCTTGATAAAAACAATAGCAAATGTTTGAATTCTGTTTTTTTGAAGCTTCTGAGGTAACTCTTGAAGTTTTTCTTATTCCAGATGCTATTTATCATATGTTTAGCAAGGATTCTAAACTTAGTGCTTCTTTTTACTTTTCTTCTAGGTTTAAAAAGCTATATCCTTTACTTATGGATAATTTAGTGTTTCTAGGTAAAAGTCCCTTATGGAGGGTCTATTTTATCTCTTGCCAAACATACTTCTATCCTATGGAAGATATTTCTTCTTTTAAGGATCCTTTAGATAGGAAGTTTGTTTCTTATCTTAAGAGAAGTATATTTACATATTGGCCATATTTTTTAACCTGCCATTTCTATGGCTAATGTTGCTGCTGTTACAACTTTTTTGCTTGGACAGTCAGATCTTGATTTGTCTAAGCATTGTTCTTTTTCTTCAACATGCTAATCATTTCATTTATGATGTTGTATTTTATGTCATTTTATCTGATATTAAACCTTTGTTTTAGCCATTTTTACTCTGATATGTTTATATTTAGATTACTATCTAATTATTTTAGGATAGTAATTTTTCTTTTTTTTTTCTATTGGATTTTATTATCTCCTCTATTACTGGGGGAAATCTTTTCTGTCCCAAGTTTAGAAATCTAAGCATAATTTTTTAAACTTCTAATTGTTTTTTTATTCCCCTAAGGCCTCTGGCTCTGATTTAGATATTTTTCAGAATTGTATTAAATTCCAAGCCTTAGTAAACTAATTTCAGCCTCTAAGACTGCATGAAGCTGCAATCTTTTATCCAGTTCTACTGATGGGGGGGGGGTAGATTGTTTTTATTTCAACACTTTACGACAATTTCTTTTCAAATCAGTGGATTCAGAATATTGTTTTTCTCAGGAGTATCGTTTAGGTTTCAGAATAAAAACCTCCCATGGGAAGATTATTTTCCATGTTATAACAAACTCTGTGAAGCTCAGGTTTTTCTGAAATGTGTTTCAGAGTTAGAGTTTTCTGGATCTGAAATTTTTATACCGTTTTTTAAGAGTCCCAGCTTTCAAGACTATTCTGCCTTTCTGTTTAGCAAGGTCCACAATAGACTTACAGGACACTTAATTTCTATTTTTTCAGACCACTATTGTTTTCTGAGATTCTAGATAAGCATTACCAATTTGTCGCCTGTCCTTTTGGGCTAGCGGCAGCTCAGAGATTCTTTTCAAAGATTCTTGATATTCTTCTATCTGTATTCAGAGAGCAGGGTATTGCGTTGTTTCTTTATTCGGATAATATTTGGTACTAGCTTTATTCTTTTCATTCAGCAGAATCTCACTTGAAACAACTAGTTTGGTTTCTTTAAGACATGGTTGGAGAATCAATTTACAATAGTGTTTTTTGATTAATTAGACAAGGGTCACCTCTTTAGGTTTCCAGATAAATTTTGGTATATATGGTTCTTTCTCTGTTAGACTAGAGATGAATGAAGTTAATTTTAGTTTGCCTAAAACCTCTATTATTTCCTTCAGTGGTTATGTGCATGGAAGTTTTAGGTCTCATGACTGCAGCATCAGGTGCGATCCTCTTTGCTTGTTTTTGTTTGAGGCCTATATAGCTTTGCATGTTGCACTATAGGTGCAGGGATTATTTTCAGATATCACAACTGTTATACTTAAAGGGCCATAATACCCAAATGTTTAAACACTTGAAAGTGATGCAGCATAGCTGTAAAAAGCTGACTAGAAAATATCACCTGAACATCTCTATGTAAAAAAGAAAGATATTTTACCTCAAAAGTTCCTCAGTAGCCACCTCCCATTGTAAAGGATTTGTAAGCAGCATATTAGTATGTCTGTCCCGGGACATCTGAAGGGATGAGCATCGTGCACTCTCATCTTATTTCACCAATCAGGTAAAGGAAGCTTACTATGAAATCTCATGAGAGTTAAGTCAAATCTCATGAGATCACAGTAAGAGTTCATGACCTCAGCACTGCTGATGCTGATTGGCTGCTGTTCATTTCTTCATTTTTTAAATTTTTTTACCTGCAGCTGGGAGCATGTGAAGTATAACTTTTTACACAGAACTTACTCTGGTGAGCTGAGGAAATTGTGAGGTAAAATATCTTCCTTTTTTACATAGAGATTCTCAGATGATATTTTCCTGTCAGCTTTTTATAGTTATACTGCATCAGTTTCAAGTGATTTAGCATATGAGTATTATGTCCCTTTAAAGCCCAACACTCTTTTCTCTCTGATTTGGTGGTTGGACTATCACCTTATTGTTTAGAGGCCTCATTTGTTCATCCTACCTGGTCTGTATTCTCAACAGATGCAGAGTCTCTGACAACACTAGGGGTTTGGAAACCTCAGGAGGTGAGGTTACCAATTAATATTTTAGAACTTCATGCTATTTTCAGGGCTCTTCAGGCATGGTCTCTATTGAAGATACAACTTTTACATTTGTTTTTAAACAGACAATATCACAACAGTGGCATATGTCAATCATTAAGGAGGGACTCACAGTCCTTCAGTTTTGGAGGAAGTATCTTGAATACTTTCTTGGATGGAATCCAACTCTTGTCTAATTTCTGCAATTCATATCCCAGGTATAGACAATTGGGAAGTGGATTATCTCGCCCGTCAGACTTTATATCCGGGGGAGTGCTCTCCATCCAGATGTGTTTTTTTCATCTTGTTCTGATGTGGGGTCTTCCAGCAATAGATCTGATGGTCTCTCATCTTAATGAGAAGCTTTTCAGATACCTTTCCAAGTCCAAGGATCCTCAGATGGAGATGGTGGATGCTCTAGCAGTTCCTTGGTTTTTACCAACCTGCTTACATTTTTCTGCCTCCGGTTCTATTTCCAAGGGTGATCTCTAAGATCATAATGGAACAATCTTATGTGTTTCTGATAGCACCAGCTTGGCCTCGCAGGTTGCGGCATGCGGACCTTGTCAGAATGTCCAGTTGCCAGCCTTGGCCACTTCCTTTACGGCCAGTCCTTCTGTTTCAGGGGCTGTTTTTTTCCATCAGGATCTCAAATCTCTAAATTTGAGGGCATGGAAATTGTACGCTTAATTGCTTAGTCATAGAGGTTTCTCTGACTCAGTTATTAGCACTATGATACAGGCTCATAAGTCTGTTTCAAGCAGAATTTATTTTCCGGGTTTGGAAAATCTATATTTCATGATGTTCAACTCATGGTTATTCTTGGCATTCTTTTAGAATTCCTAGGATTTTACAGTTTTGCTCTTTCTGTTTTATTTCATAGAAAGATTGCTAAACTTATTGATATTCTCTGTTTTGTCCAGGCTTTGATTTATATTAAACCTGTTTTTTAATCTATTTCTCCTCCTTGGAGTCTAAATTTTGATTTTGAAGATTGTACAGGCTCCTCCTTTTGAGCCAATGAGGCCTATTTATTAAATGTCTTGCGGACCTGATCCGACACTGACGATCAGGTCCGCAAGATATCGCTGAATGTGGAGTGCACAAGAGCTGCTGGTGCAACGCCGCCCCCTGCTGACTCAGGGGGGTGTTAATCAATCCGATCGTACTCGATCGGGTTGAATTCTGGCGAGGCTCTGAGCAGGCGGACAGGGTTATTGAGCAGCAGTCTTTGTGAGCACTGCTCCATAACTTGTGTTTCTGGTGAGTCTGAAGACTTGCCAGAAACACGGGCCGTCAAGCTCCATTCAGATCTTGATAGATAGGCCCCTTTTCATTCTCTGGACATTAAATTACTTTCTTTTGGCTATCTCTTCTGCTTGAAGAGTTTCTGTATTGTCTGCTCTCTTTTGTGAGTCTTGTTATCTGATTTTCCATAAAGATTAAGCTGTTTTGCAGACATCATTTAAATTGTTGCCTAAGTTGTGAATTCTAACAAACATCAATAGGGAAATTGTTGTTCCTTTTTTGTGTCCTAATCCTAAGAATATTCTTGAAGGGTTTTTACTTTCTTTGGATGTGGTAAGATCTTTGAAATATTATGTTGAGGCTACTTAAGATTTCAGAAAGACTTCTAGTCTGTTATTTTTTCTGACTCCAGGAAAAGTCAGAAAGCCTCTGTTATTTCTCTGTTTTTTTGGTTAAGGCTTTAGATTCACAAAGCTTATCTGGAGGTGGGGCAGTCTCCGCATCAGAGAATTACAGCTTATTCTACTAAATCATTTGCTACTTCTCAAGAATGAAGCTTCAGTTGATCAAATTTGCAAAGCTGCAACTTGGTCTTCTTTGCATACTTTTTCTAATTTTAACATATTTTTGTGTTTGCTTCTTCAGAAAGAAAAGGTTCTTCGGGCAGTTGCCTCAGCTTGATTCTAGTGCCTTTGATTTGAGTTTTGTTTGAATTTTTAAAGAAAAACTTAATTATTTTTTGGGATTGCCACTTACATGAAAGAAAACTTAATTTATGTAAGGACTTACCTGATAAATTCATTTATTTCATAGTGGCAAGAGTCCATGAGACCCACTCTATTTTTTGTGGTTATATTTTTTTGTATAAAGCACATAATTTTTTCCAATTCCTCTTTTTGTATGCTTTTTACTCCTTTTTATACACCTCACTTCTTAGCTATTTGTTAAACTAAGGTGTGTGGGTGGGGTGGGATGTGTATTTATAGGCATTTTGAGGTTTGGGAAACTTTGCCCCCTCCTGGTAGGAATGTATATCTCATACGTCACTAGCTCATGGACTCTTGCCACTATGAAAGAAATTAATTTATCAGTTCCTTCATAAATGATGTTATTCTGGCAAAAACTGCATGTAAACTGTAACTGCACCAAAAAGCTATATTAAATGGATATATTATCATGGTAGTGAACTCACCTATTTCAGCCACATCAGTACCAGTACCTATTTTTTGTTTTGGGTCATAAAAAATGCTTCCAACATTCCAACGTTGTTGAAAACATATGGAGATCTTATGTGTGAGAGGACACACATAATGGAAATCTTCATATGTAGTCAGGAGCATACATGAACACAGAAGATACAGATATGAAACACAGGGATATGAAACCCAAAATATTTCTTTCATGAGCATACAGTTTTAAGCAACTTTTTTATTTACTTCTATTATCAATTTTTCTATGTTCTCTTTGTTTCTTTGTTGAAAAGTTGGGACGTATGCTTAGGAGCTGACCCATTTCTGGAGCACTATATGGCAGCCATTTTGCAAGAATGTTATCCATTTGCAAGAACACTAGATGGCAGCACTATGTCCTGCCATATATTGCTCCAGACACCTACCTAGGTATCCCTTCAACAAAGAATACCATGGTAACTAAGCAAATTTAATAATAGAAGTAAATTGGACACTTTTTTTTTAAATTATGTGCTCTGTCTGAATCACAAAAGAAACGTTTTTGGTTTCATATCCCTTTAAATATACATACTAAGCACATTTTTCAACCACAACAAAACATTAATTATGCTTATAACAACAACAAACACACACACACTTTTTATTTTTTAAACACTTTTTTTTAATAGTTTACTGAGTGGCATATGTGAGATTGATGAGGGGAACAGAAGAAGGAGGTGAGTGAGGGGAGACTGTTTGCGGTCAGGACGAGTGAGATTAAAAGATAGCGTAAAGAAAAAAATGAGTCAATCAGAGACTATAGGCAACAGAGGGTGCTTCATAACTAGATGGTAAACTATTATTACTACTATTCTATATAACTATTATTATTCTATATAACTATTTATCTATTTAACTATTATACTACCAGTAGATATAAAAATTCCTACATTAAAAAGTTATATATTTTAAAAAGAGCTATTTTAATTTATAAGAGCACATTTTAGAAACAAAAAAACAACAACAAAACAATAGAATGTGCACTGAAATGCATTATGGTCAAATTCACATTTCTATTTCTTAAACTCCCCTTTCCATACAACATCAGGCTTCAAGGGTGTTGGGAAATGAAATGAATATTTGATAGTTTTCCCTGAAGGCAGTCAGGAAACAGACCATGGGGCCGATTTATCATAGCCCGAATGGGGCTAAATACCCCTGATTCCACGCGAGCCTTTAGGTTCACTGGAAACAGGAGTTAAGAAGCAGTGGTCTTAAGACCGCTGCTCCTTAACTTGTCCACCGCCTCTGAGGCTGCGGACATCAATCTGCCCGATCCTATACTATCGGGTTTATTGACAACACCCTGCTAGCGATCAATTGGCTGTGAATCTGCACGGGGCGGCATTGCACAAGCAATTCACCAGATACAGTGTATCATGTCCGCCAGACATTGATAAATCTGTATACTGAGCCTTTTTTCTGATAATACCCACAATTTACAAAAAATATTGAATATGACTTGCCAACCTTGCCAGCCAAAGAATAGACCGGTTAGCTCTAATTCATACTTTAAGATTTCATATAAATCAAGGAGACTTTGACATATTAGTTGAAATCATCTTCACAATCTCTACATTCCTCAATCCTTAAAGCACAACCCTATGTAACATATTCTAATAACGCTAGGTCTTTTCTCTAATTTCTAATTCATTTCTTTTACCTGTCTGGGTTTAAAATCAAGATTTCTCTCCTTCTCCCCATGTACCTGATGATCTAAAGATCTCTGCTCTGGCCAGATGATCTAAGATGTCTCATCTGTACTGCAAATTTCCTAAAATAATATTACAAAGGCAAATTTTAGATTAAGAGCTGTTTATCTCGCTATTCAGAATTCTGGATGTGAAGGAGAGACATCTGCATTACAATATAATGCTTAAAAACCCTCCAAAGATTTTGCTTGATTTTTTTTCCATCATAGGGAGTTTTTCATCATCACACCCCATGTGTTTCCCTATCATGCTAAACCTCCCTGTCACAGGCTGCTACTCCCTACCCTGCTCAGCCTCCCTCTCACAGGCTGCTACTCAATATCCTGCTCAGCCTCCCTCACTCTCCCAGGCTGTGACTCCCTATTATGCTCAGCCTCCCTCACTCTCACAGACTGTAACTCCATATCCTGCTCAGCCTCCCTCACTGTCATAGGCTGCAACTCCCTATACTGCTCAGCCTCCCTCACTGTCATAGGCTGCTACTCCCTATCCTGCTCAGCCTCCCTCACTGTCATAGGCTGCAACTCCCTATACTGCTCAGCCTCCTTCACAGGGTGCTACTCCCTATACTGCTCAGCCTCCCTCAGTGTTATAGGCTGCTACTCAGTATCCTGCTCAGCGTCCCTCCCTCTAAAAGGCTGCTACTCCCTATCTTTTATAGCCTCCATTACTCTCACAGGATGCTAATCCTTATCCTGCTCAGCCTCCCTCACTCTCACAGGCTGCTTCTCCCTATCCTGCTCAGCCTCCCTCACTCTCACAGGCTGCTACTCTCTATCTTGATCAGCCTCTCCCACTCTCACAGGCTGCTACTATCTATCCTGCTCAGCCTACTTCACTCTCACAGAGTGCTACTCCCTATCCTGCTTAGCCTCCCTCAGTCTCACAGGCTGCTACTTCCTATCCTGCTCAGCCTCCCTTACTGTCACAGGCTGCTACTCCCTATCCTGCTAAGCCTCCCTCCGTCTCACAGGCTGCTACTCTCTATCCTGCTCAGCCTCCCTCACTCTCACAGGCTGTGACTCCCTATCCGGCTCAGCCTCCCTCACTCTCAGAGGCTGCTACTTCTTATCCTGCTAAGCCTCCCTCACTCTCACAGGCTGCCACTCCTTATCCTGCTCAGCCTCCCTCCTTCTCACAGGCTGTGACTCCCTATCCTGCTCAGCCTCCACCACTCTCACAGGCTGCAACTCCCTATCCTGATCAGCCTCCCTCCCTCTCACAGGCTACTGCTCCCTATCCTGTTCAGCCTCCCTCACTCTCATAGGATACTACTCCCTATCCTGTTCAGCCTACCTCACTGTCACAGGCTGCTACTCCCTATCCTACTCAGCCTCCCTCACTCTCACAGGCTACTACTCCCTATCCTACTCAGCCTCCCTCACTCTCACAGGCTACTACTCCCTATCCTGTTCAGCCTCCCTCACTCTCACAGGCTGCTACTCCCTATCCTGCTCATCCTCCCTCACTCTTACAGGCTGCTACTCTTTATCCTGCTCAGCCTCCCTCACTCTCACAGGCTGCTACTCCCTATCCTACTCAGCCTCCCTCCCTCTCACAGGCTGCTACTTCCTATCCTGCTCAGCCTCCCTCCTTCTCACAGGCTGTGACTCCCTATCCTGCTCAGCCTCCCTCACTCTCACAGGCTGCTACTTCCTATCCTGCTCAACCTCCCTCACTCTAACAGGCTGCTACTCCCTATCCTACTCAGCCTCCCTCCCTCTCACAGGCTGCTACTTCCTATACTGCTCAGCATCCCTCCTTCTCACAGGCTATGACTCCCTATCCTACTCAGCCTCCCTCACTCTCAGAGGCTGCTACTCCCTATCCTACTCAGCCTCCCTCACTCTCACAGGCTGCTACTCCCTATCCTGCTCAGCCTCCCTCACTCTCACAGGCTGCTACTCCCTATCCTACTCAGCCTCCCTCACTCTCACAGGCTGCTACTCCCTATCCTGCTCAGCCTCCCTCACTCTTACAGGCTGCTACTTCCTATCCTGCTCAGCCTCTCTCATTCTCACAGGCTGCAATTCCCTATCCTGCTCAGCCTCCCTCACTCTCACAGGCTGCTACTCCCTATCTTGCCCAGCCTCCCTCCTTCTCACAGACTGTGACTCCCTATCCTGCTGAGCCTCCCTCACTCTCACAGGCTGCAACTCCCTATCCTGTTCAGCCTCCCTCACTCTCACAGGCTGCTACTCGCTATCCTGCTCATCCTCCCTCACTCTCACAGGCTGCTACTCCTTATCCTGCTCAGCCTCCCTCACTCTCACATGCTGCTACTCCCTATCCTACTCAGCCTCCCTCACTCTCACAGGCTGCTACTGCCTATCCTACTCAGCCTCCCTCAATCTCACAGGCAGTGACTCCCTATCCTGCTCAGCCTCCCTCACTCTCACAGGCTGGTACTGCCTAACCTACTCAGCCTCCCTCACTCTCACAGGTTGCTACTCTCTATCCTACTCAGACTCCCTCCCTCACTCTCAAAGACTGCTACTCCCTATCCTGCTCATCCTCCCTCACTCTCACAGGCTGCTACTCCCTATCCTGCTCAGCCTCCCTCACTCTCAGAGGCTGCTACTGCCTATCCTACTCAGCCTCCCTCACTTTCATAGGCAGTGACTCCCTATCCTGCTCAGCCTCCCTCACTCTCACAGGCTGCTACTCTCTATCCTACTCAGCCTCCCTCCCTCACTCTCACAGGCTGCTACTCTCTTTCCTGCTCAGTCTCCCTCACTCTCACATGCTGTTACTTCTTATCCTGCTCAGCCTCTCTCACTCTCAAAGGCTGCTACTGCCTATCCTACTCAGCTTCCCTCACTCTCACAGGCTGCTACTGCCTATCCTACTCAGCCTCCCTCACTCTCACAGGCAGTGACTCCCTATCCTGCTCAGCCTCCCTCACTCTCACAGGCTGCTACTCTCTATCCTACTCAGCCTCCCTCCCTCCCTCTCAAAAGCTGCTACTTCCTATCCTGCTCATCCTCCCTCACTCTCACAGGCTACTACTCCCTATCCTGCTCAGCCTCCCTCACTCTCACAGGCTGCTACTCTCTATCCTGCTCAGCCTCTCTTTACTCTCACAGGCTGCTACTCCCTATCCTGCTCAGCCTCCCTCACTCTAAAAGGCTGCTACTCTCTATCCTACTCAGCCTCCCTCTCTCTCACAGGCTGCTACTCCCTATCCTGATCAGCCTCCCTCACTCTCACAGACTGCTACTCTCTATCCTGCTCAGCCTCTCTTTACTCTCACAGGCTACTACTCCCTATCCTGCTCAGCCTCCCTCACTCTCACAGGCTGCTACTCCCTATCCTGCTCAGCCTCCCTCACTCTCACAGGCTGCTACTCCCTATCCTGCTCAGCCTCCCTCACTCTCACAGGCTGCTGCTCCCTATCCTGCTCAGCCTCCCTCACTCTCACAGGCTGCTGCTACTCCCTATCCTGCTCAGCCTCCCTCACTCTCACAGGCTACTACTCCCTATCCTGCTCAGCCTCCCTCACTCTCACAGTCTGCTGCTCCCTATCCTGCTCAGCCTCCCTCACTCTCACAGGCTGCTACTACTACCTATCCTGCTCAGACTCCCTCACTCTCACAGGCTGTGACTCCCTATCCTGCTCAGCCTCCCTCACTCTCACAGGCTGCTGCTACTCCCTATCCTGCTCAGCCTCCCTCACTCTCACAGGTTGCTGCTACTCCCTATCCTGCTCAGCCTCCCTCACTCTCACAGGTTGCTGCTACTCCCTATCCTGCTCAGCCTCCCTCACTCTCACAGGCAGTGACTCCCTATCCTGCTCAGCCTCCCTCACTCTCACAGGCTGCATTTCCCTATACTGCTCAGCCTCCCTCACTGACACAGGCTGCTACTCCCAATCCTGCTCAGCCTCCCTCACTGTCACAGGCTTCTACTTCCTATCCTGCTCAGCTTTTCTCACTCTAACAATTGGAAAGGTTTCCTGATTTGTCATACAGAAAAAGTTTTATTGCCATTTAAGGGCCAGATTACGATTTGAGCCCAAAATATTGCTTAAGCTAAAGTGATATATACGCTCAACAGAGTAATGCCAGCACACGATCATGTGCGCTGGTATTACAAGTTAAGTGCAATGCGAACTCAACTTCACGTTCACATTGCAAGGAAGCATTGCGCTCATGAGAGCACTCTTCCATAGGATCCAATGGGATCTTCGTTCTGATGTTGTCATACACGGCACAGAATCTAAGCGCAGTGAAGGGAATAAGTAATGCAGCGATGGGCAGCAATTTTAAATATACATGTATATCTATACTTACATATACACATATTAACACATACATATATATGTACAGTATATAAGCATATACATATATATTCATAGGGAACACACAGTTCTCATAGACTGCAATGTTTTTTCTAACACCCCACACCCGCCAACTTTTAACCCCTTAAAACTGCCTAGTGCAGTATTTTTTTTATGAAAAAAATGCTACTTTTTTCATAAAAAAATAAAAGACCCTCTATTTTGGTGCATTTGGGGCACTTTTAAAAAAATAACCAGTGATCTAATCTCTGGTTAATTTTCTGAGCACTAATTGCTACTCCGAGCTTGCGGTAGCAATAACCAGCCACTTGTAATGGCTGGTTATTTATAGCGGCCGCATACAGGAAAATGTGCCCATTTGCTGGTGAGATAAATTAGCGCTCCACTTGTAATCTAGCCCTAAATATATTTATCTAGAAACTTTAAAAAAATATGTCCAAGCTTGATATTTTCCTTGATTAGATAATATTATTATTCATGTAATACATCCAGCGCTATTATAAACAAACAATCCCATAATGATCAGTGACGTTGTGGTTGTTAAGGAGTTAATATACTTTATAACCTTTAGACCTCTACATTTCTGACTGTTTCTATGCTTCTGCTGGCTTCGTCTTATTTTATTGCATTTCATCAGCTTTTCACAGCCAGACAGTTTTAGATCATGTGTGCCATATAGATAAAATTGTGCTCAATCCTGTGGAGCAATTTAGGAAACCAGCACTAATTGGCAAAATGCAAGTTCGTAAATAGCACTGAGATAAGGGGCGGTCTGCAGATGCTTAGATACAAGGTAATCACAGAGGTAAAAAGTATATTAAACAGTGTTGGTTATGCAAAAATGGGGAATGGGTAATAAAGGGATCATCTATCTTTTTAAACAATGAACTTTTTGGGGTAGACTGCCCCTCTAAATGAATAGGTATTAAAATCACTGCAAAATGCATGAGTTTAGTAGGTACTAAAAGATATTATCTAGGACAGACTAGGAAATTAGTACAAAACCACCATTAATAAGAATAGCAATAAAAGAAAGTAAAAACATTACATTTATTAACCAGAAAGTGAAAATGACTTGCATAATACAGTTGCTGCAAAGTTTCCATCAATACGGAAAAAATGCACAACCACAATGTATTTGACTTAAGGATAGATTAGTTTATTTTGTCCGAGGCTTATTAAAAGCAAAGCATTCCATAAGTTTCCATTAATTTTTGCTGTATTGAAATAGAATTCCTTAGAAATTGTCCATGACACATATGCATGCCATCAGTTCATTATGATTTATGTTATTATAGCAAATACCAAAGGAATTAAAAGAGATTACCCCATTGTAAAATGTTTACAAAGAAGGAACATCTGTCGTGTTTGGACTTAGAAATAGACAACAAGTCCTCACGAGAAGAATGTAGTTGCTGATTTCGAGCATTGTATCATCTTCACTGGCAAACAAATGCAAACCTCTTAACTCTGTCTTTCCATGAGTGTTATCCATATGTCTCCATTAGCAAACTGTGCACAAAGGGAGCAAAATGTCACAAAGATATTAACTTCATACCACTTTTTAACATAATAAAAGGAGGGATTAGCTATTAAGACAGTTGTAACTTGCACTGGTTATCAAACCTTTGTAATTGCAGGAATGATTGAAATCAACAAGTAGACAACATATCTTCTGAATATGACCTACTGCTCTTAGCAGTATTTGTCATTGTAAGATGTGTAATTATTTTATCAGAATTGGATTTTCCATCCCTTTTTTTATAAAATGTTTTAAGTGGAATTCTATATTGCTCTAAAATAAGTTTAGAACGAATATAAATTGAGATATTTTAAGAGAGAGAAAATAATTTCAATATGGGCAATGTTGGGAATAACCATGAAGCATAATCATGAAGGGCTATTGTGCATCTAATTATACACCATCTCCTAATATTTACTTGTGCGCTCTGCTATCTATGCTCTTCAAGTACCTATTATAGATATATCTATATTCTAAAACTTTGTATTGAAATGTTCAGACCAAATAAGAATAATTTTATATTTTCTTAAAAAAATTCATATAGGGCCAGATAACAAGTGGAGTGAGCTTACGTGAGCATGATATTTGCGCTCCACTCAGTAATACTAGAGCACGCAATGCCTAACGTTCGCATTGCAGGGAAGCTTTTAAAACAAAAAATCTGGTGTTGACTGTGCCTTTAAGCCATAACTTTCAACTTGTAATATGAACAATATTTAGCTATTGATAGTATAGGTCATACCTGTGAAATAAAACCTTTAAAACCCTTTAAAAAAAACCCCACCCCAATATAAAAAAGCCTAATCTAAAATAAACTACCAAGGGCCCTTAAAAGGGCCTTTTGTGGGGCATTGCCCTAAGTTAAACAGTTCTTTTGCAACAAAAACAAACACCCCCTAACAGTATACATAACCCACCCCCCAAACTACCAAGGACCCTTAAAAGGGCCTTTTGGGGGGCCCTTGGTAGTTTATTTTAGCTCTTTTACTGCCCAAACCCTAATAATCTAAAAATAAAACCCACCCAAAAAAACGATCCACTTACAACTTTTGAAGTCCCGCTTGAACGATCTTTATCCTGATGGAGAAGTCCTCATCCAGTCGGTGAGAAGTCCTCATCCAAGCGGCGAGAGGTCTTCATCCAGACGGCTTCTTCAATCTTTATCCAGGCGGCATCTTCTATCGTGATCCTGGCGGCGTGGAGCGGGTCCATCCTGAAGACATCCGGCGTGAAGCATCCTCTTCATACGGTTGCCGCCATATACTGAATCTTCAATGCAAGGTACGCGATTCAAAATTGCGTCCCTTGCATTCCTATTGGCTGAAAATTTTGAATCAGCCAATAGAATGAGAGCTGCTAAAATCCTATTGGCTGATTTGAACAGCCAATAGGATTTAAGCAGCTCTCATTCTATTGACTGATTCATCATCCAATAGAATTAGAGCTGCTTAAATCCTATTGGCTGATTTGAACAGCCAATAGGATTTTAGCAGTTCTCATTCTATTGGCTGATTCAAATCTTTCAGCCAATAGGAATGCAAGGGACGCCATTTTGAATTGCGTACCTTTTTTTTGTAATTTAGTAACCTTTAATTTTTTTATAATTTAGTAATTTTTATTAATGTTTAATAGTAGATTTAAATAATTTTAGTAGGGTTAGTTTTTATTTATATGTAATTTAGTTTATTTAATTGGTAGTTTAATTTAATTGTAGGATAATAGTTAGGGTAGGTTAGTTTATTTTAGTTCTACAGTATAGTTTATTTTAATTCTACAGGTAAGCTTAAATTTATTTTAAGATAGGGATGTTGTAATTTTAATTTAAAGTTAGCAGGTTGTTAGGTTTAGGGGTTAATAGCTTAATTTAGTTTATGGCGATGTGGGAGGCTGACGGTTTAGGGGTTAATAGGTTTAGTTAGTGGTAGTGATGTGGGAGGCCAGAGGTTTAGGGGTTAATAAGTTTATTTAGTGGTGGCGGGGTCCAGGAGTGACGGAATAGGGGTTAACTTTATTTATGTTGCAGTGATGTTGGGGAGCGGCGGAATAGGGGTTAATAACATTATGTAGGTGGCGGCAATGTCTGGGCGGCAGATTAGGGGTGTTTAGACTCGGGGTTTATGTTAGGGTGTTAGGTGTAAACGTAACTTGTTTTCAACCATATAAATCAATGGGATATCTGGCAGCATAGAACATAAGCTTTCGCTGCTTTCAGACTTCCATTGATTTCTATAGCATCCGCGGCCTCCGGATTGAAAACCAGGTACGCTGGGCGTGAATAGCCACAAGCGTACCTGTTAGAAATTTGATAAATGGGAAAAAGTATAAGATAGAGCCAAATGTGTATTCGGAACATCTGTAATGACGTAAGCATCGATCTGCGTCGGATTGAGACTGGCGGATCGTATGTTACGTCACAAATTTGAACTTTTGCCGGTCTGTAGGCTTTGATAACTAGGTCGGATCAATCTCACAACAATTGTGAGACGTAATTCCGGCATATTTGCGGTTGACGGCTTGCTAAATATCCCCCTATATCCGTTTGATTTTATATATATATATATATATATATATATATATATATATATATATATATATATATATATATATATATATATATATATATATATATATATATATATATATATACATGATAACAGGTGATACTTTTAGACATCCATATAGGACACAACAATATTCTATAAGATATAGATTAACATGCACTTCAGACTTTGTTGTTTATATTATCATTTGTCCATGTGGGAGTTACTATGTTAGCAATACCTGTTCTTCTTTCAGGGAATGTCTTGCCAACCACAAAAGTGCCATCAGGGCAGCCTATAAAAATAATGAAAGTGATCAACCTGTAACACGCCACTTTTTAGAACATGGCCATACCATCACCATGCTAAGAACTATGCTGATAGACAGGGTTCCACCCCTTAAAAAGGTGGTAACAGAGATGGAGAGCTTTTAAAGAGAGAGGCACGGTGGATACACGGTCTTGGTACTATGTATCCAAAAGGTCTCAACACCCAATTAGACTTATATCTGTTCTATTAATTACCCATTTAATTGTCAGTTGCTTGTTTATTTATTTGTTGTACCATTGAGTCCCTAGGGACTGGCATGTCATTGCTCAGGTAGCATTATATAGATGCCCTATTATTATCATGGTTTATTTGATCTTTTATCACTCATTGGGTTTATCTCTTTATCTGCCAAATCAGCCCTCTTTTATTTTGATCACCATCTCTGCTCTGAGTCTAGATTTTGAAGAATTTGTATCAGTTGTAGTACACATTGTATTCCCTTGCCATATTATGATATTGACATCATTAAGGTATCTGCAATACTTTCATATAAGTATGTTAATATTATTTCATGACCCTGGTCCTGCGTGTATCATACATAGCATCAATATTGTCTGTCATATATTTGATGGCGATCCCAATATTATTGTACTTCCCTGGTTCCCTGTATGCTTGTCATACCTTTGTTCAATCCCTCCAATTATTTGACCTCATACGCAATGATGTCAACCTGTCAACGGGTGTTTTAAACTGCGTTCGCTAGCACACATACACATTTCTATCCGGGATGGCGGCATAGGAAGCTGCAATTTCTAACAAGCGAAGGTAGATATGTTGTTTGTATGCTTTATCCATTGTTGAATTTCAGTTCTTATATTAATATCGGTGTCTGGCTTATTACACGTGAACATGTAACAGTGTTGTTGACAGTCAATATTGCCTTGTGTAAACGCTGTCACAGTATTGAGTGTAACATGTTTAGCAGACTAATGATACATTGTATAACCTTGCCCCGGCTCTCTCGCAAAGACTTGGATTGATTTATTTTGGTTACAAATAGTAACGCTAATATCATGTTTGTGGTGCAGCATGGTTTTGATCCGTTTAACATTGTCTAAGCGTATATGAGATTGCTTCTCAAAACATAACATTTGCATACACAATATGCTGTTCTGTTGGAAAATATTTTATTAGCATTTTTTATGCATTTTAAATTTGAAATTCAAATTAAAGCTAAGGTATATATTAATTTATTTTAGTTCAATGGGATGTTGGTGGGTGAGCATTCTGTGTTTTGTTTATCACTCTTTAATATATTTTATTCATTTGTAGATTGTCTGGAAAAAGGCTGACTGTACCAGCCGAAATGTCGACCTGTATGGGGTTTGATTCATTTATATAAAGGAAATTATGTGTTGATGGAAAGACCCATGAGTGCCTCCTGTTAACCTGAATTTATGTTTAAAAATTTAGGAGTCACGTGGGCAACTTAACAACCTTACAGGAGTGAGTGCATATTGTGGATGTACAATATATATTATTATTATTATACTTTATTTATTAAGCGCCAACATATTCCGCAGCGCTGTCCATGAATACAATTCATTTAAATAAAACAATACAAGACTTGTAAGATACAGGACAAAATTTACAAACACATACAGGAGGAATTGAGGGCCCTATTCCCGTGGGAACTTACAATCTAGAAGGGTAGGAGGTTGGGAAACAGGAGGTGAGGACTGCAAGATTGAGAAGGATGTTAATACAGAGTTAGATGAGGAAAATGTTAGGTAAGTGAAATTAATTTATTATTGAGTTGGGTGGTAGGCTTCCCTGAACAGAAAAGTCTTCAGAGAGCATTTAAAGGAAGAAAGATTAGGGAAAAGCCTGACAGCACGAGGGAGAGTGTTCCAGAGGGTAGGTGCTGCATGATAGAAGTCCTGCAGTCTAGCATGAGAGGAGCTGATAGTTGCGGATGGAAGGAGCAGGTCATTGTTGGATCTTAGTGGACGGGCTGGAGTATACTTGTGTATTAGAGAGGATAGGTAGAGGGGAGCGGCGTTGGTGAGAGTTTTGTATGTAAGGGTGAGAATTTTGAATTTAATTCTGCTGTGAATGGGGAGCCAATGAAGGGACACACAGAGAGGTGCAGCAGATACAGATCGACGGGAAATGTGGATCAGCCTGGCAGAGGCATTTAGGATGGATTGAAGGGGGGAGAGGTGGGAAAGAGGAAGGCCAGCGAGTAGGTTGTTGCAGTAGTCAAGTCGGGAGATAACAAGGGAGTGGATTATTTGCTTTGTGGTGTCAGCGCTCAGAAAAGGGCGAATTTTAGAAATATTGCGTAGATGATTGCGGCAGGATGTAGAAAGCAATTGGATATGGGGGATGAAGGATAAGTTTGAGTCAAGTGTGACTCCGAGGCAGCGGACTTGGGGTGATGGGGAAATGGTGATGCCGTCAACAGGGATAGAGAAGTCAGATATATAATTATTAGCTCTTGCAGATGCCCAGTAGCGGCTATATTTCTTCTAATTGCATGCCTTTATCTGAAATTTGAAAGTTTAATTTTTACTGTAGAGTATACTGGATGGAAACTAAATCTGGGTTTTCGGTGCACTTTATTTATTTTTTTTATTAACTTTTCCACTCTTTAAACTTTTCAGTTTCATGTTAAACTTCATATTCTAAAGATGTCAAGTTACTGATCCTAGAGATTCCCAGTTTGCATAAACCTTTAGAAAATCATAGAGGTCAAGAGGATCGTTGTCTGCCAAGAAATTCTTATCTGACATATGTTACAAAACATCGACAACAAAATGCCATAAAACATTTTATTAAACTATTCACCAGGCATTTTGCACTAAATATTTATTGCAATAGTAAACAAAAAAAAAAAAGATATTGGATTAATTGCATATATTTCTTTATATTTCTATATGAGAGAGCAGCAGATATTGCATATATTTCTTTATATTTCTATATGAGAGAGCAGCAGATATTGCATATATTTCTTTATATTTCTATATGAGCGAGCAGCAGATATTGCATATATTTCTTTATATTTCTATATGAGCGAGCAGCAGATATTGCATATATTTCTTTATATTTCTATATGAGCGAGCAGCAGATATTGCATATATTTCTTTATATTTCTATATGAGCGAGCAGCAGATATTGCATATATTTCTTTATATTTCTATATGAGAGAGCAGCAGATAAAGATGTTAAAAATAGCATGTGTTGGTTCAAATAAAGTGTTTGATTTTTTTTAACTCTTTCAGTGCTGAACAACTTCATACCCCTGTTGTAGAGTTATTTTTATTTGTTTGATATTTATTGGTACATACAAAACACCCTTTACACATTTTTTTTTAACAGTCCAATCATTTTTAGAAATTACCTTTATTTTTCTGAAATATGGGAAAATGGCCATCATATGAATTGCAATAAAAAAATAAGAAAAAAAATAATAAAAAATACACCTTTTTAAAATGAATGTGTGTTGTGTGTTTGTTTGTGTGTTATATGTTGTTGTTAGGTAATATGGACTCCTTAGTAGCCACTGCCCCATACAGTAAATACATTTGGTTGATGATTACTATATTTATGGCAATTACCTACTAATCACAGACAGCTAGATTACTAGTTGTGCTTTACGGTTTTAGCGCTGAAAAAATAGCCATTTCAGTGTAAAAACAGTAACGCAGCAATTACGAGTCTTGTCAGTATAGCTATACCGCAAGCATTTTAGCCTGTAACGCAATGTCAGTCCCACACTCAAAAAAATTACGTTTTTGCATGGGATTTTCATAGCACCGGTATTACAGGTTGTGCGGTGAAACTAAAAAGCTTGCTATTTAAGAGCAGTAGTTATGAGTTTTGCGCCACAAAATTGTCTCACAAAACCCATTACTAAAGTGTTACAAAGTACACTAATACCCATAAACTACCTATTAACCCCTAAACCACAGCCCTCCCGCTATATTAAAAAATAGCCATTTCAGCGTAAAAACAGTAATGCAGCAATTACGAGTCTCGTCAGTATAGCTATACCGCAAGCATTTTAGCCTGTAACGCAACGTCAGTCCCGCACTCAAAAAATTACGCTTTTGCATGGGATTTTCATAGCGCCGGTATTACTGGTTTTGTGGTGAGACTAAAAGCTTGCTATTTAAGAGCAGTAGTTATGAGTTTTGCGCCACAAAATTGTCTCACAAAACTCATAACTAAAGTGTTACAAAGTACACTAACACCCATAAACTACCTATTAACCCCTAAACCGCAGCTCTCCCGCATCACAAACACTATATTAAACTTATTAACCCCTAATCTGCCGCCCACCCACATTGCGGCTATTAAATAAACCTATTAACCCCTATTCCGCCCCCTCCCGCATCGCAAACACTATTTAAAACTTATTAACCCCTATTCCGAAGCTCCCTGACACTGCCGCCACTATAATAAAGCTATTAACCCCTATTCCGCCACTCCCCGACACTGCAGCCAATATAATAAAGCTATTAACCCCTATTCCGCCACTCCCTGACATCGCCGCCACTATAATAAAATTATTAACCCTGTATTCCGCCGCTCCCCGACATTGCCGCCACTATTAAAAGTTATTAACCCCTAAATCCTCTGACCTCAAACATCACTGCCACTAAATAAACCTATTAAGTCCTAAACCGCCAGCCCCCCACATTGTAAAAAACTAAATTAAACTATTAACCCCTAAACCTAACAACCCCCTAACTTTAAATTAAAATTATAATATCCCCATCTTAAAATAAATAAAAACTTACCTGTGAAATAAAAAAAACCTAAGTTTAAACTAACAATTAACCTAACATAACTATTATACTAAACTATTATACTAAAATTAAAATAACTACCAATTAAAATAACTAAATTACACATTTAAAAAAATCTAACACTACTAAAAAAAATGTAATTTTAAAATTACAAAAAATAAAAAAATACTAAATTACAAAAAATAACAAACACTAAATTATGAAAAATAGCAAACGAAATTATAAAAAATAAAAACAATTACACCTAATCTAATAGCACTATAAAAATATAAAAGCCCCCGCAAAATACCCCCCCTAGCCTACAATAAACTACCAATAGCCCCTAAAAGGGCCTTTTGTAGGGCATTGCCCTACAGAAATCAGCTCTTTTACCTGAAAAAAATACAACCCCCCCCCAACAGTAAAACCAACCACCCAACCAACCCCCCAAAATAAAAAACCTAACTCTAACAAAAACCTAAGATACCCATTGCCCTGAAGGCGGTGTCTTCTATCTTCATCCCGGTGGCACGGAGCGGATCCATCCTTGAAGACATCTGGCGCGGAGCGTCCTCTTCATACGATCACTGACGTACACTGAATCTATTCAAATCAGTCAATAGAATTTCAGTAGCTCTCATCCAATTGGCTGATTTGAACAGCCAATAGGATTTCAGTAGCTCTCATCCTAATGGCTGATTTGAATTTCAATAATCAAATCAGCCATTAGGAATGCAAGGGACGCCATTTTGAAAAGGCTTATCCCGTGACGGATGTTTTCAAGGATGGACCCGCTCCGCGCTGCCGGGACAAATATAGAAGACGCCGCAGGGATGAAGATAAAAGACGCCACCTGGATGAAGATAGAAGTCGCTGCCTGGATGAAGATTTCTCGCCGCATGGATGTCCGGACTTCAGAAACTGTGAGTAGATCTTCGGGAGTTAGTGTTAGGGTTCTTTTAAAGCTTTTTGGGTGGGTTTTTTTTTAGATTAGGATTAGGGCTTTATGTAAAAGAGCTGCATGCCCTTTTAAGGGCAATGCCCACACAAATGCCCTTTTCAGGGCAATGGGTAGCTTAGGTTTTTGTTAGTGTTAGGTTTTTTTATTTTTTGGGTTGTTTGGGTGGTGGGTTTTACTGTTGGGGAGGTCTTTGTATTTTTTTCAGGTAAAAGAGCTGATTTCTTTAGGGCAATGCCATATAAAAGGCCCTTTAAGGGCTATTGGTAGTTTAGTGTAGGCTAGGGGGTGTTTTTATTTTGGGAGCTTTTTTATTTTTATAGGGCTATTAGATTAGGTGTAATTGCTTTTATTTTTGATAATTTCATTTGTTATTTTTCGTAATTTAGTGTTTGTTATTTTTTGTAATTTTGTATTATTTGAAATTTTAGACTAAAATTTAGTGTTTTTTTAAATGTGTAATTTAGATTTTTTAATTGGTAATTATTTTAATTTTAGTATAATAGTTATGTTAGGTTAATTGTTAGTTTAAACTTAGTTTTTTTAATTTCACAGGTAAGTTTTTATTTATTTTAAGATAGGGATATTGTAATTTTAATTTAAAGTTAAAAGTTTAATTTAGTTTAATTTAGTTTTTTGTGATGTGGGGGGCTGGTGGTTTAAGGGTTAATAGGTTTATTTAATGGCGGTGAAGTGGGAGGCCAGAGGTTTAGGGTTAATAACTTTATTTAGTGGCGGCGATGTTGGGGTGCAGGGGAAAAGGGGTTAATAACTTTTATTAATGGCAGCGATGTCGGAAGCAGGAGATTATGAGTCAATAACTTTATTTAGGTGTCGGCAATGCCAGGGGCAGCAGATTAGGGGTATTTAGACTAAGGGTTTATGTTAAGGTGTTAGGTTTAAACGTAACTTTCTTTTCCCCATAGACATCAATGGGGTTGCGTTACGGAGCTTTTCATTCCGTGCTGTAGGTGTTTTTTTCTCACACTCTCTCCCCATTGATGTGTATGGGGGAACGAGTGCACAAGCATGTCAAAGCAGCCCTTGGATTTTTGCGTTATGGAGCTTAACGCCACCATATTGCACGCACAAGGCGGCTTTTCTGAAACTTGTAATGACAGTGCTATGGAGGGTGAAATAACGCAACTTTTGTTGCATTCGTTTCACACCATCTATAGCACAAAACTTGTAATCTAGTTTAGAGTTATGAGACCCTCATTGGAAAAAGGTGCTACCTTGTTTCCAAAGTCTCATACCTCTCTTTGTTTTATGGGAAAAATAAAGGCATGGGCATTCACAGAAGGGGGCAAGGGTGGGCATTTGCCCCCCTAGTTTTTTCCCCCACCTGGAGTATAAATTGCAGCAAAAAAGGACAATTGAATGTCCATGTTTTATTTTCTTTTAAATCCCTTGAATGTACCTCCATTTTAGTGGAAGAAGCACAGTATTCTAGGAGATCTGGAATTTGTAATTTACTATTTTCCTCTCCGTATTGTACCACTGCTGTTCTGGACTCGAATTCGCAGCATTGTACAGCGGTCAGTCCACTCGCACCACCTTTTAACAGCAGCAAATAATTAAGTATAGATGTGACTTTCTTAGCCTGCAATATAAGTAGTAATCTTGCCCCACTGAACACTGACTATACACAACCATATGTATCCTCATCCATAAAGTTATTGACTTATTTTAAATGAATGTTGAATTGTTAGTTTAGTTTTATATATATATATATATATATATATATACACACGTGTGTGCCCCACCCTGAAAAAAATTGTTTATACGCCCATGAATAGGGTCTCAAAAAGTGCCCCACTTCCTTATTAGACACTGCACAGGTACTTAACTGGGACAGCTGATCCCCGTTACCTGGTCATCACCTGAAAATTAAAGGAGGTGTGGCCACTCATTCTTCTTTGACATGGTTTCTACTAGGGTAGGTGATAACAATTCTTGACCGTAATTATCTGCATGTAAGAGAGACCCCTCATTTAAAACAGGCATGTCTTCCCTTTCAAATGAGGGTGCCACACATCTCTCTAGAGATGGAGATATGGGCTCTATTACAGAATACTCATGGAAAATGACATGACATTGAAAACAGCAGCAAATTCACTAACAAGAAAATCGCATCATGAACCCCCAGGAAGGGAACCCCCAGGAGTGCAACACATGTTTTCCTTCACACTCTAGAACTGAGCCCTTTGGTTAACTGAAAACTTCCTGAGGTCAGAAACGATATGCAGTCCAACATCCTTGCCAATCAGATATCACAATTGGCTCTAAGACCTCCTTCGGGGCTTATACATTTTAAAAAGATTTGGATTTGTCTACCAATATCCTTTGCTTTTTGATGGTTCTTAGGGGTAAGTCACCATCTACCTGTCTTTGTTCTAACCCATGGTGGATTGCCTATTTATGGATATTTGCTGCTCCCTCTCCACTGCATACTGACCCAGCCACTTTCAAGAAATACTTCCCTCTCATCCCTCTCTCTTGATCTGGCTTAGCCTCTGTGGCTGGCAAGGGAAGTTATACAAAATGATGGTGCTATCAATGATTGTTACAGAGCTCCATATCAATTGTAGTATGTGGCCATCATTTACCAGTACGTATTCCTACTTTTATTATTTAAATTTATATTTACCTCCATTTATATTTCACCTTGTCCCATGAGTGACATGTATAAGATGGACTGCTATGCAAATGTACAGCTATGTGTTTGTTACTATAATAATTGCGTGTGTTTAGCAACCCTAAAACCTCCTTCAGACTGTCCCTGGCCAAAGGCTGGATCCCCAAACCCATCTTTACGTTAAATTTGATATTAAAATATTATGTGATTTGGTGTATTTTATTAACTTTTTAATATCTGTATATTTTATCTGTATAAATATTATGTGATAAATATCACAGTATGTAAATGTGCCACACACCTACTAGCTTATGTCTTAGAGAGCAGTGGGCTTTGGTTGCCCCTGCAAAAAAGGAACAATAGGAGAATTTCAGCCTACTGTGCATAATGTTAACAAATTGTTTGATAAACCATGTTCTCATGGAACCTATGAAAAGTAATAAACACAGCTTTTACTTGGTAACTATTGCTCCTTGACAAAACAAATATTTGGTAGCAGGAGTTTGATTGTTCTCAAACTACTAATGATAGTGATAGTTCTGCGGCTCTGTTGCTATCAATAGAGACCTATAGGATCTAGCCCCCAGATTGCACAATTCTGTACAAAGAGGGACTGTGTGTGCTGAGTAATTGTTAACTATAATTGTTAAAAGGAAGCTTTTACTTTTATGTCTTATTATAATAATTAAAACAATGTTTGTTTTACTACTTGTTTCTTGCAGCTTGGTCTTGCCTGTTATTAATTATTTATTAGTAGCATAATTTTCCAATTACATTCCTCCTTCACTGATCATGCAAATCTTTCCAAACTCAATAAGCAAGTTATGATGGTAACATCTTGTTGTTAAGATGTGGCACTCTGCTGTGCTTTTATTTTCAACAACTATCTACAAAAAAGGCTGCCAGATAAGTGATGGCATCTAGTGTTTAACCTCTTAAAGTGGCTCATTTTTATATATGCATAGTATATATCAGCAGTATATACCATTTGTTAAACACCACATTGCAAAAGATCAGCATAACAAAATAAGGACTAAGTTACAAGTAGACTGACACTGATAACGTGTGCCGCGTTATTTCACACGCTGCCTTGAACAAGCAATTGAGCACAATCTAGTATTGAACGTTGTTGGCTTAAATACATTTTAGCTGAAGTAAAAAGTGTTTAACCACATAACTTGTAAAGCACTCAATACATAAACAATACCCTATATTTTCAAAAGTAAGCTCTAGTAATGTTGTCATGGCACTTGTATCAAGTCGTTGGTTAAGTGTTTCATTTGAAAGCAATTTACAATACTGCTTTCGCATTTAGCACTTTTTAAAACTAGGTATGAACTATTATCTCTTGATACACATGGAAGGAGTATTTAATAGAACTTAACCAAAAAATCCAATACTTCATCTGAATTCATGCACTCCATCAGCTTAGTGTTCGTCCGTTATCCACCATGAATTTTAGCATGACCCCTTACAGAAATCTATTATCTGAGGGAAAGAACTAGAGATGCGCATTTGGGCTTCAGGCGAATGCTAATTTGTCTGAATGTTGCCGATTCATCAAGCTGTTTGATATACTAACAGACAAATACATTATTGGACGGAATAGATGAAAAATGGATGCCTGCTTGATGAAATCGATTCATTCGTTCTTGCCATTTGGTTAACAAGCTTGTTTGTTTATAATGATGTACTGGTGGTCTCACCATTCATGTATCCATCTTCCCCTGTCCAATCCTGATATAGTATTACTAATGACTGATGTTAGGGACAGGCGGTCAGCACTAAATGCTGGAATTTAGTCATACCGGAGTTGTATGTTCTTTTAACATTGAAACATTTGTTCTTTTAATTGCTCAAGTCCTTCTTTGTTAATTAATTGTACATATCAGCTGTTCTCATTGGAAATAACGGTAACAATTAGAATTCAATATTTGTCCGCACTGAATGCCTGCATGGACAAAATTTGAAAAAATCTGAAACAAAAAATATTTTCAAATTGTTAAAAAAGGTTTTAAAAGGGTTAAAATGTCTTAATATGTGTATGTGTGCGTATATATATATATATATATATATATATATATATGCATTTATATATGTGTGTACATGTTTATTTATGTGTTTACATGTGTAAATTTGTATGTGCATGTATTTCATACATGTACTCAAATATACAGTATAGAGATGTATTTTCAGATGAATATTTGTGAGGAAAATCTGATCTTTGTTTTAGTTTTAACATATTTATCATATAAATATATGAAAAATATCTATTTAAAAATAAAAAGAACACTTTCTTCTATGTGAAGAACATAGGAATGTAAAGTATTCCTAATGCACCTTCGCCTTTAGCGCAGTTGATCTAGTGCATTGTCGGGTTAGCGTGCAAGTGATAACTAATAAGTGGCAAGATTACAAGTTGTGCAGTATGGCTTTACCGCTGAAAAACTGGCCTTTGCATGCAGAATGGCAGGTCTCGCCATAGTGATGGCGGTACAGCTATACCGCAAGCGTTTTAGCCTGTACTGCAACTCTCCATTCCGCACTCAAAAAATGGCTTTTGAGTGTGGAATTTTCATTGCACCCATATTACAGGTTGTGCAGTCCGGCTATAACGCTAGTGTTATGGCTTATACCGCCGTGATCCATTCCGCAATCAGATACCAGTAGTTATGGATTTTGCAAAATAAAAATGTTTCACAAAACTCATAACAAATATGTAGCAAAGTACACCCATAAACTACCTATTAACCCCTAAGCTGCCACCCCCGCATTGCAAATACTATAATAAACATATTAATCCCTTAATTCGCCCCCACCCACATCGCAAACACTAAATTAAAGTATTAACCCCTAAACCACCGACCCCCCACATCGCCAATGCTAACAAAATTATAACCCCTAAACTGCTGGCCCCCCACATCGCAACTACTAAACTAAACCTATTAAACCCTAAGCCGCTGGCCCCCCCACATCGCAAAACACTAAATTAAACTATTAACCCCTAAACCTAACATCCTCTAACTTTAAATTAAACTTACAATATAACTACCACAAAATAAATAAAAACTTACCTGTGAAATAAAAAACCTAAGCTTAAGCTATACAAAAACCTAACATTACTATTTTAAAAACTAAAATAAACGAAAAATAAAAAAACTAAGTTCCAAAATTATAAAATCCTAACAATAAGAAAAAAACAAACTAACATTACCAAAAAAACCACACTAAAATAACGATAAATAAAAAAACACTAAGATTACAAAAAATAATAAACGAAATGATCCAAAATAATAAAAAATGAAACCTAATCTAATAGCCCTAAAAACAAAAAAAGCAACCCCAAAATAAAAACACCCCCTAAGCTAACAATAAACTACCAATAGCTCTAAAGGGGCATTTGTATGGGCATTGCCCTTAAAATGGCAATCAGCTCTTTAGTGCCCATTAAAAATTAAAAAAAATCCCTGATTTAAAAAAAAACAACAACAACCTAATCCCAGAGAATGTACTCACCGTTTCTGAAGTCCGGAAGTCCAGGCGGAGCAAAGTCTTCATCCAGGCGGTGAAGATCTTCTTCCAGGGAGGCACCATCTCTACCTTCTTTTCGGAGGTGCGGAGCGGTCTTCGGCGATGTGTGGATCCGGAGTGCTGGTCCTCATCCAGAGTGCTGGTCCTCTTCAGTGGCGGCGGTCTTCAGCGATGTGGATCCTCTTCATGCAATCGTCCGCTGCACACTGAAGATTGAATGCAAGGTACCCCTTTTATATTTGGGTACTCTTGCATTCCTATTGGCTGAAAAATTCAAATCAGCCAATAGGATGAGAGCTACTTAAATCCTATTGACTGATTTGAACACTTTCTCTCCATTGATGTCTATGGGGGAGCACGTAAAGTCAGGCCTTGGCTTTTCTGCTGTATTGAGCTTAACGCACCATACCGCACAACAAAAGAAGGTTTTAACTTGTAAAGGCAGCGCTATCAAAAGTGCGGTAGCACTAAAATCTTAGCGTTATTTACGCACCGGGTTTAGCGCACAACTTGTAATCTTGGTGAAGGATTTTTGTAGCATGTAGAGTTAGTGCAGTCGCAATATCAGAATTCCTGAAGTTAGTGTGCCTGAGTCTTTTGCTAGGGCGCTAACATTTAACTTTTAACTTGTAATACGCGCAGTAATCTGGTCTCACTTTATTTTACTTTGAGTACAGTGGCAGCTAGACTGCGCTATAAAAAAAAAAAAGCCCCATTGAAAGACCAGTGATCTACACGATTCTTTGCTGGTCATTAAGGGGTTAAAGTGTACTGTATGTACTTTGTTTATATGTCCTGTATGTAACTTTGTGGCACTAATTCGGATAAACAATTGTTCATTAAAGTTTTTGTTTCTCAAAGCTTTAACTTTCCTGTTTATTTAGAATATGTAATATGATATTTGAATATCAAATGTAACATTGAATATAGAATTTAGTGTTTGAATGCAATTTTTGAATGCTTAAATGTAACTTAATAGTAATATTTTGACATCTGTGTCTTTTTCCACTGCAACACAGTGTTCTGCTCACACAGCTACAAATCTAAAGAGGGAGACATATACATTATGTTAAGGTAATATTACTTCTAAAACATTTAGCTTTTTTTCTATTTTTCAGTCTTCATGATGACAGACATTAGCATAAACATTAACAATGTAGTCATCAGTTTAAGTCTGAAAAATTAAACAGACAAAATTAAGAATAATTATGATAGTTCACATCATACTTTGGATAAATTACAATCAGTGATGAAAATAAAACTTAGCATTAAGTTAAGGATATCATAACCAAACTGTTTTCCTGAAGTTATTTTATTGCTACCATGACTTAAAGGGACATTAAACCCAAAAAAATTCTTTCATGATTCCGAAAAAGAATACAGTTTTAAACAACATTCAAATTTACTTCTATTGTCTAATTTGCTTCATTCTTTAGATATCCTTTGTTGAAAAAATAGAAATGCACATTGGTGAGACAATCACACAAGGCATCTATGTGCAGTGCCCAATCAGCAGCTACTGAGCCTATCTAGATATGCTTTTCAGCAAAGAATATCAAGAGAATGAAACAAATTAGATAATAGAAGTAAATTAGAAAGTTGTTTAAAATTGCATGTTATTTCTAAACCATGAAAGAAAATTTTTGGGTTTAATGTCCCTTTAAACAAATACAGTCTACTTAAACTAAACATAGAGGCCTCAATCACAATCTATTGGTGATTTGCTCCCGAAAACACCTTTTGCTTTTCAACCAAGGGCTTGTTTCCACTGAGCCATAATTAAGTTTGCGCTAGGTCGCAAATGGATAAATATGCTGCCAGAAGCAATTTTGTGTATCGAATTCTTCGAATGGTATATTAGGAAGTATTAGAAGCCGTTAAGGGATCATTTACACCCTGCTCAACTAGGTGTAAAAGAGGAAAAAAGAGCTTTTTGAGGCCTGGTTCCCATAGAATTTTCAAAATGTCTTAAAGTGAAAGTAAACCCTAGCGTTTTACAAACGCTAGGATTGACTATCGAAACAAATAAAGGGCACTTTCATTCATGAAGTATAAGATACTTCATGTAGAAAGCTCCTTTATTTGATTCAATCGATCACCGCTCTTAGCTCCTACAGCAGAACACAGCTAAAAAAAAATCCGGCTCCCATGGGCGCCAAGCCGGATTTACCGCATGGCTATTGGCTAAGAGGTGAAAATGTCACCTTAGCCAAAAAAATTTTTAGCCGTGGGCTGCTGTAGCAGCTAAAAACGGTGATCGATTGAATCAAATTAAGGAGCTTTGCACATGAAGTATCTTATACTTCATGAATGAAAGTGCCTTTTATTTGTTTCAATAGTAAATCCTAGAGTTTGTAAAACGCTAGGATTTACTTTCACTTTAATACAGGTAATTCAAGTGTTTCAATGTAGAAAAAAATTGTAATATGAAATATTTATTGTTGTTCCATGTATAGGAATAGTTGCACTTTTGCTTTTATGGAAATATCAGTATGTATTTACATTTAAAAATATATGTAAGCACATATTTACAAAATTCAAACTAGACCTATGCCTAGGGCAGCAATACATAATATATATATTAATCCTTATAGTTAAAATTTTTTATTATATACATAAGTGTATCTTTGTTTCTCTTTAGCGGTGATAACAGATAAGGAGCGCAGACGTTAAACATACATTTTATAGTGTAAGGTCGGGTTACCATAGCAACTAACTTGAAGTCCAGTGTTGGATGGAAGAGTTAACACAACATTAACCTACACGAAAAGAACGACTGCACGCAATGCGCAAAATATTTCAATGGAAACCTAAAACTAAAATAGAGCCATAATCTACTTTTAGCTGTCAGCAACTTCAGTAGCTTAAGGCTCCATTTTCTACGGCTCAATGGAATGATCACAATGCTATATCATTTGTTTGTTAAAAGCCCACCACTGTTAACAAGTTTTCAGTCAAAAATCTCCCAAAAAAGGACTACATGTGTACCTCTTTTCGAAGAATTAAATGGGAGGTCTGAAAATGACACATACAATAGCCCATTTACTCCTCTTAAGGTTACAGGAAATCTCTATTTATGTAAACCCTTTATACATTAACCTATTGTCATCAGAGTACATCCTCAACACTCAGTAACCATACTAATGTCATATGTAACTTGCCATGATGGCCACACTTCTATAGTCACTTCAGGACCTCAACATTTACAAATTATATGTTTTTATTTTCATATTTAATATTTGATTGTAAGTCTCACTCACACTGTAGTGATTGTCACAAACAATACTGGCATTATTAAAAACGTGTTTGTAAAGGAGATTGTTTAATTGCAATGCAGAGGCTTAGATACAAGGTAATCACAGAGGTAAAACATATATTAATATAACTATGTTGGTTATGCAAAACTGGGGAATGGGTAATAAAGGGATAATCTATCTTTTTAAACAATAAAAATTCTGGTGTAGACTGTTCTTTTAAGTAAGATGTATTTCTATCACTTGTTAAAGCACAATTTCCATTTTGGCGTGAACTGAAAATAAAATGGTGACTACGAGTTTCTATTGAAAATAATTATAATATATTTTGTATACTGGATTTTTCACTTTTTTTAAACTGTAATTCATAACCCTGCTGCCTTACTACTTTGTATCTTCCTAGGAGACCCTTAAACTAAATTATATTTTGGCATAAACTGAAAATAAAATGGTGACTACGAGTTTTTATGCAAAACACTTATAATATATTTTTTATATTGGATTTTTAACCTTTTTTTTTTAACTGTAAATCATAATATTACTGCCTAACTACTTTCTATCTTCCTAGGTGTCCCTTAAATAAAATTGTGCTGCTGTAACTGGGTTTTTATAAGGGAAGGGCCTCTATGCTTGCTAAGTCCAAACTTGTTCATGAGAGTGCCTTTCAAAGTGGCTGCGCCTTCATTAATGAACTTGCAAACTGAAATGAGCATTTGTTGATTTCACTAATGTAAAAGATGCATTCAGGTCTGTTAGCAGTGGTGTGGATGGAAACAGATTGCAATAGTTAACTATCAAAGTCATGATTAAGTGATATCCTTTAAAGATACAATTTTTTTTTTTTTTTTTAAATTTCAATGATTTTTATTAAGGTTCAATTCGAGGCTTACAAATATTAAATGTCAAGACACATTAGACACTACAAAAATAAATGGTTACATGACTTCCATGATAGATATTTAAATTATATGTATATATGACATTTACACTCTTAGGATAGACAATATTCGCCATATAATCTGTATACCAACTAGATGCCTTATGAGGCCACTTTTGGACCCCTCAACTATGTACAAAATTAGTCGTTATAGTTGGTAAACTGAGACAAGATGGGACCACTCAAGGGCCTCAAATGATGAACCTTGTTTGTTTGTTTTTTATTAATTACAAGGTAATGATACCCTTTGACACTCAATCCAACTTAGAAATAAAAAGTCCCTAACGGGAAAAAATTGGCCGCTCTGGGACCCTGAACCTTTAATTTTATCAGCATGGGGGCATGGTAGGGGGCTTATAGCATAAATGGATCATATAGAACAACTCTTAGACCTTTAGGACTATAGATGAACAAAATATAGGGCCACTCTCGGGCCCCTATACTGTTTAAAGCTACAAATAGTTATATAGGAAGTAGAGAGTTAAATTATAGAATATAGGAGCCTGAAAATCACATCTTAGCAATGGAACTGCACTAAACAGCGTTACCTACTGTTAGAGGAGGGGGACTATTTTTGGAACTGACAGGATCAAAACTTAGCTTTTTAAAAGGACAAGTCTAATGGAAAGTCCCAGATCAACCTTTGTTTAATAAGATTTATATTTACACAGGTAAACAATGAGCTCTTTCTATCACCTAGGAACATCAAGCACAATATATTGCTACTCTACCTCAATACAGGTAACAACAATATTATCAGTAATAAACTCACATGACTAGCATGAGTTAATATAAAGTAGAACATAATCTTAAAGCATTGATATTATTATTAAACTGTCTGTAGAATATCAGACTAAATATCTTAGTGCTATCTATAATTCACATATATGTGGTGCATAAAACATAAACAAATTCCCGCAGTATCCTATTTTATAATGTTAATCTTGTGTGGTATTGGTCATAACCTCACCTAAAAGTATCAAACCACATCTAGTATTCCTTACTTAATTATAATGTACCAAGTCTAACGCCATGCATTCACACCACCTCGGCCGGCGGCGGCACAACAACATAGGTCAAACATCTGAGTAGTGTGGATATTGATAGTGGGATTATAAATTATATTAGTATTATAATTTAGGTTTATAAACCGTGCATGGGAATTGCTATAGAAATCTGCATGAAAAGACCTTCTAAAACAAAACGTAATAATCTCTTTAGGTCAAGGAGTCTGTGGAAAAGTTAGTAGTTTCTGGACCTGTTAGGTACGTAGCAGTACCACATCAATAAGTAAAAATACCATGTATACAAACTATAGAGAACACAAAAAAGGGGCATAACATAGTGCCTATAACAAAGTTAGGTGGGACAATACAATTGCGCATCAGTGTATATCGAGTCCGTCACTGTCATATAATCCTGTACCTATTGTAATATGCATAAAGTTCAGTCCAAATTACCCATGGCAAGCTGGATATCACTAAAGTTCACAGCGCAGAGGAATGATGTGATAGTTTGTAGCCATTTAACAGCCTGGTATAATGGTTTAAGTACTTTACCCCACTCCAGCTTTTGAAAATAAACACAGTAATAAGATGCATTTCAGGCCTACTACGACCCTAGATATTTCAGTCCTATACTTCTGCTTGTGTAGCTTAGGGTTTTGAATAGTAAGTGTCCTAAGAGCCTGTAGGATTTGCCGTGTATCATTACATATATCTGGCGGGGGAGAGTACCAGAGCAAGTGTCTCGGCCGACTGTCAAAAGCAGCACATACCAAGCTATAATCGGTGCCCTGATCGGTCATTGGAAAAGTCATTGAACTTATCTCACCACGTAGATAATGTACCGGAGTGGATAGTATGTCACCCTTATGACTAGTTCTTGTCACACCCGGGTTTGTAGCGTGTATCACCTGTAGTCCTCTATCCGGATCATTCAATGACTCACTATACCTCGCCTCTCTGTCTGGGACACTCTTCAACATGCCTGTTCCCCCGGCAGCACCACACTGCAGGGCTGTATTGGCCAACACCAGTACTTGCGCTCCTCTGTTCACAAACTTGGCAGACTCCATTGATGTCTCGAGTTTTTCCAGACTTATCTCCTCTGGTATATCCAACTGTTTTTTTGGGGTGAGATCTAGCTTCTCAGGCTTATCGGCTCTTCCCCACGCTTAAATAAGGTGATTTTCAATGTAATGAAAATGGTCACATAGCAAATTCTCCAGAGTTTTCAGCAAAGATTGTGTTCTAGGCTCCATTTTATAAGTTGTAGCATAAAGGTTGTAGCTCACACTGGATCTTTTACCCAGATAATCTGGGGGGGGGGGTTAGGCAAGGCCTCAGGCATAAGTGCGGTGCCGCTGCAGGTCTTGCCGTTCCGGTACTTAAGGCTGGAAAGATAGACACCAATTTGGATTATAATAAGCAGCAACTTTAGCTCTATCCAGAGATGGAAATATCAAAGCTTGATGGTATTACTATCTGCTGATATACATATTGAATGGTAAGACTATTTTCAATAGTCCATACCCCTGTAGCGCTTTTGTTTAGTGCACTTTTCCCATCTTTTTCAGGTCTCTGTTATTAAAAAGGAGTAGGACATTGGACCCCATCGCACTTTGAGGATCTTTCCTATCTTTTTATATCAAACATCATATGGATTCGCCTTTTACTTATTGTTTATAAGGTAGTGAAGTTAGATACTTCATACGGACCGCTGAGTCCACCTATTTTCATTATCCACTGTCATTATCCAGATCCATAATAGGCTAACTGAGAAAATAGCTGGTACCAGTTTAGTTTAGGTTGCCACGAGTAAGACAACATTATTATTTGTTCTGAGTGATTTTGATTACACCCACGCACGGTAATCACCACAAAATTTGTATGTTTATGTTTATTGTCATTTTTGTTTATATTTTTGCATTGCATCATATCTTTATTTGTGAATCACGGTGATCATCACTATTTGTTTTCACCACAATTTGTTTTTGTTATCATACTTTGTTTTTCTATTACACTTTGTATTACTGAGAAAATCTGTTGTTAAATTGTTGTTAAATTGTTGACCTAAAACACAGGTCTTGCACTACCAATTAGAGTTGGTATCATCACATTGCACACACCTTATGAGATATTATTCTATTTTTAGAATTGTACACATTTTAGTTTAGTTTCTATCTAGCATCATTGCATCCCAATAGATCTTAGTATACCTTGGTGTGTACTTAAGAGGGCTCATGACCCACAATTTTGTACTGTAGAATATTGGAATATCCAGTTATTGTATTCTCTATTGTATCGAGTTTTTGGAATTTTATATCTTATTGTATATTGTCTTATTTTAATTGATTTTATCAACAATCATCATATAAGCATCATATGAGCTTAAATAAATACATTTGTATGGCATTTGAGTGAGTTATACTAGTTATTGAGTCAGTACTTAGGATCACACTAACTCTAAGGGAGTTTATTAGAGATTGTTTTCATTCCTGTAGTATATCTAAGCCCTTGGCGCTCCTATATATCCTGTTTCATTGATATACAGCGGATTACTCAGCTTGTCCTCTCAGCCTCAAAGTAAGTCAGCCATCATGGCCGCCGCCCGGAAGCGTTCCCCCTAAAGATACAATTTTAATAATGCCAGTACTGTTTGTGACAATAACATTTACAGAGAAATATTAAACATGAAAAATAAAAAAACAAGCTATTTGTAGATGTTGGGGCCCTGAACCAATATTTCCTACAGATCTCCTTAGTTGTACATGATATTACGTAGTCAACACATATACATATGTAAATGTGTACCCTGTTGACTGTATATAATCTCTCTAAAATGGATAAATGGAGCTTTAGTGAATGTCCCCAGAGGCCATTTCAGAGTATTTTAGATATGTGCTACCAAATAGACTGTTTGCAGATAGTCATGAAATAGTGTTAAAGTTGTCCAAAATGTCTGCACTAGGACTTGTCAAGTGCTTAGAAGTGTCAAATTAGAAAAGCCAAAGGGCAAGATTACAAGTCACGCGGCAAATCAGTTGCGAAAACACAGCACACGTTATGGCTTTTTCACATTTGGGGTTTTGCGCACGTGTTCAGCCATGTAATGCAAACAGCCTAATTGCATGCGTCTTCATGTATTTCTCATAGAGGTCAATGGAGAAGACAAATAAAAAAGAAATCACACAAACACCCTAATCTGTTGCGCAAAACCCATGACGTATTCTCCTTGAAAAGTGTACATGAAAATGTAAATATTTCATATTGCGAAAAATGTTTTCGTAACAGAATATGTTCTATTTATTTATAAATAAATATTTCTCAATACATGTGATGATTTTTGGACTGATATATCTATTTATAGCGAGATATACATATGAATATATATAGCCGAGGGTATTTCTTAAGTTTTTATGCATTATATTCCAAGTTTGTTTATTAATACTCGGTGAATCACGGACTGTTATATATTTTATCTACCAACACTTGAGGAGTTTTGTTGTGTGATATTGGATTCGTAAAGCATATCAGAAACACACACCTCCAGCCGGCGGCCATTTGGAAGACGGAGGGTTACCTGAACTACATACCAAGAACCGGATTGGTCATTTGGATACACACCCCTTCTGTGATTGACTGAGACGCTCACTAGGTGGAATACATTGTTCAGAAGACGCCGGAGCGGGTTTGTAATTTTATCTGTATTAACACATGCTATTTTTTATCATATAAATTGGGAGTGCTATTCTTGAGTAGGGTATTGTAATATTTAAAGGTATTTTTAATCTGCACTTAGATGCGGTTGTGCGCACCTCTTGTTTTCTTGTTTCTACAGTTTGTTTGAGGAGTCTGTGATAGGACTTTGTTTTTAAAGGAGCAGCCAAATCAATTGAAAACCAGCCCCATACCAAACTCATATACTATCCTCTATATATGGACTATAACCATTGTTTGGAAGGTATTTCTCTGGCAGTTAGGGGTATGTGTATGTAAGTGATTGAACACAGACTGAGTATATATGACATAACATAAAAATTGTTTGTGTGTATATTCATTTATTCTATATGTTCATATGATTACCTATACAGGTTTATATTTCCAGCAGATATATATAGATATCTCAGATATATCAGATATATATATATCTCGAGATCTATATGCGAATATCGCATTGAAAATCCCTCTGAGTTATTGTTTAATGTGCATAAGATTGTAATGTAAAATATTTTCATAATTTCTCTAGTTAACCATAGCTCTAAAAATATAAATCCATGTTTCCCTATGTATGTCTTTGTAAGTAAATGTAAAATCCCTGCGTCAGCTTTTTTTTCTCAAACCCGAGATCTCGTATCTTGGAACCTATATAACTTTTGTGTGCAATATTTTTTCTAAATCATTTTTTAGACTAATGTATTTTGGAGGTGTTTGTGAAACTTTTATGTTGTTCAAAACTGTTAACTACAGGTCTTTGAGAGTGGAAAGGATTGTTGCGTAAAAGGCAATTTTTTAAAAACTTGTAATAGCTACGCAAAGGAAATTGAGTGAAAAAAGACCACATCACGCGTGAAAAACTCATAACGCTCTAGATATAATCTTTCCCAAAACTCGGATCGAAAAACTGTTAAAAGTGACTTGAAAATCTATTGTGATGACCAATAACTTTTTGGCTCCATTGGGAAAATAGGGCTCTTGTTGAGCATCCAAAAACTTGTTTTCAAGTGCGAAAATCAGCCAAAAACACTCTTTTTGGTCATGCCGAATTGAAAATGAGTCTTTTCGACCAGAAAAAGAGCTGCAAAAGCTGCTGCTTGTAGATTATAATTGAGGCCTATTTCTTTTTCTGGTAAGGATTTTAGTTTTGTTAGTCCTGGATCTTCACCCTCCAAAAAATCTCAGTTGAGTTGCAAACTCCCCCCAGCTGCTTGATATGGATGTAATGGAGTTCATGAATTTAAATAAAAATTGTCTTGAAAGGGTTGCGTTACCATCCCTGAAGCAGGACTACTACATCTCCCCAATTATTAAAGGTACATCATTTTACAATACCTGTCCAAATAACATTTATAGAAATGTTTGTCTCAAGTTACTGCCGTCTTGGCTGAATCAGTAGGTTTTATGGGCCTTCCATTTTATTGCTTAATTGTGTATATCTTTTCAAGATCACGTGAAACCACTATAATTGCTTTTGGATTGCTGCAGAATATATTGGAATTTTAGAAATATATGATAATAATAAGTATATTTACAGTGAATCATTCGTTATAAATGTACTGCAAAGAGAAACCCAGTGGTGAGGGAAGCCACATTTTATAGAAATATTTTATTACCATGGCTATTTAATTGCTTTGTGGTTCTGGTATTTCTCATTCCATCAAATACTTGGAAACTTTTGTATCAATCTAGAAAGCCACTAGCTGTGCAACAAAATATTGCACCATATGCTTTGCTTTTACTTCAAGGATGATCTATCTGGAACCAGTTAATTACCCAAGGGATTCTGAGGATAAGAAAACCATCAGAATTTTCCAAGGGGATGTGCCTGTATCTCATTTGTATTGAATGAAATATTTTCTTCCATTCTAACATGTTCCCTTGTGTGAGAGGAAGTTGGATCAATATATTTCTGTATCTGCCTCAACATATTCAAACATAAGCTAATGATGAAAAAAACACAAAGTGGGGCACATTTCAAGATATGATGTTTATAAAAAATTTGGATTGTTGTTAACAATGGTCTGGTTGACAAATCTACCCTTTTATGCATAGAAATTGTACATTCTACCACCCACTCTGTAAACATACACAACTGCACATCATGGTAATATCAATAGCTGTCATTTACAAAAGCCAGGGTTGAACCATTGGCTCTTTAACTGCAAGTACACTTAAAGAGACATTCCAGCCCAAAATTGGAATCCACATGGATGCATTTCAGTTTAAAATAGAAGCATTTTTGTAATGTACATGTGTTAGCAAAAATGCTTCTGATAAAAGTTATAGCTGTTTCAAAAGTGTATTTAAGTATGCACCGTGCACCAGCATTTTAAACACAGCACTTACTAAGAGAGCCTAAAGTGCTTGTAACATCTGGTAATGACTTGATTTGTTAATTGATGACATGATACAAGTCCCACTGATGCTTTGAGCAGCACAGTATTTAAACTGCTGGTGCACTGAGAATATCTAGCTATGCTTCATATGCACATGCAGAGAAAAATGCTAACACTAAAACAGTGAGGACTTTTACTAGAAGCATTTTTTACCAATACAAGTATATTGCAAATATGTTTCAATACTAAGATGTGCATTTATATTTTGACCGGAATGTCCCTTTAAACGACCATAACATGCAATAGAATTATATAATCAATAAGTACATATAAATACAAATGCAACCACAAAAGAGAGACAAGAAGGGTGCCCCCTAGTGTAGCCAATCACGGAATATGTAGACTCAAAAAATGATCCCAAAGGCAGAGATATGCCTAGGAAAACAAACTTAGAGATGTCAGTGTCCCAGCGCACTGTTCTGTATGGCGGGCTGCTCCTTTCAAATACCAACCAGGCACGAGTGATCTAAAACAGAAATGGAAAAGGGCGCCTCCTAGTGCAGATAAACCAAGGTAATATATTCCCCAAACAATATGGAGCCCACCGATCTCCAGGGTACTCACATGTGGGAAAGCACTTAGCAAGTGCCAAACAGACTGGACTATTAGTAGTGGCCCAGCTCACTATATAAAACTGTAGAGATGATGTGTGTTAGCAAATAGCCAACAATAATAAAAAAAAAACTCCAGGAAAAAGGCTGCTTAATATGTATAAAACTTGTATTTAAAATATAATTGACAATATAGAATACTAAAACATATCTAAGCATCTAAAATGCAACGCGCTTCTCAGCGACCTCTGTGCCGTTTCTTCAGGCATATGATGCTCAAACAGCCTGCAGATCTTATTTAAATGTATGATCACCAATCGGATACAAATGTGTCCAGCAAACACAGGTGTACAATTAACACCTCAATCAGTTTAACTGACATCTGATCCCAAACAATGTTATAATGGCAAACTTATTGACACTTACATACAAATTAACAATACCGAAGTACTTTTGCTGGATAAATCACTTCTATTTACTGATGCTCATTTGATTTTTTGCAATTGTTTTTACATGGTAACATGGATCATAAGGCTGAAGTAGGCAAATTTGGGCTTATACATAATCGTTCATGACCAATATTCCTATTAGTGGAAAAATAGATGAAACAGGAAAAATAAATTACATCTATTTCAAGGGACATGAAACCCACAATTTTTCTTTCATGATTCAGAAAGATTATACATTTTTTTTTAATTTTTTTTTTATTGAGGTTAAGATCACAATACAACATGGATGTAATACATCAGCAAAAATGCATAAATACCAGAGAAAAATATTAACAATATACACATCATGACAAAACACATTGTTGCATCACAGAAACAAAATAGAAAGAAAAAGAAATAGTCTCAACCTCATTTTTTCTATTTTTTCCCTAGCTTCGGGATATTCATATCAAACAGGTAAAGCATAATGATATAGTGCTTATTCTTTTTCACAAAATACTAATGTAAATTAAACTTTCAGATGCAACATATACCATGATTTACATCATTTTGTCATACTATAAATTAACAGCCAAAATAGTAGTTAAATTTTACCCTTTACTTCCCTTTCCGTCTTAAATCAATTATTCATATGAAAATCAGCCAGCCTACCATACCTAATCCACTAAGGGAGGGAGGGCCTAACCAACCCAACAGTACTAGGCATAATAGCATCAAACACAACATATAACCATCAACAGAGGAGAAAAAAAAAAAAAAAAAACACGAGAAAAGGAGGGAGGGGGGGGGGGCCCGAGAGATGAGCAAGGGAGACTACCATGGTCCCAGGAGTACCAGTTCTGAGTTCCTAAATGGGTATATCAATTGTTCTCTTTCATTCAATGGAAATATTTTAATGAAAGTTGTCCATTTTTTGAAGAAACCTTCAATGTCATTCTCTTCTTCTATGTTGGTGTCTCTTTGCTCTATCATATATTGTTTTTTTAGGCAATTTTTAAGCTGATTTATACTGGGGCTTGCCCTTCCTTTCCATTTTTTGAAAATTAAATATCTTGCCGCTAGGATAATCATATTAACTATTTTATTATACTTCCGGAGGTCTTTCGTTGCTTCCCATAGAAGGATTACAGAAACTATGTCCAACCTCAGAGGAGAGATTTTTAAAACTTGATTAATCCAGTATTCTATTTTAGCCCAAAAAATTTTAATCTTAGGGCATTCCCAGATCATATGGATAAGGTCTGCCGATGGTAATGAACATTTTGGGCATTTACAAAAATTAATATTCCCACATCTTGTCCCTTTTTTCGGGGTATAGTAGGTCCTATACAGTAGCTTAATATGGGATTCTCTCCATGTGGCCGATAGAGTAATTTGTGATACTTTTGAAATAGAAGCCTGGATTTTATTTAGATTTATGGGATGTTGGGTTATCATAGAATCCCATACAACTGTTAAGTTTCCTAAATTCATCTCCCCTTTGTTAGATATTAATAATTGATAGCATGGTGAGATGGACATAAACCCATTTTTAGCTAGCACCAGCCAATTCTCCAACTTCCCCCAGGACCAGTTCCAACCAGATTAATTTATCATCTTAGTTATGAAATGTCTAATTTGTAAGTATGCAAAAAATTCTTTATTACTAAGACGGAATTCTCTTTTTAAATTCTCAAATGTTTTAATACAATGGCCATTCCAGTCTATCATCTGAGAGACATTATTCAAACCTAGTGTATGCCATTTTCGGAAAGGTGCTGATTGTAGTCCCGCTTGGAATTTAGGGTTCCCTTTAATTGGCATATAATTGGAGACATTTCCTTTGATGGATAGTAACCTACATATCTTCCTCCTTTTAAGAATTATTGGAGTATTCTGTAAAATGAATAATAACTTTGGAAGCAAGATCATTTTAAATGCGGCAATACGACCTGAGATCGAGAGTGGGAAATTTTGCCATAATTTTAAACTCGCCTCAATCTCTCTCAGTATTGGTTTTACATTAAGATCATAGCATTTATCTAGGTCGGAAGTGATCATTATCCCCAAATATCTAAATGATTCTGAGACTCTAAAAGGAATTTCTATCGAGGAGTCTGGGTTTTTTCTAATCCATAATAATTCAGATTTTAACGCATTGATCCTATAACCCGAGAAGGATCCGAATTGTTCTATAATTGAAACAAGTATAGGTATATTATTTTGCGTATTAGAGATATAAAGCAGGATGTCATCTGCGTATAACGCAATTTTAAGCTCTGCTCTACCTATTCTGATTCCTTCTGTGTTCTTATCTCTATTGCCAGCGGTTCAATTGAAATATTGAAGAGGAGAGGAGAGAGGGGGCATCCCTGGCATGTTCCTCTTTCCAGTAGTATTTCAGAAGATAATGTATTATTGACAATTAACCTGGTGAATGATTTTTTATATAGGTTCTCCACAAATTTAGGGAAGTGCCCACTGAAGCCAAACTTGTGGAGAGACGAGAGCAGGTGATCCTGATGGATTGAATCAAATGCTTTTTCTGCATCAATTGAAACAATTGCTAGATCTGGGGAGTCCCCCTCTCTCCTCTGCCCCACCAACTCAGTAGATTTAAAATAGTCTATAGTGACTAATACTTCCCTAATCTTTGCTGTTAAATTTCGTTTCTGCAAAAATCCTGCTTGGTCTTTGTATATTATTTCCAGGAGTACCAGTTGCAATCTCTTGGCTAAAATAGAGGTCAGGATCTTGTAATCAGAATTTAATAGTGCTATGGGCCTATAAGATTCCTTTTTTGTCGGATCCTTCCCGGGTTTAAGAATCAAAGTGGTGTGGGATGCACATAATTGAGGCGAGACTACCTTTCCATTGATAAACATGTGGTTAAAAAGTTTACTTAACGGTGAAACAACGAATGGTGCAAGAATTTTATAAAATTCATTTGGTAATGCATCCTGACCAGGAGCCTTGTTTGATGGAAGATCCTGAATAATCTTTAGAATTTCTTCCTGAGAAATTGGGGAGTTAACCATTAACATTTTTTCACCGTCAAGTACAGGGTGGGTAATTTTGCTCCAGAATTCATCTGATTTAGTTTTATCTGAATCCCTTAGAGAGTAGATCTCTGTGAAGTATTCTGAGAAAATTTTAGAGATATCATCTACATTTGTATGAGTTTTATTCTTATGCAGAAGCTTATCTATTAATGGAGATCTTTTTTCTCTTTTCATCAAATTGGCCAATAACTTTCCAGCTTTATTGCCATAGCGATAAAGTCTTGCCTGAAGTTTAAGCTCCCTTTGAGTCTCTCTATAGGTTAGAAATGAGTCTCTTTCCTTTTTTGCTCCAATATATCTGATCCAATTTCCCGGGGAGTTATCAAGCAAATAGCGATTATATGAGTTGGTTACAGCTTTTGTCACTTCTGTTTCTCTAATTCTTAGTGTTTTATTTCTGTTAGCAATATATGAAATCATTTCCCCCCTAAGGATTGCCTTTGCAGCCTCCCAGAAAATATCTGGGCGGTCAACATAAGTCTTATTTGTCGCGATCGCTTAGCTGCTGATCGCTTCTTTCTACAGCGCGGTAGCGCTTTCATTGGTTGCCTAGCAACCCTGTTCCTGTCGGCCCTTCCGATGACGTCAGGAGGCCTTCTTATTCCGGCGTCTCCTCTCATCGGTGCCTGTTTGTTTTACTCGTGGGCTTTTGTGAGTACAAATTTATTCCTGAATCTGTGCCTGTTATTTCTGAACCCTAATCCCCTACCTACCTGATATCGTTGCTGGACACTGCTTACCGGACTTCTCTATTGGTTAACCCCTACCTGCCTGATAACACGTTGCTGGACACTGCTTACCTGACTACTCTATTGGTTAACCCCTACCTGCCTGATAACACGTTGCTGGACACTGCTTACCTGACTACTCTATTGGTTAACCCCTACCTGCCTGATAACACGTTGCTGGACACTGCTTACCTGACTACTCTATTGGTTAACCCCTACCTGCCTGATAACACGTTGCTGGACACTGCTTACCTGACTACTCTATTGGTTAACCCCTACCTGCCTGATAACACATTGCTGGACACTGCTTACCTGACTACTCTATTGGTTAACCCCTACCTGCTTGATAACACGTTGCTGGACACTGCTTACCTGACTACTCTATTGGTTAACCCCTACCTGCCTGATAACACGTTGCTGGACACTGCTTACCTGACTACTCTATTGGTTAACCCCTACCTGCCTGATAACACGTTGCTGGACACTGCTTACCTGACTACTCTATTGGTTAACCCCTATCTGCCTGATTACACGTTACTGGATATTGCTTGCCTGACTATTCTATTGGTTAACCATTACCTGCCTGATTACACGTTGCTGGACATTGCTTGCCTGATTACTCTATTGATTAACCCTTTCTACACGAAGTTTCTTCTCCTGACCCTGCTGTGTCCTCTTCCAGTCTATTACTGTGAGTATATATTATACTACAGCTGTCACAGGGTCAGGTCCTGGTATATACTCACTGTGCTAGGGTGTTATTAACCTCATTCTAGCATTTGGGTCTAACTCTGGACTTTACCTATCCTGACATTACAAACAGGCCATATAATGGACCCTGGTGAGTTATCCAGAGCTGTAGCTCTACAGGGACAGCTTCTTGGAACCCACTCTGCACACCTGCAATCCCTGGATTCTAAATTGGATCAAATAACTGCTCTTTTGCATAATCTTTCTCCTCCTTCTCAAGTCTCGGCAACACCTGTTGTTCCTGTGGCCAGCTCTAACCCTGCATTTAATCCGCCACAACCTGCAGAACAATTTATTCCTAGAATTCCCCTACCGGATAAATATGACGGCAATCCTGAAGACTGTCAAGGATTTCTTAATCAGTGCCGCCTTCACTTCAGAAACAATCCTCAGATGTTTGGTTCCTCTTCCTCCAAGATCACCTTTTTAATTTCTCTTATGAAGGGTAAAGCCCTGGCTTGGGTTTCTCCACTGTTGTAAAAGGATGATCCTTTGCTCCAGGATATTGACACTTTTGTATCTATATTTTCTTCTGTGTTTGATAAACCTGGTAGATCAGCGGCGGCTGAAGCAGGACTTTTACATTTAAGACAAGGATCTCTTTCTGTAGCACAATACGCTATAGAATTCCGGACTTTAGCTGCTGAAACTATGTGGAATCATGGGGCACTGCGTGCAGCATTTCGTAAAGGTCTTTGTGATCGTTTGAAAGACGAATTGGTTTATAGGGATCTTCCCGATTCTCTAGAAGATCTTATCAACCTATGTATCAAGCTTGATGCTCGTTACTCTGAGCGTCTCCATGAACGTGACCGTAACAGAAGATCCTTTATCAGATCTCCCTTTCGTCCTATGCCTCATTCTTCAAAACTTCCTACTCCTAATACTTCTATCTCTGAGTCAAGTGAACCCATGGAGGTTGGTGCTATTAAATTATCCGAAGCTGAACGTCTCAGAAGGCGTAATCTGGGACTATGTCTGTACTGCAGTATTAAGGGGCATATGTTAAAGGATTGTCCAACTCGTCCAGTAAAAGCCAGGGCTTAACTCCAGGAAGAGGGGCTGAGTTAAGCCAAAGTTCTTTTTCTTCCCTCAATCCCAAGCTGTTTGTTCTGGTTACTGTCCGCTTTGGCAACACCAAATTTCAGGCTCAAGCACTCATCGACTCTGGAGCTGCAGGAATGTTTATGGATTCAGAGTTTGTCAATGTTTTTCGTATTCCTTTGCTTTCCAAGAGCCAAATAATTAAAGTCACTACTGTCAGTGGTCAACCTTTAGGTTCTGGTTTTATTCGATATTCTACCATTCCTCTTCTCATGTCTGTAGGAGTACTTCATTCCGAAACCATTTGCTTTGACATCATCTCTTCTCCACAGTTTCCCCTCATTCTGGGACTTCCTTGGCTTCAACTACATGATCCAGTTTTTTCCTGGTCCAAAGGAGAGCTTGTTGCTTGGGGATCTTCTTGTTTCACACAGTGTTTACGGAATGCTCCCAAAACTTCTAGTACTGTTATGGCAGTTTTGGACGTTCCTGATTCTTTGCCTGAACAATATAATTCTTTCTGTGATGTCTTTTCTAAAAAAGATGCTGAAGTATTACCTCCTCACCGGACCTTTGATTGTCCCATTGACTTATTACCAGGAGCACCTCTACCTAAGGGTAAAACGTACCCACTTTCTCGTCAAGAAAATGTTTCACTTGAGGAATATATCAAGGTTAATTTGGCCCGAGGTTTTATCCGCCCTTCTTCTTCTCCAGTAGGGGCAGGTTTCTTCTTTTTGGAAAAGAAAGATGGAGGTCTTCGTCCTTGCATTGATTATCGGGCTCTTAATCAAATTACAATCAAGAATTGTTATCCACTCCCTCTCATTCCCGAATTATTTGATCGTCTCCAGGGTGCTTCCATCTTTACCAAATTGGATCTTCGTGGGGCATATAATTTTGTCAGAATTCGTAAAGGGGACGAGTGGAAAACTGCCTTCAACACTAGGCTTGGACACTACGAATATTTAGTTATGCCTTTTGGGTTATGCAATGCCCCTGCAGTTTTCCAATATTTCGTTAATAAAATTTTCAGAGACTATCTTAATCAATTTGTTATTATCTATCTTGATGATATTCTGATTTATTCCGGGACTGTACAGGATCACATTCATCATGTTACATTAGTACTCCAGAGATTACGTGAAAATTCTCTTTTTGCCAAGCTTGAAAAGTGTTCTTTTCATCAAGAATCTATTCCTTTCTTGGGTTACATTATTTCTCCGTCTGGATTCAAGATGGATTCTGATAAACTGTCGGCTATCCTAGACTGGCCTAGACCTACTTCCTTAAAATCTCTTCAAAGATTCCTGGGGTTTGCCAATTATTATCGTAAGTTCATAAAGGACTTTGCTAACATCTCGGCACCCCTTACTGCTCTTACTAAAAAGCGTCAGGATTGCAAGCATTGGTCTGATCTAGCCTTACAGGCATTTGAATCTCTAAAGTCTGCATTTACTTCGGCTCCCATTCTTTGCCATCCTGTTCCGACTCTTCAATTCATTCTTGAAGTGGATGCTTCTCTGATTGCTGCTGGGGCAGTACTATCTCAGCGAAATCCTGTTTCTAGCAAGATTCTTCCTGTGGGATTTTTCTCCAAGAAGTTCAATACCTCCGAACTGAATTATGACGTTGGAAACAAAGAACTGTTAGCTATTAAAATGGCTTTGGAAGAATGGAGACATCTGCTTGAAGGCACTGTTCAAACATTTCTTATACTCACAGACCATAAAAATCTTCTGTATCTTCATACTGCCAAACGCCTCAACTCACGTCAAGCCCGATGGGCTCTGTTCTTCTCCAGATTTAATTTTGTCCTCTCTTATATTCCTGGCTCTAAGAATACGAAAGCAGACGCCTTATCTAGACAATTTCTGGCTTCTGATTCTACGTTTCTGGATTCTGAACCCATTCTTCGCCCTGCTAAAGTTCTGGCTCAGTTATCTACGTTTCCTCTACAAGCATTACAGTCTGCTCAAGCTTCTGTTCCTTCATCTTATGACATACCTCCTGGGATCTTATTTGTACCTACTGAATACCGTCTAAAACTTCTTCGTTGGGCTCATGATAATGTTCTGTCTGGAAATCCAGGAGTACGTAATACTTTGTGGAGACTCAAACAACATGTCTGGTGGCCTTCCATGGGCAAAGATGTCAAAGATTATGTTGCAGCTTGTAATTCCTGTACCTCTAATAAACAATCCTCATCATTACCTCTTGGTCTCTTACAACCTCTGCCTGTTCCGTACTATCCCTGGTCTCATGTTTCCATGGACTTTATTACAGATCTTCCTAATTCTGCCGGAAACAAGACCATATGGGTGGTGGCAGACAGGTTTTCCAAAGCAGCTCATTTTGTTCCATTAACTGGATTACCATCGGCCCAGAAACTCGCTGAATTGTTTATTCTCCATATCACCAGATTACATGGTTTTCCTTTGGACATCGTTTCTGATCGAGGAGTTCAGTTTGTCTCAAGATTTTGGAAATCTCTGTGCAAACAGTTTGGAGTTACCATATCTCTTTCTACTGCGCATCATCCTCAGTCCAACAGGCAAACTGAGCGGGTAAATCAATCTCTTGAGTCCTATCTCAGGCACTATGTTAATCATCAACACTCCAATTGGTCTCAACTTCTTCCTTTAGCAGAACTTGCTTACAATTCCCGCTTCAACTCTTCTTTACAGACTTCTCCTTTCAAGGCAGCCTATGGATTCGAACCTAGAACTTTTCCTATGTCTTCGGGAGGTTCTGGAGTTCCTGGAGCAGATCGTACAGTGAGAAGTCTTTGTAAACACTGGAAGAAGATTCGGGAAATCCTTCTTCTCTCTACTCAAAAGTATAAACGATTTGCTGATCACAGACGCCGGAAGGCGCCCTCTTTTCGGACTGGAGACAAGGTTTGGATTTCCACCAGATTCATCCGACTCAAACAACCCTGTGCTAAATTGGGTCCCAAATACATCGGACCATTCAGGATTGTTTCCAAGGTATGTTCTACTGCCGACAGGGTGGTTTTACTAGACAACTTGAAGATTCACCCTGTCTTTCACGTATCTCTTCTTAAACCATCAGTCTCTAACCGGTTTTCCACCAAATGTAGAGTTCCCTCTCCGTTCCTTGTGGATGGTACTTCAGAATTTGAGATCAGTCAAATTCTTGATTCCAGATTAAGGGGTAACCGTCTGTACTATTTGGTCCATTGGAAGGGATATCTCATCACTGAACGTTCTTGGGAACCTGCTTCTCATGTCCGTGCCTCTGCTTTGATCAAACGGTTCCACGCCCAGAATCCTTCGAAGCCTGTTCGTGTTCCCCGGAGGGGCCCTTGAGGTGGGGGCACTGTCGCGATCGCTTAGCTGCTGATCGCTTCTTTCTACAGCGCGGTAGCGCTTTCATTGGTTGCCTAGCAACCCTGTTCCTGTCGGCCCTTCCGATGACGTCAGGAGGCCTTCTTATTCCGGTGTCTCCTCTCATCGGTGCCTGTTTGTTTTACTCGTGGGCTTTTGTGAGTACAAATTTATTCCTGAATCTGTGCCTGTTATTTCTGAACCCTAATCCCCTACCTACCTGATATCGTTGCTGGACACTGCTTACCGAACTTCTCTATTGGTTAACCCCTACCTGCCTGATAACACATTGCTGGACACTGCTTACCTGACTACTCTATTGGTTAACCCCTACCTGCCTGATAACACGTTGCTGGACACTGCTTACCTGACTACTCTATTGGTTAACCCCTACCTGCCTGATAACACGTTGCTGGACACTGCTTACCTGACTACTCTATTGGTTAACCCCTACCTGCTTGATAACACGTTGCTGGACACTGCTTACCCGACTACTCTATTGGTTAGCCCCTACCTGCTTGATAACACGTTGCTGGACTCTGCTTACCTGACTACTCTATTGGTTAACCCCTATCTGCCTGATAACACGTTGCTGGACACTGCTTACCTGACTACTCTATTGGTTAACCCCTACCTGCCTGATAACACGTTGCTGGACACTGCTTACCTGACTACTCTATTGGTTAACCCCTATCTGCCTGATTACACGTTACTGGATATTGCTTGCCTGACTATTCTATTGGTTAACCATTACCTGCCTGATTACACGTTGCTGGACATTGCTTGCCTGATTACTCTATTGATTAACCCTTTCTACACGAAGTTTCTTCTCCTGACCCTGCTGTGTCATCTTCCAGTCTATTACTGTGAGTATATATTATACTACAGCTGTCGCAGGGTCAGGTCCTGGTATATACTCACTGTGCTAGGGTGTTATTAACCTCATTCTAGCATTTGGGTCTAACTCTGGACTTTACCTATCCTGACATTATTAAATTCAGCATATTCTTCATATTTGCTTTTCAACCAATTTTTAAATTTTAAATCATTCGTCAGCCATGTGGGGAAGAAGAAGCGAGAGGATCTTAGTTTGAAGTCATTATATTGCATTTCTATTGTGATAGGGCTATGATCTGATATACAGATAGGAAGTATTTTGGCTATAATTTTCATTTTGCATAGCCTTTCATCTATAAGGAATAAATCTATTCTGGATAGAGTTTTGTGAGCTCGAGACAAACAGGTAAAATCTCTTAGATCTGGATTCTGGAGTCTCCATATATCCCTGACTAACAAATTTTGAGAGATTTTCTTGAACATTTTAGTTTCCAGGCTATCTCGCTTATTCTTCCCCACTGTAGTCTTCTGTCTAAGTCTGTCCAGGGGTTGGTGTGGGGCCATGTTATAATCCCCGCCTAGAATTAGGTATCCTGTTGATTCAGAAATTATTTTTGATTGCAAATTGTCCCAGAATATTGGATCGAATACATTGGGAGCATATAAGTTACAAAGTGTATATAGGATTCCTTCTATCTTTAATTTTAAAATTATATATCTCCCTTCCGGGTCTGAAATACTGTGCAAAGTTTCATAATTAATTATTTTCCCTAACAAGATTGCCACGCCTCTCTTCCATTTTGTGCCCGTAGAAGCAAACACTTCCTTTACCCAAGAGGACTTTAATTTTAGCACTTCCTGCAAATTTAAGTTGGTTTTCTTGTAGCATAGCTATATCAGTGTCAATTTTTTGTAGGTGAGCCAAAACTGATTTTCGTTTGATAGGGGAGGTGAAACCTCCAATATTCCAAGAGGTTATTTTACATTTATCTGCCCTACCCATCTCTCAGCCACCCAAAAAAAACAAACACAAGGAGAGAAAAAAAAAAAAATTCCTGAAGCTGTATACCCTCCTAATGCAGGCATTCCCCCGGGGGCCCTGCATAACCCCCTAATAGAGCTTACACCTTGCATCGCGTTTCAAACTGTAAACTCAAAAAATATGCTGATTTTTCACCTATTATCGTTCCTTCCTAGCTCTTCTACAAATTTCTCTGCTTTTTCTACCGATTCAAACAAATGAACTTCGTCATTAAGAGTAACCTTTAATTTAGCTGGGTAAATTATGGTGGCACGGTAACCTGCTTTAATAAGTTTCATACAGATAGGGGATAACTCTTTTCTTTTCCCCGCTGTTTCAGCTGAGAAATCCTGTAATAATAGTATATTGTTTGTCCCTAAGGAGATAGGTTGATTCTTTCGGTAGTACTGGAATATTACCATCTTATCCTGAAAATTTAGTAATTTAGCTATTATTGGTCTAGCTATAGTCTTCCCTCTTCCTTCATCAGATTGATGCCCTACTCTGTGGGCCCTTCCAACTATTATTGGAGGATAGGAGGGAGGTAATCCTAGTATTTGTACTAAGGTTTCAGATATGAATTTTCCCAAATCTTCATGTTGTTTCCCCTCTGGGACCCCTATTATTCTTAAATTGTTCCTCCGCGAGCGATCTTCAAGATCCTCTATTTTAGCTTGTATTTTGGATAGTGTTATATCTGCAGCTTCTAGTTTAGAGCTGTGGATTGAGCTAATATCCTCCAAGTCTGACACTCTTTGTTCAGCTTCTTGAAGTCTATTTGCAAATTGTCGGATTTCATTAGTGAGAGATACAATATCTTGTTTAATCTCAAGTTTGAGAGATTCAAATCTTGGGGCAAGTGCTTCAGTTATACTGGATACCAATGCTTGAGTATCTGCACTCTCTTTGTTATAGGAGAGATTAGAGGAGAGTGAGTGAATGTCTACCTGTGTTTCTATCGTATTTTTGTTTTTCTTATCTCTATGTCTAGCCGCCATAGCTGGTGAGGGGGTCTTGGTGTGCGTGTGTACAAATTTATCCATGAATTGATTAAGTGCTTAAAAAAGAAAAAAAAAGAAGGTGGGGGGAGAATTCCCCCACCTAAGGTGCTGAATAGTGATTTAAAGTGTTATCTATTGAGGGGGGAGAAAAAAAAAAAAAAAGGAGTGAGGGAGTGAGTTGTGAGGGTATTTGGTGAGGATGTGAGAAAAAAAAAAAAAAGGTGAGTTAAAGTGTTTTAAATTATGGCGGTATGTTACTTTGTGTCCTTAAAAAGAGTTCAAACTGTTTTTTCTAAATATCGTAATACTTTTTATCTTTTAGTGCATTTGTTTAGTTGTTTAATGAATGGCTTTATTTATTCACTACAAGGCTCTCAGTCCCCGAAAAAACAGGGAGGGAAAAAGTTAAGCCAAACAAGCTTAACCTATGTGTCGAATTATTCTTCTCTCCTATTTCTAGTTACTGCAACGCTCCTGATTCCTAGAGGGTTAAGCTATACTTTAACAGTATCCAATTTGCTTATACTTTATACTCAGTTATTTAGGTTTTATATATAATCACATTTAACTTGCCAGTATGTGAAAATCAAGGGAACTACTACATTAATTTACCCCCTTTAATACCTGTGTGTATCTCTTCACAATCTGTTACTTATATAGTAAATATTTTTATTTCAATAATCACCACCGAACTTGAAATTCATCTGTAAATGACAATTTTTATATAGTGTCTTTCTATTTTTCTAGGTTAAGTGTACTATGTTGTACTGAGAAGGTCACAAATGTACTCCACTTTTGTATTCGATATTATTTAAGTCTAGCCTGTACCCAGCTTTGTATATGTATCACAACATAGGTTATCAACTATTTATGTTTACACTAGGACAGCAATTTGTTACCCTCTTAGAATGGAAAACACAGAAAGAAATATACTTTAGCACTTAAGCTATGATTCGTCACTATGTCTTAACTTCAGCAGCTATTCGGTGCCTTATTTAACCTTCATCAAATTAATCACAAAACCTGTGTAACCATATTCAAGGGGAAACATTCCTATACATATAAAATAAGAAAATATTAGTTTGTTAATATAAACAAAAGCAGTGTCCTTCCAGCCTTCCTCCTTCCTTCCCTCTTCCCTTCTGAACCTTTCCCCTTTTTCCCTTTTTCCCTTTTGCAGAAAAGAGCAAACAACAAGTTCTGAGAGGGGGTTAGTATCACATGCCAAACATATTAATCTCTTCTGCTCACTTTGTCTTCCTCAGAGTATGTGTAAAAAGAAAAATTAATCAGTGTCTCCAAGGTTGACAATGCTGTATCCCTTAAGAACAATCATGTTTTTAAACCATTCTAATAGTACTGTTCTTGATATGGGGTTTCTTTCACAAAGTGACCGGCAAAGTTCTGAGAGGGACGTCAGCCACAACTTATTTATAGCAAAGGACAGTTGAAAAACAAAGATAGTGCCTATTTATCTATTTAACACATTAAAAAAACATGTACAGATATCAGACAATTAACATGTACTTTACCAGCTACCGTCCAAACTGTACACGAGGATCTAAGAAGAAGGCACAGAAGCTTTTCTGGGTAATCCAGGCTCCCCCTTCACAACAGCCATGAAAGGAGAGTGATGAGTGTGGAGGCCAGGCAGGCAGCACTGGTCAGCTTCACCAGCCAAGACTCAGGGCAGGTATTTAGATGAGGACAGCGGCCCGGTCCCGGGGAGGCAACTAGGCAAGCGGAGTGATCCAAGCCCCTCACGCAGCATCGGTGGGAGGTGATCCCTGTAGTAGCACTCCCGGAGACGTTGCGCTCCTTATCCTTGTTGCCGGAAGCGTAGCAGGACACAGGACAGAACGGCCAGGCCGTAGCCAAAGAAGATCCGGCAATCAGGTGATTCCTACTCCCGAGTCAGGAAGATGAAGGCGGCTGCGTCGGCATCCATCACCGGACAGCAGAGGTAAGCTTCCTCCAAATACCCGACAGGTCAGAAAGGGTTAAGGTGCAGGAGGGCTCTGTCCGTGCAGGCTGGTAATTATCCGGTGGGCTTCGCTTCTTGTATGTACGGCTGAAGGGGTATTCCCAGACAGATGCAGCCTTTCTCACCCAACACCCGTAAGGAAAAGGTGTATTGGAGGATTAACACTCTAGGTATAGCCGTTTAGGCAAGGTTCACCTTTCTGTTCCCTTTCTCCTTTACAGGCAACAGTGCAGTTTAGTGATGGTGTTAGATGAATCTTTATGTTTGTGCGATGGATCTTTATGCAGATATTTTATGAAAAGTATGTGTCCATACAATTGGCATAAGCAGCTTAGTGCGTTGGTATGGCACTAGCCGAGTTCCAGTAGTGGTGGTATTTAATTTGCAAGCTGCCCGGGGTCCAGGGGTTTGGGCGCCGAATTCTCGCCAACAGGCTTGCAGGGAAGGTAGTCAGAGCAGGTGCTTCACGTGACCACACACCTGGGCTCCTCCTCCGGAACTCCAAGATTATACATTTTTAAACAACTTTCCAATTTAATTCTCATCAATTTTGGTTTATTATCTTGGTATCTTTTATTGAAGAAGCAACAATGCACTCTTGGGAGCTAGCTTAACACATTTGTAAGCCGATGAAAATGGGCATACAAATTCAGTCACCAATCAGCAGCTAGCTCCAAGCTCATGAGCCTATCTAGATATGCTTTTCAACAAAGGATAGCAAGAAAATGAAGCCAATTAGATAATAGAAACTCGAAATGTGGAAGTATAGACACTACCACGGGACAGTATGCATCTCCAGCACTCTAGCCCAGACTATAGGGTGTTGCTTTGTAGGAAGAATATTAAAATATAACTTTTATTCAATTTATTTAAAAACTGTACACACATAACACATAACACACACATTTTAAAT